>NC_143012.1:181539177-181839177 GCF_055824585.1 Amblyomma mixtum | reverse complement strand
TCCATCGAAATGCAGCCGCCTTGGCCGAGACCGAAACCGCAGCTTTCGGGTCAGCAGCCGAGCGCCGTAACGACTGTGTAACCGCGGCGGCTTTGTCGACGATATGCTTTCGCATTCCCGCACGCAAGAAGTCTTTAAGTGTCGCTCTAATTTTTTCTCTCTTCATATAAACTATCTTTTTCTTTGATTTTATATTATTTCCACAAGACAAACACGGCCTTCTTTTAACTAAGTTGATGGAACGTTCCTGATTATTGGTATAGGGCTAGCGGGCCCGTGTTATCAACAGACAGACACACGGCTAATTGTGGGCAGTGCCTAATATAATTGCTATCGACTAAAACCGCCATAGCTTCGGGCGGATGTAGCGAGTGAGGTCCTTTATTGGCCGCATGAACGGGGTGAGTTTAAGGTCTCTCGGTCCTTGCCGAGGCTGTAGAATACGCAGCGGTTTGAATCACTTCCAAAAAGGGTCTTCCTTGGGGGACAACAGCAGCCATTGTGTTTTTGTTTTTTCTTTAGCCGACTTCATGATAAGGTGGGTTCCGTTTGAGTGGGGAGCCATGTGGCATAAGCCACGTAACCTTTGTAGCGTCTAAATGCATGGATATTTATGGAAATATGGCAGAAATACCCTTGCTGCCCTGAATATTTAGAACAATTTAGTGGTTACAAAATACTCTTCAAATGGAAGTTTTGGCTACATTCCTGATATACCCAGCCCTCGAAAAAGAGATGCTGTAGTTTAAAGCGTGGGTCATAGATATCAGCAAAAAAAAAAGATATTCCAGAGGAGGGCAGACTTCCGCCTGTTGGTCATCGGCCCCTAACGAGGAATATATTGCCCAGGTTGATCGGACGCAACTTTTGTTTCTGTCCTCAAAAACCTCTGAATTTCTGCGACAGTGAAGCAAAATACCACATCCGTACGTGGCCTAATGACTTAGGAACCACTTTCTGGCTGCGTTAGGTGACTAATTCGAAACCCACCTCCGGAAATCCCCAGCAAAAATGAACAATAGCGTACCCTGACCTGTTGCTCGGCGTTTTTCCAGGGCGTGATTTTGCGAGAAGCTTCAAAAACATTGCTGCGCCCCTCCCGGATCAAGCCCAGTTTCAACGGACAAATCTTGAAATGTGGTTCCTCGCGCAAGATGTATATGCAGTCTGAGTATGTATACCGGAACTTCACTTCCACGGCATTTGCACCACGTGTCATAAAAGAAAGGATAACTTGTGAGCTTTATCGAACGAATTTCCGGCCGAACGAAACACCATCCCGTCAGAAGAACTGTTAGGTCGCAAGCGCTTTTCCAAAGCATTTGACCGAATAAAACGCGAGCACCAGGCAGGGGCAAAAACTTGTCCGCATCATCATCAGCCTGACTACGCCCACTGCAGGACAAAGGCTTCTCCAATGCCTCTCCAATTAACTCTCTCCTTTTCCAGCTGCGGCCTCCGTAACAAGGCAAACTTGTTAATCTCTTGTGCCAAAATAATTTTCGGCTGCCCCCTGCCACGCTTGCCTTCTCTTGGAATCCACTCCGTTACCCTTAAGGACCAGCGGTTACCTTGCCTTCGCATTACACGTCCTGCCCCAGCTCATTTCTTCCTCTTGATTTCGACTAGGATATCATTAACTCGCGTTTGCTCCCTCACCCGCTCTTTAACGTTACTCCTAAACTCTTTTTTTCATAGCTCGCTGTGTACTCCTTAACTTGAGCTCAACCCTTTTTGTTAGTTTCCGGGTTTCTGCCCACCTAGGGTGAGTACCGGCAAGATACAGGGGTAAAAGCTTGTACTGGTTGCAGAAATGGTGGGTGCCCGGTGGCAATAGAGGTCGTGCCCGGAATTTCCCGCAGGCGAGGGTGACGCTGAAAGCAAGAGTCACCGCCTGTGTTCATATAACTGTTTTAATGCATTCTTACATCTGAGTGATGCGACTTCGGCTGCGCGAGGGACAAAAGCATTCTTAGTGTTTCTTAGGGACACGTGTTTAGTGGACATTCATGTGCGTTAGTGAGTATGTGAGTGTTCAGTATCCTTGATGTCACCTTTATTTTTCCCCTTTTCTCTCTTTTTCACCCTCTTCTTTCACCCTCATCTGGAGTAGCATGCCAGGCAGATCTGTCCTTCACTCATTGAAGTCTCTCTCTCTCTCTTACATCTTGGGTATGGTCTTCCTTATGACACACGTACGTTATCAAGTGAATACTGCGCTTTTTTGCCACGGAAACATCTCGGTGCACTTAGGAAATGTTCGTGGTACGGCTGCAGGCGAAAAAAGCTCTCAAGCTCGACTGTTGCCCTCTTTCAGTTGCCACGCTTTGCCTGTCGCTCGCCTTTTTTGTGCAACTTTTTCATATGATGTATTTTTTTTTTTACTTAGAACCACCTGCAGAAACATTTCAAATGAATGCCGCTCAAATAAATATTAGATTTGGAGATGAGATGTGCGTAAATATTATTTCCGTTTATGTGGTTGGCAGAGAAAAATGTAATTCTTATTTTGCTGCAGTTTTCAGCCCGGAAAGCTTTCCCCTTATGGCAGAGATCCGTACCTACTACTGTAGTAACAGCCCGTGTAGCAGTAGTGGGTGACCTCAGCGCCCTTGGGCAACCCGGTGGTCCCCGACGTGTAGCACACAGCGAGGACAGTGTCGCGGGGATCGGTGACCGGGCTCTCCTGGAACAGCTGTTCGTCCAGCGATGAAAAATTCGATGTTGAAACGAAGCCAGCAGCTTGTCCCATGCAGAAAAGGCCCTGGATGAAGGAATACACAGCATCAACAACTTCGAAAAGCTGCAGCCACAAAAAACTTGGCCGCACGATGACAGGGAACCTGCAGTAGCCTACCAACTGTTGCCAACAAAGCGCTTGCGCGTCAACTTGTCGCCGTGAGTCGATTTGTTTTTGTTCGGTTTTGCGTAGTAATACTTCCGTAAAGAATCAACAACTAGCCCGAACCCTAACCCTTGTGAACAGCGTCAAGATACGAGAGCTCTGAACGGAGCAAATAAACGATGCTGCCCAAAACGGGCACCGACACTCACCGTAAGCGCTATAAACCAAGGGTGCATAGCTGGGCTCGTAGTGTTTGACTCGCGTAATGGCTGAAGTCGCAATTTATTGCATTTTTTGTAAGCCGCCTATGCGCTACCACTCTCCACTAGACTATATTAAACGAGTATTTAGCCATGAAGGGTCTACGCGAAGCCGCGTCGGGGACAGCGCTCCGGAGAAAGCAGATTTTGCTCTCTGAGTCGAGCATTGCGACATGAAGTAGGCCCGCTGTCACGTGGTAGCTTTCGTTCTCACCGGATTTCTTTTACGGCCGGTAAAAAAACCTATGTGAATTCAACATCGGCGTAAACATTTCAAAGGGCTGTTTTTCATTGTGATCAACTTTTGCATTGACATTTCATTCCTGACGCCAACTTTACCTATATTTAACATGTTAGCTTAATAATCTTTGGTGATTAATAAATTTTCAGAACAAAAGATTACTAAAAAAATGATACAAATGGTTTTAAGCGCCTCGGATACCGCGGCTTTTTTTTCAATCTTGATTGCTCTTAGCCCGTACGGCCCGCTGGCCGTATGGCCTGCTGGGGCTACAGAGTTAGTATTTAGTGTACGCGTACGCTAAATACTATGCCTGTAGTACTGAAGTACTGTACCCGCCGCGGTGGCTCAGTGGGTCAAGTTGCATACGACAAGAGGAGAAGCGTGAGGAGGACAATTTAAGATCTTTACTAGCTAGACTTCTCGAAAGAGAAAGCGAAGAGCCTGGCAAATGGATGGATGACATTAGGAAAATAAAAAATAAGATTGAACTCTTTGACGAAGAACGCTATCGTGGCGCACTGGTGCGGGCTAGGGCGCAAGATATAGCTGATGGGGAGACACCTTCAAAACGAGCGCTAGGAATGGAAAAAACGCATGCTCAACGAAACCATATTGAACAGATTGAATGGGGCGGGGCGTTATCTGGAGACAGCGGGCATATCCAGCAGGCATTTCTTGAATATTATCAGGCGCTGTTTGCAAAGCAAGAAGTGGATGTGAGCGCATTCAAGGAAAAGTTTCTTGGCGCTTTGCCGCGATTAGATGACGAACAGAAAGAAAGGCTGCAGCTGTCGATAACTGCGTCGGAGGTCGAGCAAGCGATAGAAAATTTGAACCTGGGAAAATCTCCTGGACCTGATGGGTTAAGCGCCGCTTTTTACAAAGCATATAAACGCGAAATAGTGCCAGTACTGACAGCAGTTCTTAACGAAGCCTACAAAGAAAATGAATTGCCCCCGTCTTATGGTAAATCCCATACAGTGCTAATCCCTAAATCCGATGACGCAGAAAAGTTAAAGCAGGTCACAGCATATCGTCCTATCGCCCTCACAAACGTGGATTATAAAGTTTTCATGAAGATTTTAGCCTGTAGACTACAGTCAGTAATTCAGGATATAGTCGGTCCCCACCAGACGTGTGGGATCAAGGGACGCTCTATTGTTTCCAATATTCATAAAGCGAGGTGTGTGCTGGAATGTTGTGATTACACAAATAGCTGTGTAGCCATCCTTCAGCTAGATCTTGAGAAGGCATTCGATTGTGTTTCGCACGATATCCTGTTCTGCATACTCGACCATGTGAATTTAGGGTCCATTATTTGTGAGGGAGTGGCCTTGGCGTACCGGAGCTGCACGACAAGATTAATTGTAAATAAGAGTTTGGGGGCCCCCATTAGCCTGCAGCGTTCGGTGCGCCAGGGTTGTCCCCTCAGCCCTCTTCTATTCTGCATTTACATTGAAGCGTTGTGTTTTAATATCATGGAAAGTGAAAAAATTCGAGGATTCCAGCTACAGGCAGCAGAAGTTAAGCTGCTGGCTTATGCGGATGATGTCGCGGTGTTCACAGTGAACCGGGAAGGTATAACCGAGGCCGTGGCATGCGTAAAAGAATTCACCAAGATCACCGGTAGTAAAGTGAATTGGTCAAAGTCCCTGGGGCTTTGGCACGGAGAATGGCCAACGAAGCCCGGCAATTTTGCAAACGTGTCCTGGGTGACGACCCCAGTAAAGTACTTAGGCGTTCCACTGGACGGTTATCGCGATAGCGATTCGTACTGGAAAGCACAGACGCAAGCTACGCGTGAAAAGGTGGAAAGGTGGAAAGGGCGCCACCTTTCAATTTTCGCAAGGGCCACAGTGTGCAATCTGTTTTTTATGTCTAGGCTGTGGTACGTGATGCAAGTGTTGCATTGTGCAAGGATGAACGTACAGAGACTGCACCGGATCTTTGCCGTTTTTGTGTGGGCTGCGGACTGGGAACGCTGTAGCCGGACCAATTTGTTTAGGCGGGTGAAGGATGGCGGCCTGAGTCTGGGACACTTATTTCTGCGGCAGAGTAAGCAGATTTTGTTTTGTGCGCGATGTAAGCGATCCGTTTTTGCGCACTGTGTGCCAATTAAGGCTCGGAAATGCACTGCCGGACTTTGTTGTCACAACCGAAAGTTTCTCGGGACGTATTTTTGGTTACTTTAGAGAGGTTGTCGCGAGTGTTCGATTCCTGTCTGTTCGATTTTCGTATGAATATTTATCTTCTGTTAGCAGGAAGAAGTTGTATAAAGATTTGTGCGATGTAGTTCTTCCACAACCTATGTACAGGGCCTTATACAATGGAGGCCAGGGACGCGACGTACTTAAGCGTGTGAAGGCGATGCAGGTGCCGCCAAGTGCAAAAACTTTTTTCTTTAAATTACATACCGGAACACTACCAGTAAAGGAATTCTTGGAAAGGAAGCAGTTATTTCTACCTTGGGGATCACATTGTTTAATTTGTAAACAACCAGAAACAATAGACCACGTTTTTTTGCACTGTTGGGAGGGGGTATACTTTTGGGACATCTTGCAACGGACTTTAAAAAAGGAATTTCCGCTCGACGCTCATGGTATTCGGTACTTGCCTGTAGAGAGTGAGGATGGGACACCATTCGACCTCATTATGCTAATGGGCCTCCATTGTATTTGGCGCTCCAGAATGGCAGGATATCATTGCGATCCTGATGCACGGCCAGCACGGATCTATTTTCGGGAGTGCATGCATAAGTATATCGAAGTTCAGAAACTTGCTCCTGAAGCTCCCGAGTGGCTCGAAAGAGTCGAGCCTTTGGTGACGCTTAAGGAGTTTTAATATGATGAAGCCACGCACCCCCGGGCGGATAGTGTTGTTAATTATTGCTCATTGCGCTCTGTAAGTGTATTTGTGTACTGTGGTTCTTGCCGAAGTCAGGCAATAAATAAAAAAAAAAGCCGCGGTGGCTCAGTGGTTTAGTGCTCGGCTACTGGCCCGAAAGACGCTGGTTCGATCCCGGCCGCGGCGGCTGAATTTTTATGGAGGGGAATTTCTAGAGGCCCGTGTACTGTGTGATGTCAGTGCACGTTAGAAAACCCCAGGTGGTCGAAATTTCCGGAGCCCTCCACTACGGCGTCCCTCATAGTCTGAGTTGCTTTGGGACGTTAAACACCAATAAACCCAACCAAGCCAAGTACTGAGGTCGGAGGTCTGAAGTAGTCTGTAGCCGAGGCAGTGCTTCGGCCCGGCTGCTACTCGAAAGCGCTGGTCCGACGCCGTCGGCAGCTGCGCGATTTCATTCAGGATATTTTCTTGTTTTTTTTGTTCGCTATTTGCTCATATGCGTAACTTTATCTTAAGCACCCTGCAGTCACTACGCGTAGTGATAGCGTCGTTGCGGCGGGTGCACACTCTGCTTCGCCGGTTGACGGTTCTCTACTTGCTCGCACAGAGAATAATAGTTCGCTGAATTTACAGCAGCTCTCTGCGTCACATTTTACTTCCAAGATTTTCGCATTGAAAGATCACCCTGTGGAAGCTCAGCTAAGTAATTCGGCATTGGTTCTCTCAGCACGGATGGTGCAGTAAAGCCGTTTGAAAACTGACACTGTAGTGCTTGTTCGTCTCGCTTGTTCGTCTCGAAGATGCTGTTATTCTCAGCTGAACAGTACGATCAGGCTGTGGATTGTGCATTCAACGCTCGATATAAATGATTGCTTGCAGGTTTTAATATGTGGTTGCATATATGGCCGCAAGAACTAGGCCATGACAGGCACCGCGTGTTGACGTTCACGTGTAAAACACGGCTACAGCGTTGGCCAGTGCGGTGATGATTTAGAAATATGCGAGTTGTACTGAGTACTGTAAAGCAAGAGAGACAAAAATGTCAACGAAGGAAAAAAGCGCGCTTACATGTAATTGCCTCTTCTCAAGAACTTTTATTTACTGATATTACATGATCACAAAGCGCATGCCATATAGGCATTCATTCAAAAACAACCTGTCTTTTTTCTCATCATAGAAGAGAGACGAATTGAGTCTGATATTAGAAACGTGCCCAGGGTTTCACCCTTCGGTCTGTTTTTTTCTCATCGCCTGAAAATTCGATATTTTTAGTAGTCTGGCCTGCATTTTCGTTTCCAGCGCTAAAAATGCGACGCTAAATTTCCAGCGTTGGGAATATTTTTACACGTATTCCGGCGTCCTTTCTTGCGCGTGTTTACATAGCTATCAGAGTGTACAATATAGTTTTTAGCACATGGTGTTTTGATCATATACACTCTACCTATGTCGGGATGCCCAATTTCGCGCACTTTATGCCGTTGACGGCCTTCTCTTCTATTGATGTGGCGGCAGAATAAATGAAGCATTATTTATTCTGTCAAGAGCATGTAAAAAATAGCCTCAAGCTCGCGCTTCCGTCGTCCGCCATTTTTTTTATTTCATCTTCTTTAGCACTACCCCGCAGAGCTTATGATTCAAGTTAACAGCTGCTAGTTTCGAGCGCGCCTTTGAGAACACAAAACCTGTTTTCGGCGTCAGTGTCGTGCTGTCGAGGTTGCAGATCACTTTGCACATCTCTGCACCACAGATCACGGCGGCCTTTATTGAGTTTGCTTGTTGTGTTTGACGGCACGCGTGCGACACTGGGCAGCGCTACTACTCACCTTCATGCCAAGTTCGGCAGTAGCCTTGCTGGCTTTCTCCATGTGCTCTTCGTCGGTTAGGATATGCGTGCTGTCGCTGTCCTGCGCTTGATAGCGGAGTTCACCTGCATATTAAGTTTGTTATGCTCATTATTATCTTAGCACGAAAATAAAACGATGATAGCATGATGCCTTAAAGTGGGCTGCGGCAAACGAGGAGTTCGCTGTAAAGGCGCGCTCACACTGGCGGGGAAACGCGCAACGCAGAACGTTTTCCGCGCGCCGCTTCCCGCACAAGCCGGTTTTTCTCCCGCAGGCAGGCTGCTGTGCCGTCCCGCAGAGCGATGGGTCCGGGAGCTATTTTTCCCGTGCCGCTGACGGGAACAGCCAATGGGGGCCGGCCGTGAACCGTGACGTCGGTCCTAGTTCAGTGACCCCGTCGGCGGAGGCGGAGGCTGCGCGCGTCCTGCCGGGCACTCGGCGGTTGCTTTGCCCTCTCTCAACGCCTGCTCACTCTACATTCCAAGACAACTGCAGCGAGAAAAGGCGCGCAGTGTGAGCGTGATTCCGAGGAGCTGCTTCGCAGCGGCGCCGTTGACGCTGCGCCCCTGCGGGAAGTTTCCCGCTAGTGTGAGCGCGCCTTAAGGCGTGGGCTTGGGTAAACAAAAGCAAATAATTGCTGTAGCGGGAGAAAAAAAAGTAAAGTAGGTAATGCGGCGCAAATCTGTTCTCATGCTCCACTGTTTACTGAGGAAGTGTTGTCGCGTAGGTATTGTTAAAGAAGAACGTTGCCACCATGATTGCATTAACAGGAACGAACTTCGTCCTTGGTAGGTCAGTTTCCTAAGAGGAGCTGATAGCTGTTAGAAGAGAGCTTTAACTAGTTCAAACTTTTAACATGACTTCGTATAGGCGAAAATTTTGAGCGTCGTCAATGTGAACGGCATTGGTTGCATCTATTGAAACGGCGGAATAGCCGGAAGACAACGTGCTATTAAAAAAAGCTCTTCCTATTTCAAGAGGTTACAGTCGATATTCAGTAGTTTTAGTTTGTGAAGTAAAAGTTTGTGACGTGCCTTGTTGAAAACTTTTGAAAAATCTAGAAATATACAGTTAGCTAGTTATGACAGATCTTGAATGTGATGCAGTGCATGTGTAAACGATATTAAATGTGTTTCGCAAGAGTAAGATTTTCGAAAAACATGTTGTGCTGACGTATGAAATGAATTAGATTCAAGCAAGTTAAGAAGGTTGGTGAATATTACACGTTCGAGCATTTTGCAAAAGTACTGGCAATGGATACGGGACGCTAATTACTACGGGATGCTTTGATTTGTAGCCTGGAACCACTTTTCCGATTTTCCACTCAGTAGGCAACTTTAACTGATTAAGCGCTTGCCAGAAAAGTTTGGTTAGTATAATGGAAGAATAAACTGATGTGCTTTTTAAGAACTTTGATTAATGCAGTCATAACCCAGAGCGGAATGAACTCCGAATCCATCAATAAGCTTATTGAAACTAGGAGCAGCAACAGTTATAGATGGCATGGAAACAGTTGAAGTGGTGAGTTTTAGGTACATGTACACCCCCCGTCAAAAGTATACAGCCCAATGGGTTTGCTTGTGAGGCCTGCGGTCAGCCTCGTTATGCATCCTCAGAGACCGTAATCTCTCGAAAGAGGAATGGCTATGCGTCCTTAATTTTCCCAAGCTTTTAACTGTTAGACATGCTAGGGGGCTCCGCTAGACAGCTTAGAAGCAATCCCCTTGGGCTGAATACTTTTGACGTGGGCTGTACATCAGTTGTGGCGGCTAAGAATCGTGGCACAAATGTCAGACGAATTGGGGTCACCTAATGGGCAAGTAAGGCGATTAAATTAGTAAGTAAATCGGCGGAAAGATTTATGCAAGGACATAAATTTTTCACATCGCTGGTTAACATAGAGGGCAGTACATGTGAGTGTAAGTGCTTTTTCGCGTCTTAGAGCGCCTACATATACGTGTTGGAAGCCGCCTACGAGTATACAAAGTCCGTAGCAGTTGGCGAAAGCTTTGCGATGCATTAGCGGCGTTTCTTTTTGTTATATAAACGCTTAATGTGACCATCATACCGGGAGGCGTTCGAGTGTGTGGTAAAAGTATGCTGACGAATGTATCGTTCAGTGAGTTGGTTGACTATGGCTGTGAACATGCTCTAGTTAGTTTTAAGATTACGAGTATCAAAGCTATGAAGGAAAAACATCGATGGAAGAAAATATATCATTATTGACCACCTGAAAATTTCATTTGTTGTAGTCTCGTATTATTATTTTTTTTTATTAGTATCCTGAGGGGCTAGAATAATCTCAAAGTGCATCAGCACGTGGTCGCTAATGTCCGACAGGTATGTAACAGGTGAGACCATGTCAGATTGATTTGTCAGGATTAAATCTACTGCACTAGCAGTGTTTGCCTGTTAGTCTAGTAGCATGCGTATACAGTTGCACTAACGAGAATACTGAGCACAGATCTAAAAATTCGCGATCTTGAGACGAGTACGGGGACATTAAAAGGGAGTCGGTATTCCATGTTGTGTTCCAAAAAATGAAATCGCCAAACAAGAGTAGTGGGAGGCGTGTTTCGACGATATTAATGGCATCGTAAAGTTCATTACTAAACGTACACGTAGGCAACGAGGAAGGGGGATGGTAGCATGCACCTATTAGTGTTCTTTGTTAAATAAGAGTTATCGCAGAGCACACTATTTCCAGAATAGTCTGGACATGTATACATGGTGATGGGATGTCATTTTAAACAGCGAGAAGCACTCTGCCGCCTCTCTGCGTGCTACGGTCACAGCGGAAGAACGAAAAACGTTGAGCATCGAAAAAGATTTCAGTGTCGCGAACATGCGCAGTGAGTCAAGTTTCGGCTAAAGCGATGATTTTGGCTCAATAGGTGTCGATAGCTGACGATAGAGATTTAGACTTGTTAACAACGCTTCTGATATTAGTAAAAAGAACCGATACTGAAGCTGTGGAAGCCCGACCACTAGCCCTCTCGCGTGCCTAAGATGTTCGATCCGAGCTAGCGGCAGAGGCTGAAATGGCATGTGCGCTGCGTGTATCAGTGTTAATTACGGTGTCTGGGCTTGAATCGTACTTGCAGAATTTCTTGTTCATAAGTAACTCGTAGCGCATCTTGTTGGGGGAGATCAGGTTGGCGTTTCGCAAAGTCGAAAAGCTCTTTACATACCAGACGTGTTGCGGCTGATTAATCTTCAGTTAGGGTGCACGCCTTGCTTTCCTTCAGGCTGCTGCGCTTGGAGAGGGTCAAGCCGTTTTTGTTTTAAAGTTGCAAAACTTCACAGTCACCGGAAGACATTTGTCAACTGTGAAAGTTGCTGACCGGTGCGCGCATTTAATAGCAAGGGGGGATAAAGAGTCAGGAAGGCAGTCGGTAAGAGTAGTAGTTTGTTTTCCCTCAGTATCCTGACAGGTTTCACTCGCATCTGGAATGCCAAAGAAAATTAAGTTGTTGAGCCGCGATGTGTCGCCAAGCTCATCCTCCCGTGATTGTAATGAACTGACCAGCGTGGAAAGCTCATCTCTTTCAGTGTATATGCTGAAAATTTGCTCGCTTGGCTCTTCGATTTTTTTTTACAATTTTCCTCGCCCACATCTAAACGGTTCTGAATTGCAGTGATTTTTGTTGGAATTGCTTTCTGTCCGGTTTTGACAGCTTTAGCTCAGCCGCTAATTCAGTCTGTGCTTTTGAACTTTGCAGGAAACGAGTGTGAACGCCCTTCAGCAACTGAAATATAACTTTGAACTGTTCCGCGGGTTCAACGACAAATGAATTTGACGAGCCACGAACGTAGCTCTGCTACACTTTATCATATCACGTGGGAATGCGAACGCAACAAAGCATTCCACCAACACGAACACCCGAGTGCGGAGCAATGGGAGAGTCGGCTCACCAGCGGCGAGCTCGCGACCCAAAGGGCCTTAGTGCAGCACGCGAATGATGCAGCACGACTCAGTGGAGCCTTGCAATAGGGGCCCACCCTTCCTGACGAGAAGCCTCAAGTCGCCAGCGCCAGAGAAGACGACGGGGACTTCACAACCGCGAAACCCTTGAAAGATCCAATAAAGTTTTCACTGATTCACTCTGCCACAGTGTTGTAAACACCAACGCGCATCCCTCCTGTGCCGCGTTTCTACCACAACGTTGTCAACGCAAACACATGCAGCGCACATCCCTCTTTCACTACAGCCATGGCGCTCAAAGCGCAAGTGAGGTGTTTACTGACTCGCGTTTCCTTCCCTTTCGTGAAAGTCTTAGAGGCTTCACGTTCACCTGCGGATTTTGCGGGGTAGGAGAACAAAAAATTCAGGGGGCACTTTGGCTCTCTAAAAAAGTGCTGCTAGGCGAAAGCGTTTCTTGGGGCACTGTTTTTGTTTACTTTTTATTTTTCATATTTTGCTTTTCTTAACTTTTTGCTCCTTTTCTTATATTTATTATTTTTATTTTCATATCCTATAGTTATTTTGTTTTTATTTTTGCTGATTCTCTTATGTTTATTTTTCATGTTTCCTTTTCTTGACTTTGTTCCTTTTGTTTTATACATGAAACCCCTACATTCACTAGATGCGCCTTTATTCTTGCTGGAACCTCGAGCCTTCGTGCCGCTTTCGAAAACCCCGGGGCCTGACGGCATCTCAGGAGAATTTTACAAGGCATTAAATCCGTTCTAGCCCCTGTCCTGCTCCAAATTTTTGAGACAAGTTTTGATGTTGAATTTCTGCCTCAGTCATTTACGAAAAGTCATATTGTCTTTATACCAAAAACCGAGGATAAGGAAAAACTTCGATTTGTAGATGGTTACAGACCAATCACGCTTTCTAATGTAGATTATAAGATTTTTGCTAAAGTGCTGTCAAATCGGCTGCAGCTTGCAATGTCTACTTTGATTGGGCCTCATCAAACATGTGGCTTGCGGGGACGATCAATACAATCTAACCTCCATGTAGCGCGTACGGTGTTGAAGTATTGCAGCGACGCTCAAGAACAATTAGCAATGCTGCGAATTGACCTGGCAAAAGCATTTGATCGAGTGTGCCATTCATTTATTTTTGCACTTTTAAATCACGTCAATCTCGGTTCAATACTTTCTACTGGCATACGCCTTTGTTACAAATCCTGTACCACGCGCTTGATTGTTAATGGCTGTCTCTCGCAACCAGTCCCAATTCAGTCTTCGGTGAAACAAGGGTGCCCACTGTCTCCGCTCCTGTTCGCATTATACTTGGAGCCACTTTGCATAAGTGTTATAAACAGTAGAGCTGTCAATGATTTCCGATTAATGGGCCACGAACTGAAGGTATTGGCTTATGCTGATGACCTTGCGGTTTTTTTTGTACTGATAAGCCAAGCATCGATGAGGTTATTCGTTTAACGGAGGACTGTGGTTCGGTGTCAGGAAGTCGGGTTAATCGCTCTAAGAGTTGCGGTCTTTGGTTTGGTAGCTGGGGTTCGACACCTGCTGAATATGCTGGTATAACATGGACATGCAGGCCACCAAAGTACCTTGGCGTCCCTTTGAGTGCCTATAAGCATAGCGCACATTTTTGGAAAGACCGCGTGTCAACTCTTCAGCGCTGTGCTCAAACGTTTGTCCCCCATGGGCTCTCAATTTTTGGCAGGGCGACCGCCTGTAATCTGTTTCTCGCCACTAAAATATATTATGTACTGCAAATTATTCATTGCGCAAGACTTACTATCCAGCGTTTTCACAGGGTTTTCGCTACTTTTGTGTGGGATTCGTCTATTGAATCCATGAGGCGTGATAACCTTTTTCGGCCTGTAAGCGCTGGCAGCCTTGGTCTAGTTCACCTGTATGTCCGACAGATAGTGTCACGTTTCATGTTTTTCCGTGACACTACACACCCAATAGTACGTTCATTCCTGCGAACAAATTTAGTTCATGTTTTACCTAACCTCATTGTGTCTTCCAATGTTTGTGACCGTCCGTGTTTGTGGGGCATAATGCAAGAGGTGTATTTGGCTGTCCGTTTCCTACTTGTTCGTTTTTCTCCTGAGTTCCTTTTTTTAGTGTCGAGGAAAAAGTTGTATAAGGATTTGATTAGTATGCTCTTCCCTCTGCCCATGTACCGGTCTCTGTGTTTTGGTTTACCGGGGCATGACGTACTCAAAAGAGTACGTAAGATGCCAGTCTCGCCGTGTACAAAGACCTTTTTCTTTGTTACACACCTGTACGTTGCCCGTTAGAACATGGTTAGAGAAAAAAGGGCATTTTTGTGTCTACCGTTAATTGCCGCCTTTGTGATGAACCAGAAACAATTGAGCATTGTTTCATCAGTTGCAAAGATGCAGTACTCTTCTGGGATATCGTGCAACGCACTTTTAAAAAAAGAATTCATCTGACTCCACATTCTGTTCGTTATCTCACTGCGCTGCCATTTGTTGATGAACCCATGACATGTTCTTTCTGATTGGACTGCACAGCCTCTGGAAAACCAGCATGATGGACAGACACTGTGAACCTGTTGTGTCTACGAAGGATCACTTCAGTCGAATGGTTGTTCATGTAAGAGACGTGTATGCCCAGACTGAGTATGAACCGGAGTGGCACTCACTATTAGTGATGTGCTCTGCATTGCCCCTTTTCTAGTGCATGGTCTTTTGAATATGTATTGTTTACCACTGTTTTCGTAATGGCTTGTATATAGTTCATGTACATAGAACATTACATCACTGTAATAAATACCATGTTGAAGAAGAAAAAGCCTTCGTGGCGAAGTGGTAGCGTCTCCGCTTCAAATGCCAAAGGCCCTGGTTCGATTCCCACCCTCGGCGCAGTTTCTTTTTAAGCACTGACGCCGAAAGGCGGAAAAATCTGCCTACGCGTCTGCTAATGACAGTATGAAGCATTAAAGGCTTTCGCCTTAATACCGATTTTTGCGCGGGCATGGAAGTTGATGACGACGTGCAATGGCAGGGCGGGAATGAGGCAGTTGAACACGAGGCGGAATCGGTTGCCGCGATCGGATTTTTTTATTAAGCGGGTTTGGGATAGCACGTCCTTTTACAAAAACATTAAACAGCGCATAAAAACAAGGAAAAACCAAAAGAGCATGCAGAACACAATGTGTATATAAAAATGTACATCTGGCGACGTTGTTCTCAGCCAGCCACAGGCTGGTTTTGTCTTATTAAATAGTCCTCTTCCGTTGTAGCCACCGAAACTGATCTGTTCGCGCCTCCGCTGGTTCGTAACCCACTCGCGGCAATATTTATTTTATTTCCGCAGGTATCCGAGAGACTTCAAACACACCTTGCCTTTTTCAGGATTTCTAGCGAAGTGGCGCTTTAGCGATAAAAGCCAAACGTTCCTCCGTACTGAAACTAGGTGTCTCTTGTTAGGAGATTTATTTTGTTCGCCCTAGTATTACGTAGTATCTATTTATTTGTTTGTTCTCCCTGTTAATACACCTGCTATTAAATAAATTTCCAAATTAGAATATAAGTACGAAATGCCTTGCACTAAAGACATAGACATCTCTGAATGGTGCCATACACAGTTCCTAAATCTGTCTAGAGCAATTCATGCGACCCCATACCACACCACATAATGCCGATGCCACTCTACTCTGTTCCATCCAACAATCCACGCCAAATCACACCCTGCTTTGGTCCATATCGAGGAAATTGCAGTGTATTATTGCCAGAGTCTGCGACAATCGCTTCGGTTCGTCCTTGTTAGACTTCTGTATGGCCTCCCATCGTCTCGCATTGCAGCTGTCGATGTTTTCGTTGTTATGTTGCTTTCGTGAGCGGCCCCATAAAGCTGCCACTGACTGCAATAAAGGGTACACTGTGTGACACATTCGGATCAGAATGTGCATATCGTATACAAACTAATTACTCCGTAATGCTCTTTTTTTTCTTTGCAACATCCTCGATTTCAACGCCGCACGAATAGCAGCTGCTCCTTCCGGCAGAGTGGAAAAAACAGCTGATGACTGAGCCCGTTGTTGGCGCTAACGCTCGCGCATTGAAAGCGCTTGGATCGGAAAGTTCTCATGACGCTGAAGAGCAGTAAAAAGACGGGAGAAGTTATTAATCATTCCAATAAATTATGTTGTGGGCAGAGGAATAAAATATTTTCCGGCAATTTACAGAACTCCTAGCCACATACATCTGCTACCAAATGGAATGTCCGCTTCGAATGGTTTCCAATTTTGGACTATGTAACCCGGGGCAGTCTCTAAAGGACCCTTTTGTGGTCCAACTTTTTCACTTATGTCTAAAGGCCTACACCTACAGAGCACGCTTACTTCATTAGAATCAGTGCGAAAGCACGGATTGGTGCTACGTAGAAGACAGCGATGAGAGCAGATGGAAGTTGATGAAGACGACGCCCTGCAATGACATGTTTTCCGAGATGAACAACAACAACACAGCGTGAGAGTGTGGTGCAGTTTAAGACGAGGCATGTTTCACTGCAGAAATAGCCTAGAGGTTTTGCGCAGCGACCTTTCAAGGTGATCTGTTCGCGCCGCTACGCGTCGTACTCCCAGTCGTGGATATTGATGTCATTTCTTTTTCTGCCTCTTTTTGCTATGCTCCAGAGGTGGACATAGAAAATACGATATTGCTAGGCTTTGAACCTTACGATTAGTGCGTTCGCACGAATAAAATTCAGGTTATTTTCAACGAGGGCCACGTACTAGCGGCTCAGCGTCGAGCTTTTCCTTGCTTTCTCTTTATTTTAGAGCAAATGTGGATAAATTGTTGTTCCACATCTAGGGTGCATTTTACTTACCTAAGAAGTTTCAGTTCAAAGCTGAACTACGAACAGTGCCTCCTTCTGGGAGCCGTAGGAAAAGGAAAATGAGCAATATTCTGGCCAGGGACTTACCTTCCGTGAGTGACGTCTTGGCCAGGACGATAGTCGCTCCAGCAAGAACGCAGCCGTACATGGCGATCAGATTTTTCACGCTGTTTTTCAGATGCACGCACACCCGGTCACCAGGCAGGAGGCCATGCTGGCGGAACCCTACGGCGTACCGCCGCATAAGTGTCAGCGTCTCCGCGCGAGTGAGGCTGATGACATCGTCAACCTGCAAGCAGCGACACAATGGTTTAAATGCACATGCAATACAATTCAGCGATGTATAGGGTGAAGCGCATTTATCTTGAACACAGCTCCGCCGAAGCACTGTTAATACTATGGTGGGACTAATAAAAGGTTTCCGGCTCGCGCTAGTAAACATGTACTAAAGGCTTTGTCAGAAATTAGCGCAGGCGAACAGAGCTCGGCGTACGGCGCCACCAGTGCAGTGCCTGCTATGACGCGGAGCTTTTGCCGTGAAGAGCACTCTCATTTGGCGCGTCATATGAAGAACGTTGCTCGCTTCACACCGGTCGAAGTAGTTTCTCACGCTTTAAAATCCTTATTCAGATGTGAAACTAAGTATTATCATGTGCTAGCAGCGGTGACCTCGTAGATTATCTGCCATCCATGCGGAAGGTGCAATGTTCAATCCCCAGTGCCGCCATGTACCCACTGGCTATACAACGGGTACAAGTTTCCCTGTGGCCTGGTGCTCGGCTACTTTAGAGTTAACTGCCTAAAAAATAGCTCTTTGACTACACCTTCAGAGGACAAAAAAATCTTGTGTCATGGTCGTTTTTGGCAACAGATGTGCTTGCGCCATAAAGATTGGTTATCATCATTATTTACCTCTGGAGTAGCATGCCAGGCTCATAACCAGGCAGACCTCTCCTTTATTTATTAAAGTCTCTCTCTTCCTACCACTACTCTGGCGTAGTCATGACGGCATCCCAGAAGGCAGGAATGCATTCGAAGACTTAAAAGAGGAATTCTTTCTTCTTCCAACATGCGCCCACACGGAACTGAACAATTCGGCGCCGGCGATAGCAACAAACGTGTTCGGCTTTCGTGAAGAACAGGATCATCGACGCTTTTCGCGGCATTAAATTTTAGGCTTCGTGAAAAGGCACTAAATGGCGCCGCCGCGGTGGCTCAGTAGTTATGGTGCTCGGCTGCTGACCCGAAAGACGCGGGTTCGATCCCGGCCGCGGCTGTTGAATTTCAATGGAGGTTTGGTTTGGTTTATGGGGTTTAACGTCCCAAAGCGACTAAGGCCCAAACTCTGAAAGCTTCCTTTCCTTAGAAGCCTTCCTAACCTTACGTGAGGCCGCCTTTCCGCGAATGTTCGATGGAGGAAGCCAGCTTACTCTGAAAGCTCTCCTCGCCTCTCCTCAAGTAAGGAACGCATGCCGCGTGTCTGGGTTTGAGGGTTCCTTCACATTGGCCAATAGGACGCCGAGTAGGAAGTTGCATTCCCGTGGTGACAACAAACATGGCGGCGCCCTTCGAAGCTGGGCCCCTCGATTCAAACTGAATTCGTCGTCGTTACTGCGTTTTTCAGTGCGTTCGCTGGCCATAAATGGGCCATCGGTCTTTCGCTTCCTCTCATCTCGCCTCTAAGGAAAGTATGAGTGATAAATTTGCCTTAATTTTTTATTTAGATTGGCGATTCAGCAGCTGCTAGGCTTAAGACCATCGGTTTGTTGACAGAAATGGTTTCCGTCCTAACAACGAGATGGCGCCACTAGGCTGAGCTAGGCGGAAAATCGTCCACCAGATGCAAAGGGAATAGCCACGTAAACGTCAATCGTCATGTCATTGCGTCGCTGTTTGCATAAGCTGAATTAAAAGTGGAAATTTGAGAAACGTTGTAACGTCCCGCAAAATACCTGCGTTTAGCGTACGTAAGCATGCACACACGAGCGGCGACGTGGTGGCCGGGAGGCGTGAACGAGGAAACATTTCGGCGGCGGCGGACTTCGCTCGCTCTCGCCGCCGAATGCCCAAGTGTGACAGAGCCACACCGTTGCAGAATCTGAACGCAAATTCTTCCTCTGAGTGCACTTCCACTGGATTCACCGCGTCGCGAAGCAACCTAGCTGTTCGATGATACAGGTACACTTCATCGAATGCGTATTCACAAGCACGGTTAAAAAATTGCGTGTAGTCGCCCGCGTAGCGGTCAGTCCACGCTGCCATTTTCCCCCGCCTGCTCAACTGCACTCACGCCGGGCTCGCGTCCTTGCGCTGCTTCTCGCCGCCCGCATGAGTGTGCGGAGTCACTTGTGGCAGCAGTGAGGTGAAGCACTCCTCCAGGGCCAGGAGCGACGTAAGGACGCATGAAGGCAGCTGGCAGCTGCCTCAACTGTGAGGAGGCACCAAGGACGACCTTACTTAGGGCTCCTCAGTAAGGAAGCTTTCAGATTGACATGAGGGCTGCTCACTGCAGTGAAGGCTCCCTTACTGAGGTAAGGAAGCTTTCAGAGTTTGGGGGTAAGGCTATGAGAGACGCCGTAGTGGAGGGCTCCGGAAATTTCGACCACCTGTGGTTCTTTAACGTGCACTGACATCGCACAGTACACGGGCCTCTAGAATTTCTCCTCCAAAGAAATTCTAGCCGCCGCGGCCGGGATCGAACCCGCGTCTTTTGGGTCAGCAGCCGAGCACCATAGCCGCTGAGCCACTGCGGCGGCTCAATTTCAATGGAGGAGAAATTCTAGAGGCCCGTGTACTGTGCGATGTCAGTGCACGTTAGAGAACCCCAGGTGGTCGAAATTTCCGGAGCCCTTGACTGCGGTTTAGCGCTTGTGTTGTGTCCCTTGAATTTTGTGCGCTATGGATCCTCATGTCCACTACGGCGTCTCTCATAGCCTTAGTCGCTTTGGGACGTTAAACCCCATAAACCAAGCACTAAATGGCGCTCCAACCATCTCGAAAAATATGTAAGCAGTTGTGCGTAGCTGCAAGCATTCCAGATGAACCAGGTCACATATCATGCCACAAAGCAAGTGACAAAGCCGCCTGCCGGTGGCTTTGAGCACGAAAAAATAGTACAAAGCTTAGTTGTTGGTCTTTAATGTTCAAAGTGTCAATGTGCCTTTGATGCGTTGCAGTGCTAGAAAATTGTATCTGTATGTTTCCCTCCCCGTAACTACCGTGAAAGGACGGTAATAAGTAAATAGGGCCAAATAAGTAAATGAATCTGTGCTGGGCGGTCGGGAGTCCTAAGGCCTCGGAAAACGATGCTCTGTTCCCTGGGGCCCTGATTGGAATGTCGCTCAAGGCAGTAGTGTAGTAAGTTATTTTCAACTCCCTAGCCTTCTCGGGCAACAGTTTGGAAGTTTTTCGGTATGCAGCCTAGCCCGGTTATAACGAAGTCGGCGGGAATCAGAAATCACTTCGCTATATCCGCTATTTCGTAATATGCGGACTACGAAAAGAAAATGCAAACATCGGCATACCGATTTATTGCCGCTGAAAGAAGTCGTCCAGCGTCCCCTGAACACGTTTCGCGAGTGCGGCTTTCAGGATTGCGGCTTCCATACCATCCAACTGCGAACCAAAGATCTAGTCGAACTCCGGACTCCCGAGGTACATCCGTAGCGTGTCAACAGCTGCGATGGCCGCTGCGGAGGTGACCGGCTTAGGGGCACAACTAGCATCGTCGCATTCGCTGTCGGAGGCGCTCTACGCCAAGGTCTCTTCCATGACACTCCCGGCAACTTCTTCAGTCATCAAGTCCTCGGTGGCAACATGGTCTTCGTCGGCGAAAACGAAGTCCATGTGGCTTAGACCCGCAGGCACAAGGTTCAAGTCGCTAGCGGAATCCCAAAGCTGCTCCAAGCAGGCCGTCGCGGCGGCAGCATCAGCGGTTGCAGCGACGTCAATCGCGGTAGCGTCGTCCCCAGCAGGGGCCGCCTCCGCGCGGCTGCTTCGGGAGAAGCCGGCTTTCTCGAAGCAATCGGCGATGGTCAGGTGCTTCACATCCCTCCAGGCTCCGCTTGCGAAGAAAATCGCCTTTACCAAAGGCACCTTCATGCCGACCATGTTGTCGGCAGCGTGAACATCAATCAGGAGGCGCTCGATCATGCGGCGCCGGTAGTGGACCTTAAAGTTGGCAATAACCCCCTGGTCTATAGGCTGCAGCTTGACGGTAGTGTTTGGGGGCAGGAACAAAACCTCTACAGCGCTCAAGTGTGCGTTGACGTGATGCGCACTGCAGTTGTCAAGCAACATCAGCACCTTGCGCTTCTTACGGACCATCTACAGCTCTACGCCGTGACGCCGTTCAAGGACGGCGCAACACGAGTCCGGCGTGCCATGCGATGCAGTGAAGCAACCTTTCGCTCCGCAGGAGAGCAGACGACGCCACGAAAGGACGCCGTCAGCCGGATTTTGCTCTTATTTTCGAGGAAAAAATCGCCTCAAGGACGCAAAAATGTGTTGATTGGCAGATTATTTTTCGGTTGGTATTAAATCTCTTCGTTATATCCGCTGACGCGCTCTTATTTACTTCGTTAAAACCGGACCCAAAATGTATTGAAAATGCAAAAATCGGAATGGGAAATTAAAATCCCTTCATTATACCCGTTATTTCGCTATAAGTGGCTTCGTTATAAACGGGCTAGACTGTATCGTCATTCTGTGTAATATTTTAGAACCTACCTGTGCTGTGTTATGAAAGTTATTACGAGTACCATTAGCATTATAAGAATAAGTTCACTGTTATTTTGGGCGATGTTTGCCAGAATAATGAGTGAATGGGACCTAGAAGTATTATATGCTACCACGCTGGAGCATGGTATCGAAACCGAGCTCACCCGCGCCATTGATATCAATGCTCACCATGAAACTAGAGCACGTCGTGATTGGTATTCTTAAGGAGAAGGAATAAAATTCCTTGACGTGGAGATAGAAGCACTACTAATCTAATCGCCAGGAATTCGCAACAGAAAATACACAGCGGAGAAGAAACATCCAAAACCAGAGAACACGTTTCCGGGAGTGCACTAGACCCAGTTTGTCCCCTAAGGAGCACGAAGTGCAAGTGGGCCAGCGCACGTGATTTGCGGCATGCAATGCATTTCCGCAGGATCCTCCTCGAGCAGTCGCATGCAAACATGATAATTTTGTCTTCAGTATGCGCATGGTGCCTTTATTGTCTTTTCAAACAGCGCGTGTAATAAAGGTGTCTTCGGGTTTTGAATAAGTAATAATGGTCTCCTTCATCTTTCTTCCTACTTGAAAATACGGCAAATACTTCGATTCACCAACGAACAAAAATACAAAAACGATGCACTATAGCGGCAATGAAAAGAGGACACTCGTTCAAACGTACAAACTATCTTTAGATGCTAAAACAAGCTTCAGCATCTAGTGAGAGAAGGTTTCCATTTTGTTGGGCGTGTTCTGGCTGCATAACCTTTAATTGCTTATCCGCCATTCATATATAAGCCTGTCTAATTTTGCGGAATGATTTAAAATGTGGTCAATTCGGCTTTTCCCGCCATCGCAGGCTTTCCGCGATTTTGCTGAAGATGAATAACAAGGGGGTACTGAAAAGAACTGTTCTGAGCGTTGCGTAATCAGTCATCAGGGGCGGCGACCGTCGAAATGCTGACGGGGCGCTCCCACAGAATGAAAAACTGGACAACTTTCCTGGTGAAGTCTGATCGAAGTCTATAATATCCGCCCTCAAAAAGCAATAAAAACAAGTTAGTAACACAAAATTAAACATAAGAATGACTGCATAAACATCTGTGCTGTATACCAAGTGGCTGAAACACGCACTGTGAATTGTCAGGTGCATCAGTGATGAAGGTTTTATTGATTATTTATTTATTTATTCGCTATTGATTAGCAGTATACTTAGGCAAAAAACAAAAACATGAACACCATTCCTTTTTCAGGAAGATGAAGTGTATGGAAGTCAAGAATGCAAGAAAGTTGGGGTTGCTTTACTCCTGAATTAAGTTCTGTTCGACCATAGCGGACGAAGCAGCTAGCAAGTCGTGTCATAAAACAAAAAAAGTAGGAACATGTATACCTAATATATATGTAGCCCATGGTTGAGGGCAGGTGGATGCATTTCTTGAAAGCACAAATTGAACATTGGAGGGGGAAGTCTCCGGGTGCTTGGCAAAGTTTCGACAAGAGGACTTCTTCACTTTCTGGTTATTATATCTTCAGTCACTCACGAAATCAGTTGCCAGTGGTTTACGCACGTCTTCATAAATTTGGGACAAAAATTAAGCAGTAAGGGGAAGGGGACACAAGCTGTGCCTCAAGAGTGTACCGATATAGCGTAATGGATTAATTGTTGTATATGCACATGATGACTCTCTACTTTACATTCATAGATCCCTAGGGGTCCTCATATCCCTCATACGCTGTAGTGATACAGCAGTTAAGCAAGCGCCACTGCCCTGCGATGACAGGTGCTCCCGCCGGCGGGCCTTGTGCAGCCAAGGTTGCTCTTTCCGAGCGCCCATTCATTAATATAACTGCCACCTGCCACAGTGGGCAGTTTGCTCCCTATTCAGTGGGCAGGTTCTGATGACGCCGCAAGGTCACGTTTTCTAGGTGGCTCAACCGCCTCCTAGGTTGCTCTCTGGACACGATCTGCCAGAGTCATGCTCGTGGTTTTTGGCTCACAACGCCGACAGCAGATTTCTCTGGACAACGGGGCTTTCAACGCCATGCCGTTAAAATTGAACTGGAAGCAATTGGTGGAAACCGAAACTGCATATCGCGACACACTGAATTACCACTGCAAGCATGGCCTAGAATCGTTTGCTTAGAGGCGGTCAGGACCCATGCTCACCAGCGCTGTCTTATCTGGCTTGGTGAGAAGCTCCTTTCTCACCAGGTCGTAGAAAGAGCAGACGGGGATCTCGATGCTCGGGTAGGGCGAATGGACAATGCCGTCCTGGATGCGGGCCTTCATCTGCACTGAGCGCGCAGGGTTGAATCCCTGCAAGAAAGAGATGACGTGGTTCAGCTCTGCCCGAGAGAGGCGACTAACGCTGCTTTCATTTGTGTTCGATGGATGGTGGACGGCAAGCTGGGGACGATGACGCATAGCAGCATAACTCTAGGCTGCATCGCGCTTGGCGGGTGCAACACACCCATTAGCTGTTTCCGCTTGGCGTGTCCTCATGTTCGACAGTGTGATTACAGTACCCATATCAGAGTGATATATCGGTACACTAAGTGACTGTTCATGTTATTTGGCAATGGTAGTGTGGATTTGCGTGCTCGGTATATAAAACTTCCACTGGCTTGATCAACGTACAGCTATAACTAATTTGAGAGGGAACATGACAGCGCGTGGCCTCCGGGCTTAGTAGAGCGCTGCCGCCGAGAGCCGACGAGAACGGCGGCACCACGGATATGCACGGAAAGCCGGCCATGCTTACTGGGCAATGCTCGCTGCTACTCGGCGACAGCGGTCCGCGAAGTGCGGCGGCCACGCGCTCACGTGTTCCCTCTCGTACTGCATCTACTTGTACACAGTGTCGCATGGAAGATAGTGGGCCACTTGTGAAACACACACTGAAGATATCGCGTGATTCTTTATGCACTCCAATCGATTTCAATTTTCTTCTTTCACCGAGGGCAAACCTTTCGCTGCATGCACGGCGCGGGGAAAACAATCTTGGCATCGTTCGTGTTCGTTCTGTTGTGATGTTATCCTAAATGTTGCGTACACTGGGCATGACCTCAGAGCTTGTTCCTCAGCAGTTTTCCGTCATTCGCTTATAGTTAACATTCTTTTAGCAAGCATCTTTGGAGAAGAGATTTAGAAGGAACTTTAAAACAAAAATGTTTAGTACTTTACATTAAGCTTTGTTTATTTATTGAGGTCAATTCAATGACCAAAGGCGGTAAAAATTGAAGTGGTAAGGAAAAAAAAGAGATAAAGAAACAGGGGGACAACAAACAAATGGTTTCAAAGCACTAACATCAGTGATGCTCACGAAGAGGAATAAAACAATCTAAAATTATATGTGAGTGGCAAAAACGAAAACTCAATTCATGGCGATCGGTGCGCGATGGCATATACGAAGGTTAAGTAGGCGACTGGGATTTGAGACTTGCTTGCTATTTATGGCTCATAATTTTTCGAAACCAGACTAGCAAGCTTTGATTATTTGAAATAGGCGCCTACAAATGACGCGCGTTGCGGCTCTAGCTCACCGCCGGTTGGAAATTCCTGGTTACTTTTAACTCCTCCCGATAACTGCCGCAGATATACTTCTGCCACGAGAGTAATGCTGGCTGCTTTGGCCTCGTGTTGGCCCTGGCTGCATGTTCCCTAAGGTCAGTCGTAGATGAGAGTCTGGAATGGGGCAGGGTCGTGTTCTCTGCCGCCTCACGTGGCAGTGGTAGATAAATCTGAAGCGTAGGAGCGTTCTTTACTTCTCTCGCACTGCAACTCTCCTCTAGCACATCGTTCCAGCAGGAGCTACGGGCACGGTACTTTTATTTTTCTCTCTTTTTACTGCCTACCGCAACGTATACTCATCTGGATTCCGTATGGAAGGTGCGAAGCATTCCCCGCCGCCAGCTGCGGGCCACCCGCCGCTCGTGTGCTGGCCCTTGTTTCTTGCTGTCCTTGTGTGGCATCGTGATTTAATGGTTCTCCAAAACGTTCAGTTGGGCGAGTTGGTAGATATTCATGATGTAAACAGCGCGAACTACAAGGGACAAGAAAAGAAGGGACACAGGACGAGCGCTGACTCGCAACTAAAAGGTTCTTGTCCCTTGTAGTTCGCGCTGTTTACATCATGAATTAATGGTTCTCCTCGCAATCCGCTATCGCAACACCTGCTCTACGTTGTCGTTGACTCACGTCAACAAAATTTCTGGATTTCGGTAATTTTCGTTGAAAACCCTCTGAAAACAGGGAGTAATAGCTGCCCTTGTGCTCCTGGCTCCTGCGCTGTCGTGTTTCTAAAGGAGTAATTGAGCGCTACTTATTTGATACAAGCACAAATTAAGACATGAGAGGACTGGCGCTGACTGTAAGTTTATTTAAACACAAACTCATTTAATCATTTAGAAGGAAGACAGCGAGCGCACGCGCTTTTATCACCACAAAAAAACACTTTTGCCGACTAAGGAGGCTGGACAGCATTTTAGCGGATGCGCTTCCTGCATTCCTCCTAAATAAATATACGAGTGTGTCTTTCAGTAAACTTGGTGTCAGCGGACGTCCTGTCGTGCCTTTCTGAGTGCGTGTCTGAAATAAGTACCGCTCAATTACTCTGCTGGAAACAATTCCCGTCAACTTGTTTGATGGGGCGCTCTGGTGCATTGGCTCCTGTACAGCGGCGCTAAATTTTTCCTGTTTGTGCAACTGAAAGTGCCGCTGGTAATTTCAAAATTATGGCAAGAAGCCAGTGAGCGGATGCGCTCACTACTCGAGTGTATGGTTGCAATGTGTTGCAAACAGTCTTTCAGCCTCACTAGAGAAACTTGACAATTGACTTGACAATCGTCTTTCTAGGTCAAGACGTTCGCTGTTCGTCTCTTGTTCATTGCCAGTGCTTTCACAATCGACATGTTCTCGAAGGCTTCACCCGTCGTTTAAAAGGCGTCAGAATGCCCAAATGCACCGGTTTATAGTTCAGTAGAAAAGGCTACGCAGCGGTTCTTCACGATTTAAAGACCTCGCTTGTCAGGAAAGCAAACCATTCTAGCGCAGTATTGGAACCTTTGTGTAACGTTGCTTAGTCGCCGTGTACTGAGCCGTTCAAATATGCCGTCGACATATGAGACTCTACCTTGATGGTTACATGTACAATGGTCAGCAGATGCCTCATAGAGAAGGAGGCAATCTCGCGACCTACATGAAAAATATTGATACCCGTATAATGTCACTGTCAAGGTTCCGGTGACAGCTTTTCACTTTTCAGTTCTTAATTGTACCTTTCTCACTAGTTAATATCGTAGCTGTGTACCGGCTTGAGTAGTGCACAAGCAGTATTCTGAGGCCAAATCCCGGCCCGGGCTCGAGACACAAAGCCCGGTCTTCGCCCAGGCCAGCGTCTTCAAGACTGGGCCCGGCACTTGCCCGCTACGTTATAATGAACCCTGGCACGGCCCACCAAGCCCTACGTTAGGCCCAGACTGTTCCCGGATCCGCTGTCCCAACAAATGAAGGGGTAAATTACTGTGGATAAATTGGGGAGACATGGGAGAGGCCTTTGCCCTGCAGTGGGCGTAGTCGGGCTGATGATGATGATGATGAATTACTTTGCACAAGCAAGTAGTCTCCAGCTACAGAAGAAGTGGTTGTCAGAGGTCCTCAAATCGTAGTAGCATTTGAAAAATATTTGCACACGATTTAACAGGCGCACTAAATGCCACTTGCTTTCGCTATACCATCGCCTCCTAAAACATTCAAGGACTGCGCCCACTCTGGTGGCATCAGCACCCGCCGTTCTACTGGCCATTTCCCTACCCCTGCCGCTGCCTCCAGTTCCCCGTTCCGGCCTTTTGGTCCCGTCGCGTCGCGCCTCATTTTTCTCTTCTTCCCGCACGCAGCTAGTTTGTCCAGCCAGTCGCTTCAGCGTTGTTTTTCTCGTGCCTGTTCTGCGGCATCCAGGCTTCGACATGCCTAACAAGTGTTGTGTGCCCATGTGCTCAAGCAGCTACAATACGGGGAACATGGTTCAACTGCTTTTGTTCCCAAAGGATGAAGAGCTCTACAAGAAGCGGCCCAGTGCGATTCCTCGAAAGGATTTTGTGCCTGCTGTCAACAAGGTACAAGTGATTTTCTTTGCTGTTGCCACAAATGTACGGGAGCTATGACAAAAATTAAGCATAAAAATTAGATTGGTTTGGTTTATTGGGGTTTAACGTCCCGAAGCAACTCAGGCTATGGGGACGCCGTAGTGAAGGGCTCCGGAAATTTCGACCACCTGGGGTTCTTTAACGTGCACTGACATCGCACAGCACACGGGCCTTTAGAATTTCGCCGTCATCGAAATTCCGCCACCGCGCCCGGGATCGAACCCGCGTCTTTCGGGTCAGCAGCCGAGCGCCGTAACCACTGAGCCACCGCGGCGGGGCGAAAATTAGATTGTATTGCGTTGGTAATGTGGTGCGTCGCAAGTTTGCTACTGTAATGCAGGTGTGCGCCTTGCACTTCCACGCATCCTGCCTCGAACATACCACATCGTACACAGATCCGCGGACAAGAAAGTTGCTCGAAGCCCCACTGAAGGTGCCACGTCTGCGCCTTGGATCAGTGTGATCCAAATTCCGTGTTTGCCCCTCGTATCTGTAGAAGATGCCTTGCCAGCAAGAGACTCCTCAGATGCCAAGAAATGCGTCGGGAGTCATCATGTCTTGCTCGTGCTATTGAGGCGTCTGCAGCCTGCTATCGGCAAGCACAAATGCAGTGCAAATTTTTATCACTGCATGAAATGATGGAGCGGTTAAAAGTCGTGTTGTTCCAGTTGAATGGACTGCTATTAATCGACCAGACTGTACCATGTTCCTGAATATTTTAAATAAAAGCGCGCTGGTTCTACAGTCCACTGTTACTGTTTCCGCAGATCTTCATATCACTGCGTGTTTTCACGGCAACCCAGTGGAACGTTTAGGAGATTCTCTCGTGCCTGAGCGCAAGACATCCTCAACTACAGTGTCCCAGCCCACGTTAAAGTCATACTCACCTTAGACCTCTCAGAGGCCTTTGACAAGATCCACCACAGCGCCATACTAACCGCACTTTTCCCATTAAACATTGGACATAAAATGTATTCTTAAATCCGCGCCTTCCTCACCAATCGTAACACGGATGTTCACATAGGTCCCGACTCCTCCTCCTTCCACACTCTTCGAAGGGTGGGCACCCCAAAGGCTCGCTACTGTCACCATTTCTATTCAAAGCTGCCCTTATCCCCCTAGATGTTTCCCTGAACCGCATACCGCACCTCTGGCACACTCTATATGCTGACGACATCACCCTGTGGACTACGACGGGCAACGATGGGCACATAGAAGACACTCTCCAACAGGAAGCCACACAAACACAACAGTACGCTCGCACTACAGGCCTCACTTGCTTCCCAACCAAATACGAACTTCTAATCATACGCCCTAAACCCTGCACCCATCCTACAACACCCATCAACATAACACTAGACAGACAACCAATACCGGAGGTAAACGCCGTACGGATACTTGGGATCCATTTGCAAAATAACGGACACAACACTTTCACTATCAAAAAACTTAAGGACACAACAACCGCACTGGTACACCTCATCCGTCACGCCTACGGCTTCCTTCCGGCTACACTACCCCACCAGGTGGAGCTGATCTGGGTGCCTTCGCACTCGGGAAAACCTGGTAACAAGGCCGCCAATGTCCGCGCCCGAGGACTAATAAACAGGCGCCGGCGGACTCGAGCCTGCACTACTCGAGAGAGCGCATGCATACCTTCATCGAGCTCACGCAGTCCTATCGGGCCGAACGTCAGCTCTACCCCTCTCCCCACACATCCCTTACCAACCACCACCCGGTCCTGTGGCGCCGCCTGCAGACGCGAACACTCCCCACCCCCTACCTAATCTCTCGCATCCACCCGGGTACCTTCACCCCATCCTGTTCCTTGTGCTCCCACCCCACCGCTACCCTAGCACACATCATCATGGGGTGTCCGGCTGATCCTCCCCCGCCGGGCTCGGAGCTCTCCACCTGGGAGGAATGGGAGGCCTCACTGCGCGCGACAGAGCCGCACAGGCAGAAGACCGCCACCACGCGGGTCGCGGATGTGCTGCAGCGTCATGGACTGCAAGACATCTAGCGCAGTGGGGCCGTGTCTGGCCCGGGATTGTAGCCCACACCAGTGGGCAACAAAAGTTTCTTCTCTCCCTCTTTCGTGCCTGACGAAATCGGTGACAGCAGTTTCCCGCTTGATATATTAAATAAGTTCCAGCAGACTCCTGACGACAAAGGTTCATCTGATGGCCTTACTAATCTGATAGGAAACCTCTTGAAGGATACTGAGTAAAGCGTCCTCAAAAACAGGAAAGACACCATTAAATTTTTGAGGAAACAAGAGCTTTTGCTTGAGAAAGACCGATTGCAGCACTTATTTGAAACAATGGTGCTTACTTGCATACTGCATACTATATCTCCTCATGCGTACAAGTTTTAGACGAGCTCCGGCTTTTTGACTTTGCCGCATCCAAGTGCCTTCAGAAACGTCTGCTCATCTTTCCACCTATCACCTGAGAACGAATCAGGTGATCACAATTTAAAAAAATAAATTGACCAGAGCTTTAATAAATTGAAATCGCCTGAGAGTGCTGTTATTTTGATGGTAGACGGGAATCACATTCAGCCATGGACTACAAGGAGGAAACATTGCAGGGCAGCAGTGAACTCAGATGAAGCTGCAACTACTGCACATGTGTTCATGGTGCAAACTACTTCGAGAGGTTGTCCACAGTGCTGCGTCACTTCATGCTGTCTTCAAAAAAGCAGTTCTTGGACAGGAAAGAATTGGTGGTAAACTTTTAGCTGTAGTAACTGATAATAACTCAATCAACAGGAAGGCTTTAAGCATGTTTACGAAGCCGCATTAGGTGAGGATTGTATACCCACATCCAGCTGATGTAACACGGCCCATATTTTACATCGTTTACGCTGTGCAACCTGTTGGGGTGGGTTAGAAATAATTGGCTGTACTAAAGAAATCCTGTAAACAACTTTTATTTCCCCACGTTTAACCTCACTGACCATTGCGTTCACCCTGACATCATACAGTGGGCATCATTCAAGGATCTTAGTGAGCTTCGCAAACTTGAAGCTTCTCAGTTCTTGAAGTACAGCTATCGGCTGTCTTCGAAGGCTTTAAACCGAAGAAATTTATAAAGGCAAATTACGAGTTAGCCTTGCAGGTTTTCAACGCATTTGTGGCTGAAGCCTTGGACGCGCACTGCGATGCCCGCACTTTCACGTGCGAAAGAAACTGTCAGCTTCATCAGAATAATTTTTCGTTGGTGGAAGGCAGTTAATGTGAAAACGCCATACAAGGGCTATCACCACTGCGACTTATACGAAGAGCCTATTTCACTGTTGAATGACGAACCCAAGTATTCTTTTTGCACGCTTTCATGACCTAGCTTGACGTATGGGAATTTTACAAACGCGACAAAGTCACGCTCACAAAATAAACTTTGAATGCTTTGAGGAAATCAGCATATGTTCTACTTGCATTCTCCAAGTATTGAATCTGTGAGCTGGGTTTTAAGCATATGCTACTGGGAGAAGTGCAAACAGATGGCCTGGAGAACAGGTTTGGTCAGTACAGAAAAATGGCTGGAGTGAACTACCCCATCAGCATACAAGAGCTTTACAAGTGCGAAGGCAGAATTCACCTCCAAAACACACTCCCTGTGGTGACGTGCGCCGGTGACCTCAACTACGATCAGGACAATTTGGGTTCACGCGCGCCTGTCTTTGGCTATGTAGGTGGATTTTGCGCTCATTCTGTAGCGAAAGCTCTGAACTGCGATTTTTTGCCGAGAGCACCTTGTGAACTGCGAAACAGCAGAAAATGGTGACGCCAATGTTCTCTCTTTGACTGCTAGCCTGAATCGAGGCGGGCTGAAATTGCCAAGTGCATGTGCTGGCGCTGTCGTGGTGCACACTGAGGTAAATGTAAAAGATCTATTACAACCAGAGAATACCACAATGTTTCTGCAACAACACAAAGAGAGGAATGCTGTTAGACAAGTGGTTATCTAATCGCTGCCGTAGGTTAGGTTAGGTTAGGTTAGGTTAGGTTAGGTTAGGTTATAAGCATGATTGCCAAGTGCTCGACAAATAACCTGTTACAACTACTGCATGCAACGCAATAACGCGGCTGATGTTGAAACAGTCGACGCGAAAGAGTGAAAATTGAGGACATCGACTTCGAAGTGAAGTGCAGCCGTCATTATAATTTATGTAGTGTTCATTTCCTTGTGTGCTTATTGTCCTTGCATAGATGTAAATAAACGCACGCCAGCAAATCTATGGGGCGACGCTCTACTGGAATCAAGGCGTGTTTCCTCTCTAAGCAGAGTTTGAAACAGACCAAGCAGCAGTGCTGATAAGGGTAATTATTCCTAGGAAGACTTCCTTAACCGAAGCGCAAGCTTCCGACACAGCATGCTTGCTGGGTAGAGAACACAGCTGAAAGGAGCGGCGGCGTCGGACGGCCCGTCATGACCTGGCTGAAGTCACGACACTTGACGCGCAGGCCTGAAACCAGTTCACGAAGCGATGGCTACACTCGGAGACAGCTTTCTATGGCTATGCAGCGGAAACTACGAGCTACGGGAGATTACGCTGGGTGGTCTTCAGGGAATCGCAAGCAGCGCTACAAACCTTGTCCAATATAATGAAGAGAACAAATCACTAGCAACTTTCTCATAACCCACCTGCCACACTTGGCTATTGCCGAAGGCCACTGTATAATTTTTTGGTGGCTTCCTGCTCAATGCGGCATCCTAGCCAACGAGAGAGCAAATGAAGCGGACCGCAAATCTACAGCGTCGTAACAATACGCGCAGCTTCACAAAATCAGATGCGTCCCAACTCACCAAACGATACACCCAGCATAAAAAGAACCACCTCTGTAACTTGCCAAGTCATCACTGGCCCTTTCTCCAATCCATCGGCCCAGAGATCAAATAAAGACTACCACTCGGGCTTCCGCGACATCAAGGAGCAATTTATCATCACCTCCGTCTTAGTGCTGCATTTACGAACAGCCTACGATACCGTTTCAAGGAAGCGGACAGTCCGTATTGTGACAACTACAGCTCAATCGAGACGGTATTTCACATTCTCTTCGAAAGTGCCGCATACACCAACGAACGTGCGCACTATGAACAATGCATGCAGTCCGTCACCCAAGTGGCACTCACAGTGGCACTCACAGGCTGCTACAGACAGCAGCGACGTCCGATGGTATTTGTATTTGTTTATTTAGACGCTATTGGTGTTTTAGACAAAATAAATTGCCCAACAAGTTGATAATCCTGCTTTAAGTGCAGATAACCCGACTTCGGACTCATTAAAAGAAGCCAGCATGCAGTGAACTACAAAGTTACAACTCCCCTCAATGACCGCACTCTTTTCTAACACCCTTCTTGCATCGTTACTCTCCTAACCCCTCCCTTACGCAGAGTAGCATGTCCACGAATATTCACGCCGTCCGGTTGTTTACTAAAGAGCCCCCCCCCCTCTGTGCTCGCTGAAGCTGAAACAGCCCATACCAGCCGTGTTGGCGAATGCACTCGTGCAAATTGGCCGTGTGTCAGGAGCCACGATGCTACTTTAAGAACCCATCTGCAGTGCAGCTCGCTGCTGAATTTTGCACTTTTTCTTTTTTCCTTCTTTTTTACCTTCTTCCCTCGTATCGTCCAACGCGGCCAGGAGTGCGCGTTCGAAGTTACATAGATACAGCTGTATGAGCAGAGGTGAGAATTTCCTCCGTTTTTACCTTTCCTACCTCAACCTTCCCTCATTTTGCAAAACTCTCTGACGCTTCCTTCGCCACAACCTCGTTAGATTTGCTCACCCTCCATCTCTCTCACCCTTACTTCGCCTGCCTTCCCTAACTCGCACAACCAGCAGTTGTAATATTGAAATTCTTTTTTTTCATTTTTGAATGTATGTGCCGATTTTTTTTTTAGTGGCACAAGGCGCACACTATTGTCCATTGCGTCCACTTTCTTCTGTGTACAGCCGTGTGCGCCGCTTACGCTTAGCTCTCCGAAGTTCTCGGTAGCCAAGGATGTTCGCGAGAAATAAGAAAGGTATTGTGGCCATGCTGTAGCCATTTACTGGCAAGAACAGGGTCAGTCTGGTACTTGCCACGCAGCGGGCAAAATGAACTATGCTGGAAGAATCGGGACCGCGAAAAACGCAGATATACTCACACGACGCCCTATGTCGACAATTATAAGCGAGTTTCGGGAGCATTTCAGCCAGAAAGTTCGTCCATCTGCCAGAAGGAGTGACATTGCCGTAGTTAACCGGGCCACTCAGCCTACCGATGCTCATTTTATAAGTTTGGAGAGGGTGGAGCGAGAAACAGCTCTACCCACACCCAGAAGACGGGGATTCGCACTGCAATACGGGTCACTCCTGATCAGCGACTGGCCTAAGCCACGGAGCGCACACGGCACATTGGATGACAAAACACTTTACTCTGAATCAAGTTACAGTGAAACACTGCCACGCATTGAGCTTAATATTAGAAATAGGTTTGCCAAAAGGCAACGGAGTGAAGCATAGACGACTGTGGAATAGCAAGGTTACATACATAAGGCAAAATAAGGTGTATGCTGTAATGAACACGCGGCATAATACCGTCGTAATGACCGAGAATAGACGCGTTAAACGTTCACAACGCTACGTGACTGAATGATTCAATACAAAAGTGTTCCACGCGGCATAGAGATCTAGCTACAAGACAAAAAAGGGTTTGCCAAAGTGGGGGTATGTGGTGGCTTATCTGCCGAGTGGATAGGCCACGTCGCGAAGTGCGCCGGCGGGCTGCAGGTGCTCGCTTTCGGCCCCAAGTGGTATCGCGCATGCAGAGGAGCTTGGGCCGCGCATCTTCGGGGCTGGACGTATTAGACTCCGGCCAGAGGCTCACTTTGTGCCCAGATCCCCAGCTTACCTCACTGGTGTGGTGACTAAATCCAGTTCCGTCAAATGTTATTCAACACTGCTGTGTCTATTTATTATAAAATATTCCACCCTTTTTCTATGTCTGGGCATTCGCGCACGTACCTGTCTTGCCCTGTTTTTTGTAATTATTCCTTGTGCCTAAGTACGGCGCGCCGACCTGAAGAAGAACTCGACATTAGTTTCTTGCTTCGCTGTAATGCAAACGAAGCAAGGGGCTAGGCCTCGCCATGAATAACGGCCATTTGCTGCGGCTTCCTCGTTGTTTACAAATAAAAATCATACTTTTAACTCTTCTCTAGAAATACGAATCACACTTTTGACTTTTTTTCTTGGGATTTCGCTTGGGAATTATATTCCTTTCAAAACAGTTTGCGACAACCTCAAGATTGTTTTTCAAGGAACAAAAGTATAACTAATATAACTGAATTATCTTCAACATGCGTAAAAGTACGCAAAAAAAGTTGTCCAGAAGTTGTTTTGCACACGTTAGACAAGTGCTTAAGTAAAAAAGCATGTCACATGGCAGAGGCGAGTCTGTACAGTGAACTGACATTGGTTTTAAAGCGGTATTTCTTTTTACTGAAAAACTGCGGCAGAATATTGTTCCGCCAGTATGCGCTGAAACAGTGTGCGTAGGTAAAGAAAGAAGCGTCTCAGGCAGCAAGTACGGCTCTTCCAGTAAGCCAGACGTCATTTCATTCTCGGTTGTGGTAGGAGTTAATTACAGAAGGTTAGACGCAGCCAAACCGAAAAAGTGCAACCGGAAGAGCTTAAGTACTACCTACACTTCATCTCACCTAACGTCCAATGTTTGCGCTTGTAATGGGGCGCAACTGTCTTTATTCCGGTAGAACGGCCGTGCGAACAAAGGAAAACCGGCGTGTTTTGACCCATGTGTGGCCTCCGAGAAAGCATACAAAAATAATTTCTTAACTTACAGTTCCTCCCCGAAGAGGATTCGAGCTCGTGGTGACGCGAACAAAATAGATTCGCTTTCTTCTGGTTTAGACCACTCGACCATTGTAATTACTCCACCTGGTATCTACTACAGTGATGCAACGTTCTCTGTATAGGAACTGTGTACAATTAATCAGGAAAGCGGTGGCAAATCAACACGATGCATAATACGACAAACCTATGCAACTAATCAATAGGAAATAGACAACAAAGAGCACTGCAAAAAGATGGAGTGCCACTTCGATTCGAACACCATCTGGGCATACATATTCCTTCAGTGCACAATTTTGCTACCGAAGTGGTCTTTCGCAGAAACAACAGATTGACAATGTAGGTACATCATGAGTATTTTCCAGAGGCTGTTTAGTCCAGTTAGAAAAAAACATGATGTAAGGGTTACAAAACAAATGGCAGTGCAGTGAGATTTCGTACAGAATGGGGTGCCAGATAAGTGTTTTCTTCAATGTACGCTGCATGATAAACCCTGAAGAGTATTGCATTTTCGCAATTTTTGAATCAATGCTCAGTCGGTGCTGGAGCAACATTAACGCGGCAATATACCGTAGACACAAAACTGCCCTTTTTCTTTAGCCATATTTTAATGGACAAAGACTCGATGTGTTGCTTATTCAAAAATCTCTTTTGCTTATTCAAATGCTCTTTTGACTACATAATGGCCGGTAAACATAGCAGTACAGGTGGAGGGAAGAGCAAACAAGTAAATCCTTGTGCGAACGTTTTTGTCAGCACTGAAGACAGGAACTATGGAGAGAAACGAACTGCCAAATATACCTAAAGCATTAAGTCCCCAAAACACGGTCGGATATAAACAAGAGAAGACACTATGATGTTCTGTAAAATGAAACAAATTGACTTCCAAGGAGCAAAACCTCGTCGAAAACGCTTCATGTAAAGTTTTGTGCAATGAATTATTTGGAACACAAAATAAATTTTAGTGGCGAGAAACAAAATACAGGTGGTCACCGTGCCAAGTCTGTTTCTGCCTGTCACCCTGCCTCCTGGTTTCTCTATTTTCCGGCTATCGTCTCCACCCTTATCGCCGCGTATTGAAATGCCAGCCTCTGGCGTTGTGCTTTAGAAATCGTCGTCGCCAACTTTTATCCGTGCGAGATAGAGTACAAAATAAGATAACTCAGGTAGCCGGAAGGTCAGCCAAGGATCAGCACTGTGGCCGGTTTGAAGGAATGAGGGACAGCACAGTGGAGGGCTTCGGAATAATTTAGGCCACCTGGGGTTCCTTACCGTGCTCTGACATTCTATGTCACATGGGAGCTTTTGTATTTCGCCTCATTAAAAGTGCGGCCACCTCGACTAGGATTTCCTTCCAGATCCCAGCTGTTGAAGCAACAAAAGAAAGGTGCAAAGCTGTACCGTTTTGGTTCAAAGTAATCGCGCAGCGGGGTTTTTCTTGGCTGTTTAATGCTGCATTTATGGAATCGCCTTAGGTACAAATCTGGGCAAGGTGAGCAGAATCTTTCTCTTCCTCTTTCAAGATTCTTTCTGCTTACGTTGGCTTTAAAGGTGCAGTGAAGAGGAATCTGAACTCATCTTTTTGCCGCGGGAACTCAATCTACACGTTCCGAACATTCTTAGAAACCTCGATTTATTGTCCTGTGTGGCCGATTTCCCTAATTAAATCGAATTAACGTCCGGCTCCCGCCCTTTTTTTTTAAATTCTCTCCGTACGGTGGGCGGAGTCGACCAACGCTGGAGTGCATGCCTTTCACCCAGTCCCGTGGCGGCTTGCCGCTCTGCCATCGGCGGAGTACTACGTAGTAGTCCGTAGTAGCAAATAGTCCGCTCGTATTTTTATTTCTGCGGGCTTATTTCGCGGCTATATTATCTGCGAATGAAACTATTTATTCACGGAAACCTAAAAAACAAAATAAAGCGAAAGCAAATCCTCCACGGAGCTGGCTGAAAGGCACTCCACGCGTTGGTCGACTCCGCCCACCGTACGGGGAGAATTAAAAAAGAAAGGCGGGAGCCGACATTAATCCGATTTAATTAGGGAAATCGGCCACACAGGGCAATAAGTCGAAGTTTCTAAGAATGCTCGGAACGTGTAGATCGAGTTCCCGCTGCAACAAGACGAGTTCAGATTCCTCTTCAGTGCACCTTTAAGGGCTCTACTACACGGCTGAGAAGCAAGCTTCCTTGCCTGGCTACTTACAGCATAGATAGCACGCACGTGCACAGCTAAAGTAATCAAGGTCGGGTTGCGGTCTTGAAACTGCTAGACGTCGAACGCTCTTGTAGCGGTAAAAGTGACTTTCGAAATTGCTTACCTGTGCTAACACTGGCGTAGAGTGCGAAGGAAGACTTTCGCCGCCCCCTGAAGCGCCCGAAGGTAATGTTTTTCTTTCATATAACCCGTCAGTTGGCATTGCGTTTAACTTTTTGACATTAAATATGACAAGGTCAGGCTCGACGGAACGTCACGTTTCAGATGCCAAGCGGCAAGGCTGAAGTCCCCAGATGGCACACGGTCGCTGTGTGCGGTAATTGCGTGCCAGTGTTTCGTGCGCAGCTCATCAGGTTTCGCACATGGGACAGGTAACAGCTGTCCTGAAAATATAGAAACATGCATTAATAATCCTAGAAGTATGCGTCCACTGCAACAGATGGATAATAGTAAGGGGCGAATCATGTAGACGAAAATAAAACTTGAAGGAGACGAATCTGTGAAAAAGAACAAGTGAAACAACAAATCGGGTGGAATAAAAAATGTAGCATCCTCATCAACCACGGAACTTGGAGCCTCTGAAATGCAAGGACTGAACGGGCAACACATACTCTAAATTTTTTCTTTATTGAATGCGCGTGCAGGTTTTTTGTGCAGTGCGAGCATGAGAACAGAGTGTCAACTGCCTAACCGGAAGAAATTTGCTTTCCCTCGCAGCGTTTTACTCTTGTTCCCGGCATCAAGAAAAGCCGTGTCTCGTTATTGACGGCGATAGAGATCGAACGCTGTGAAGTACGGCTGTAGTCACAGCTCAGGGAGCGTTTTCATCGGATCTTCAACTGGCAGACGGACGACGTTGGACGCGGCATCGTGATCATCTCCGGCAGGCAAACCCGCTGCCCCAGGTTGAGCATAACCAACCGTCCAGCACAGTCATGGACCCTGACGTTGTGCCCAGTCCTGACGTGTCCAATCCGGCAGGGCAGGTTGTGGCACCTGACTTGTCAGATCAGAGTTCTGAAGTCTCCTCTCCAGGGGTCTCAACTGAGGAACCAAGGCAACCAAGGGCTTCAGAAGGTACAGCGTCCCCTCGTCAAACACCTGTCACCACGCCTCCCCGGCGGGGCACCAGGGTTCATCGTCCTGTACAGCGCTACTGCCCATACCTCAAGTGCTGCCATTGTTACACGTAAGCACCTTATAATTGTTTGGTTGTTTTTTAACTTAGGGTGGGAGGGATGTGACATTATTGATCACTGGAGGGCGCCACCGCGTCGGTAAATAAAAAGGCACGCATGAGTGGGCTAGTCAGTGCGTGCATGCCCTCGACTGGCGTGTTGTTCTTCACTCTTGGCCGGGAAATGTTCCCGGCGCGGCTTATCACACTTGGTCATATATCAAGGTCTTGCGGGGTTTGTGGGTGTGTGCCAAGTGAAAAAAAAAATAATATAGAAAAATAAAAAATATTCGCGGCTGTGATTCCAACCCGCGGCAGCGTGAACAGATCAACTTCGCTGTCCTCTGTGCGAAAGCGTCACAGCGCTATGCATTGCGCATCATCTTGTTCTTGAACTAATACTAATATCCAGCTAATATTCGTGCCTTGAGCTATGTGATGGTTGTGACAGAGAGATGCGCCCGACTTGTGTTGGCGTGGACAACGTTTTTATTTTATTTGTTTATTGGATGGGCAATACATGGTACTGCCCGTGGGGCAGGACAAAAGGAGTTAATTAGTCTCCTGACGAGGCCCTGGCCCCACTGGGCGCAACAGCAGCGGTTAAAAAATACAATTCCGGTTACAAAATGCATGGAGACAGCACACATACAATTAGATATAGCAATCATCACCGTACAAAAATGCACACGGATCATGTTCAAAGAGAAAAACACATATCACACATATCACAAATAGCCGCCGCGGTGGCTCAGCGTTTATGGCGCTCGGCTGCTGACCCGAAAGACGCCGGTTCGATCCCGGCCGCGGCGGTTGAATTTCTTTGGAGGCGAAATTCTAGAGGCCCGTGTACTGTGCGATGTCAGTGCACATTAAAAAACCCCAGGTGGTCGAAATTTCCGGAGCCCTCCACTACGGCGTCTCTCATAGACTTAGTCGCTTTGGGACGTTAAACCCCATAAACCAAACCAAACATGTCACAAATATAGAAACCAGAACACAATAAGTTTGCAATGAGAAATCATTATTCGTACGTGTTTGGCCAGCTATTTGGTGTGAAAAGAAGTTGTATGCTGCGTTTGAAAGTTCTCAGACTTCTACATGAGTTTGCAATCTCGAGAATGTCTGGGTAATTATTACATAGTTTCATAACTTGATGATCAATTGTCTGTTTAACACAATTTGCCCTCGGTTTTTCTATGACAATGAAAGTCCTACGCAAATTGTGGCCAGTATCTCTATTTAGATAATGACTAAAAAATCGACTTTAATTACTTGATACTTTAGAGAATATGCAGACAGATAATTTCTGTTTGCATATTTCGTGAAAAGGTCGGATATTTTGTGTTCTCATTAAGGTTACAGGGTGTACATTTTCTTTATATTATGTCCTAATCGCCCTTCGCTGCAGTGCAGTCTATCGTTATCGGTCACAATTCCGGTTCCCCATATTAAAGCACAGTAATTAAAGTGTCAGTGTACAAGTGAAAAATAAAGCTGCTTTTTGAGCCTGGCAGGGACGAGATTTCGAAGGCGGCATAACATTCCAATAGATCTGTCTACTTTGATTCTTATATTTTCTACATGATAGGACCATGTTAAGTTCGGCTGAAAAGTAACACCTAGAAAGGAATGACAATCTACGCGCTCATCAATGCATCATTAAAGTTCAGGTTTAGATTGAAGACATTGGGTTTATTCTTTGAAGAAAATATCATATCTTTGTATTTATTTGAAGCTTGCTTGTTGATACCCATAAACTGAGCTCATGTAGCCATGCGTTTGAAGTGGCCACAAGTTCCTCAAGGCTCTCTCCGGAAAAAGAAATACACTTGTGTCATGAGCATACAACAACACTTCCCCCGGTGACGAAATGTTAACGATGTCATTTATATACAGGACAAATAACAGCGGCCCGAGTATAGAGAACTGAGGAACGCCGTATTTAATGTTACCTTTCCCCGATGCAATGCCGTGTATGGATGTGAACTGGGACCTCTCATGAAGATAACTGCGTATAAGACTTTGTGTGATGCCTCTAAAGCCATATGCTTCAAGCTTGTTAAACAAGATATGGTGCTGTATCGAATCGAATGCCTCCCGAAAATCTAAGTAAATTCCAACTGTAAATAACTTAGCTTCAATATTCAGAATGATTTTGTCTTTAATGCGCAGCAGCGCCGTTTCGGTTGATTTTCCTTTTTGATATCCATACTGCTGTTCGACAATAACTTTCTTTGACAATAAACAGGTACTAAATCGTTTATATAGGATACGCTCTGCAACTTTGGAGAACCGTGGTGAGACTGAGATTGGTCTGTAATTGTTTAACTCATTGTATTTACCACCTTTGTGTATTAAAGTAACACGAGGAATTTTTAATTTTGCGGAAGAACACCAACGGATAACATTTGATTGTAAATATGGGTTAGGGGCTTTGCGACAACACTAGCCACTGCTTTAATCGGTAGGGCTTTAATGTCATCTTCGCCAGCTGCGGATTTGTTGTCAAGGGAACTTAACAGAGAAATAACTGCATCTTCAGAAGTAGGAGCAAGAATTACACTGTCATTTCTGACATCGTTAACATAATATAAAAAGTTATCGGGTACGGCCATTGGAGCTCCGACATTTATGAAATAATCATTAAACAGACTGGCTAACGATTCGCGAGAATATATTTTTCCATTTATTTGTAATTGAGATGGTAAGTCTGCTGTCGGGGCGTTGGTCAACTCACGAAAAACTTTCCACGATCAGCTGCTATTTCGCGCAAAGTTGTCAGTTTACGTTGAAAAAACGCGAATTTGGCTTTTTTTAAATCTGAATTGAACCTGTTCCTGAAGCATTTAAATTCATGCAGTGTCTCAACGTCACGTGTTTTTAGAAACAGATTAAACATTTTTTTCTTTTGCTTGATGCGCTTATCAAGATCCTTAGTTATCCATGGTTTCCGGGCTTTTTTGTACTGAAGCACAATTGATAAAGGGAACGCAGCATTATAGCAGTGTTGTAGTGTGGAAATGAGTGAGAGGGATCACTTTCATAGTACACATTTACCCATTGTGAGCTAGCAACTAAAGACGTGAAAAAACTGACACTACGGTGATTAATATGTCTTCTAGTGTATTTTATGCTTTGAAAATTGCCATCTATTGGAAGGGCTGAAAATATGGACAGATGGTCGCTAATATCACAACAAAAGACACCGGACAAAGTTATATCCTTTGGAATGTTTGTAAAACACACGTCACACGTCAACAAACGTGTTTGGATGCGCAGTTAGTCTAGTCGCCTTGGTAATTAGGTTTTCACAATTACTTGCAAGCATAACTTCTAGAAGTTGGCATTTCGGTTCTTCAGCTGAAAACAGGTCAACATTGAAATCGCCGACAACTACATGCCATTTTTTGGCATATGCAAGAACCAGCAGTCTTTCAACAAAACTAAGAAATTTATCAAGGATGCCATGGGGAGGGCGGTAAACTGCAAGAACGAGTACATTACGACACTGAATTGGAACTGTTTCAGAATCATGGTTCACGCATGGGAAAACTTGCAAACATTCAAACAGATGATGCCCTCGAACATAAATGGAAACGCCCCCACCGCTTCTTTCCGAGCGATAAACAGAAACCTGTCTATAATCACAAAACCTGAGTACCTCTGAGCTATCAGAATACCAAGTTTCTGAAAAAACCAAGAAGTCAAAAGCACACGCAATAACAGAAAGATATGTTTCGATTTCCACATGTTTATTCCGGAGGCTTCTCGCGTTCATACCAAAGACAGAAACGTGCTTGCTACGCTACCGGTTTTCACGGTTATACAGTCTGTTAAAGGATTCAGTCGTGTAAGTGGCCATGATTTGATTTTGTGGCGCACTGGGCATGAACTGAACGCTAGACAATTTGTTCGAGGTCATCTTCGTTTGAGATCCTGACAGAAGTTGCACCAGCGCATTTGCGCACGAAGACTCGCCCTTCTGAAATCCAAACGTACTGATACCCATTTTCTTTCGCTTTACGTTTTGCGAGCCAGCGCAGATGCTTGTTGGTTGCCGTCAGGTTGTCAAAGAATATGACTCCGGGTTTCTTAGTCTGCAATTGCTTCGTTCTTTCAAACCATTTTGATCTGAGAGCTCGCGACGCAAATCTGACAATTACCACATCTGGCCTGCCGGGTTTAGAGGGCAGTGTGTGCAATCCTTCAATGTCATCTTTAGACAGTCCTGCGATTTCAAGGTGCTGAGCTATTTTATTTATTTCTTCCAAGAGGCCCTCATCTTCTTGTGGCTCAGGACCGTGGATTTCAATGATTTGCCTTCGACTGTATTGCTCTAGATCATTTATCTGTTGTTTTAGTCCGGGCACAGCTTTCAGTTCTGGGGAACTTTCCATAGCCTCTACCCGTCGACGCAAGTCGCTAATTTCCTGGTCGTGCCTGTTTTGTGTGGTTCTTATGTTGTCATAAGTATCCAACAAATGCTGGACGGATTTCTCGATACTTGCTACAGTTTCCTGCAAGTTCATCAATTTATCCAATTTAGCTTCGAGTGCCGGAATCAGGGACAGCTTTCTTTTGATTTCCGCAAGCTCTGCCTGTATATTTTCAGACGGATTTTGTGTTTTTTGTTCGCTTGCAGAAGGCTTGCAAGATGAGCATTTTTGTTTTTTTCTAGTTGATTCCTTCATTTGTCGAAAGGGCCGTTCTGATATGCCACTGCACTTGCCAAGATGGAACATTCCGAACATGTCATTATCAAATCTTCTGCATCAAAGACTTCATAGCAGGACGAGCACTTATCGGGCATAGCACACTTTTAGCAAGCGACGGCCTAAAACCCGAACAAGAAAAGACGGCAAGGGCAGCAGCATTAGCAGTAGCTTATTTGGACTAATACCAAATGAAATGAGGCGAAGTTTTTCACAAACCTGCAATGAATTCCGGGATGCGTTTAGGCACACGAACGTTGGACCATGCTTCCGCTACCGCTGCTGCCCAAGAAGTGAAGACATCGGGATCCGGGTCGTTGCTTTTGTAGACGGGACTGGATTACGGTTTGTTAACGTGGCCTTCGATGTTGCGGTGAAACTCGGCGCTAGACCAATACGCGTTGATGTTGACAACATTGATGCAGAAACGCGGCACTAGAACATGGGCCGCATGCGTATATCGGGTAAATTGGCACTGACGATGCAAAACCCGTACAAGCAGATAACTGGCACCTTGGGTCAGTGGACACCTTAATCGCGCTTTCAGGTACGTGACGGTGGTGTCCGCCTGCAAAAAACTGTTCTCGCACAGCATTTCATGCTTAGCATTGCTAAACCACCACCCATTTTTTTATGTTTGGAGCTTTCACAGCGTCACGTGGTATTTGCTTTTTATTCCTGCTTAGGACAGCACATTCATTAAAATTCGTACCGCAAATACCCCGCTTGCACTGTTCAAGGTTTGGCAACGTTTACTTCAATTGTTTCTACGTTTTTGTTGTGCTTGCATAGCTTGTTAGCCTGTTGTTGAATCACCGCACGGCTTACGCTATGTGTAATTTAACACAAGACAAAAACAGAGAACTACATGTCTACGTAGTACTACTCCATATTACGACTCATGTTTGCGAAACAGCGCGAGGAACACCGAAGGAAGAAGGGTCGGAATGCCGCGTCCACTGCGATCTCGGTGGTTCTGTCTCCGGAGTTAACGCTCGTTACTTCAACGTTTTGAAGACGATGACGGCCTTTTTAAAGGAAATATCACACCACAAGTTCAAAGTTAAACTATGTAACTGCACCTCACCTGGATGGTCCAGAAGAAAGAGAGAATTATTCCCTTTTTTTTTTCACACTGAAGTGACGTCGACATTTAAGGCGCACTTGACACTTCGTTCTCTTTTTTATGTTTTTATGATGTACACGGCACCTCCGCTGAGCGCATGTGTGACGTCTTCAGGAACATATAGTCCACCATTGTGGAAAACAGAAAATTTTATGTAGCAGCAATCTTCGCATGTCGAACATATTGCACGCTTGGCGCGTAAACTCATGAATGCAAGACGGAAGCAGACAAAGCGTTCTTTGTCGACCGCTGCCGAAATGATTTCTGGAATGTGCCAGAAATTACGGGAACGCAATCAGTCAAGGCAAGCAATATTAAGTGCGCATATGAAGAAGTTTATTCTCTCATCTCGAAAATGTTTCCGCGATATCCTGCGGCTCGTAAGAAATGAGCCTTTGGCCTTTGTAGAGGCAGCGAGGCTCTGCACGATAAGCTAGAAATAGCACTAGAATGTATTCTATCCTTTAGTTCGATATTCATCGATGATCAAGACTGTACACCACATTTTTCTTCCACGAATTGTCTGCAAACAGGGACATCTGTTCAATTGAGGGAGGTGCTTCTGTGCAACTTCTTCTCAACTTAGAGGTCAAAAAGTCGTCAGGCATGAACAAAATACACAACACCTTTTAGTATGGCAGAGTGAATGGCAAACGAAGTAGTTAAGATCAATATTTAAGAAATCACTGCCACGCTGACAGCTTCCGAGCGGTTGGAAATTTGTAAAAAGCACCCCCATTCCAAAAACAACCCCTTTCACCGCCGATTTTATGTTAGTGCAGTTTTTGAACTTGCTAGAACATATGTTCTCTAACCACACAAATATTGTTCTGGAGATGAACATGATTATCTCGAGCACGGGTTCGGGTTCCGTCCGGGTCTGACACATCATAACACAACTGATTGCAACTGTTCACGAAATTGCGGTAGCACTGGATGGGAACAACCAAGCTGAAATAATATCATCAATTGAGAAGGCGTTCGAACATGTGCCCATGACAAATTATTGCAGAATTTTTAACGAGCGTTAAAAACATTACTGACAAACTTTCCTGAGGCAGCCGTGGTGGCTCAGTGGCTATGGCGCTCGGCTGCTGACCCGAAAGACACGGGTTCGATCGCGGCCGCGGCGGTCGAATTTCGATGTAGGCGCAATTCTAGAGGCCCGTGTACTGTGCGATGTAAGTGCACGTTAAAGCACCCCAGGTGGTCCAAATTTCCCGAGCCCTTAACTAGGGCATCCTAATAGCTTGAGTCGCTTTGGGACGTTACACACTCGTAAACCTTAAACCAAACCAAACTTCCTTAGATGTATGCCTATCTTTTATACAGACGTCTATGTGCAGTTGTCGATGGCGTCCTCTTTGATCCAGTCCCGGCAGAATTTGGTATTCAATAGTGCTCTGTCCAGGGTGCCCTTTTCTTTTCAGTATTAATCAATGACATTGTTCAATTATACAGGTTACAATACGATTATACGCAGATTATTGTGCACTTTACCAATATATTTCTGGTCCAGAGAACAAGCTACTTTTGTGCTATTACTTACCTGCAATAGAAAAATGGCACTCGAGGTAGCAAGTGACAGTGAATTAAAAAAAAACACCGTAGCAATGACTGTTACACGCGAAAAAAAAAATCGGTGCTTATAACATAGGTAACGAACACTTCTACACTCTAAACACAGTAACCTATAAAGTAACTTTTGGACGTGAGTAACTTTTGTCACAAATGTTACAATTGATGTTTTTTATGTTTTCATTACGTTTTCTATATTTTTGTGGAGCCCAAAGGTTACAACGGCCAGAAGTCAACCGTTTCAAAGGTTACGATGAAAAAATTGCCAAGTAACCTTTGCGCAGTAACTTTTGGTCAGCACGGTAACCTATATGCGTCGTCAAGCCAGGAGATATGCACATATAGAGGACGTATGCTGCTTTACGTGCGGGAATGTGCTTTTCGGATGCAATGGGGCTGCGGTTTCGACCGCAAGGGAGATGCTTAAATATGCCGGAGACATCAACGTAAGCTATCGCATGAGCCCGATACTGCTGTTTTGGGTTACAGCCACATTGAATCGCGTGTTATCAGATATCTCTCTTCACATTTACCAAAGGAGGCTGCGAATGCAATGCAAATGCAGTATTTTGCGGCTGAACATATATGAGAACACATCTTGAATGTTCGATTCCTATCGATGAGCTTTGCAAAGAAACCCAACGTACTACTTCTCTAAGCATGATCTGTACCGATTTTATTGCGCGAATAACGTTAATAAACAAATATTTCAAATTACATGTAATTTCTTGATCACTCTCTTAGAGCCTATTTCTCATCTTTCTCGAACCGATACGCGATAACAACGGTCGCAATTAATAGTGAAAAAGCAGACATATGGAAGGGCAGCACCTGGGAAGGCGACACCGGACTTACGTAACCGCATTTGCAGGCCGCCGAGTGCGCGATTCGACTTCTCTTCATGTGGCTCTCTACATACGCCTCCGATGTATCATTTCAGGTGCCAAATATATATCACAAATCAAAACGTAATGATGCGCCCACGGTACGAACGGCGGCACCTGTAAGAAACGAGTAATTGGCAAAGAACTACTCAAAACATGGCATGACGGCCGCTCCAGTATGCGTGAGACGCGCATGCGCAGAAGGCCGGCGCTTCACCCAATGAAAAGCGGCGCTTCTGTTTCAAAACGCTTGGCAACGTTTCACGCCGGCAGGCATGCCGGCAAGTCTGGACGGCGGGAAGGCTCGGACGTTGCAGCGTTGCGGAGGCTGCTTTGTTCTTCGAACCGAGAGTTGGAACCGTTCGTGAACCACGCCGTCTTTTGGTGGCGTTTATGAAATGATTTGTTTGGGGTATTGTCGCTAAGCAGCAGAGACCTGTGGGGTACGTTGCGCGGCAGCTGCAACGAACCTCAATGTGACTGTAGGCGCTACGTCGTTGTGTGCTGGGCAGACAGCTCCGCGACTACTGCAATCACGTTCCAGGGGTTCATGGAAGAATAACGGACTTGGGTGAGTGTCCTTTTTTTTTACCATATGGACAGTAACGACCTGCGAAGTCATTTATTTCATGCTTGTCACAGTGCGTATATTCTTTGTTTGCCAAAGCAGCTTCATTTCTAAGCCTTGTTGAGTGCACTTCAAAGCGAAATCTGGTTCAGTAGTTTGAGTGCCTCATTCACCTATTGCGCGGGGTTTCGTGCCAATATGTTTGGTTATCCAGAGTATTGGTTTTAGACTATTGTTGCCGTATGTCATTTGGGGTCATTAGGTGGGATAATACGGGGCAATTCAGCGCTAATTCTTGATCGTTTGCATGCGTGCGCGCTCGTTTTTTTTTTTGCATACGTACAAGAGAGCACGCTTAGAACGCACGGCGGTACTTTTTTAATTAAGGATGCGATTTGGTATTGCAAGCAATCTTATGACGAAATTCCATATCGGCGCTAGACTCCCGTCGAGGCGGCGGCAGTCGTCTCCTCGACTCACGTGGCGATCACGTGAATCTGGCTCGGTGCGCCGGTCGGTCCCAGTGCCTGCCTATCCTCTTTCCTCTCTTCCCGGCGCCGTCTGGACGCCGTTTGTGTTTGTGATGGTTGTTTTTCGCGAGTGCGGCGCGTCGACTCATCAGCGTTGGCGGCGGGAAGTGTAGCGCAGGGTGTGTGGTGCACTGGCGATCTAAGCGGACGTGTGTAAGACAGTGCGAGCCCTATTGAATTGCGCTTGCAAGAATGAAGTTGTAACTGCAATATATCCGTTGTTTATTCTCACAAATTTGTGTGTGCGTCGAGTGTCCGTACTCGCTCCCCCTCCCGTTTTGGTCATCTCTAAAAGTATTGATTCATAGTGAAAACAGCGCGGGTAAACGAGACGAGCAAAGAAAGACACAACACATCGTCTCGTTTTCCCGCGCTGTTTTCTCTAAGACGCGGTACTTTTGTTTTGAATCTGAATTCTGGAACTTTGCACGTCGTTTCATTGATTATCAATTGATTGGTGCGCCATACGATTTTGGCAATACAACTGGGCCCATTAAAAAAATTGGCTGTGGTTTGACCAATGGCCATCCCGAGTAGAAGTGCGGAAGCAACAGCGCAGCAGTCGCAGCAGCGGCGCTGCGATGGGGTAGGCACTGCGGTGTTCTTTGTATACCATGTTTCACTCTGATCAGAATATCAGCCATGCTTGAAGTATGAATGGTTGCTCACTGGCTCTAATTTAACATTCCACAGATCCCAGTGCCTGAAGAGTTGCAAGTGACTGCACCTCATGTATATATATACCTGTGCTGAGTGTTTACGCTGGAAGTAGTAAAGAAGTGATCTCCATCAGCAACGGCAACCTAGAGCGTGCTCTCATCTTCTGCCTGGGGACATATTACATAAAAGACCTCAACTATCCACCAGTATTTTCTGCCTTACTCATCCTGCTGCAGAAGATTGCCCTGCCAGACACTTCAGTGCCACGTGGACTACTGACGAACCGACTTAAGAGCTTGTTCATCCTCTTGAAAAAGAATAATTTGTTCTTATTTTCTGGAAAGATATGTGTTTCAATTGTTCACTTTCTAATATGTTCAAGAATATTTTCTACAGCTAAATTGAGCAAGTTTTTTTTTAACTGCCGTACACTAGTTGATGTACTTATGCGAGTGTTGTCAGGCTTATAGCACTGTTAATGTTACAAGTTATTGCTCACGTCATTGTGCATCTTTGTTAATGAAGTACCTGGAGGAATCACAAAGAGCTTTTGTTTATATAATCTAGGCAAGTTGTGCTGAATTTTCTGATGTTATGTACCTCTGAAAGCTGTTAGGTACATGCATATCTCTGGTTGCTGTTTAGCCAAGATGTTTAGATCGATTGATTGTTGTTTACGTTTGTATGCGGCCGCAAGTTTTAAAAGAACTCATGTTATCTGCACTGCTTGGACCACCTTTCTTGATCTCTAATTGTATAGTCATTTTAATCTTGTGATAATTAGAAGTGTGATTGCGTGATTAGTAGTGTGATAATTAAGATATGTGAACAAAATATTGCCTTCTCTGATATTTTTGCCGTTTATATTTTGTGTCTGCTGTATCCCTTACACAATGACAAGTTGACTTGGCACTTGGTCTTGAATAATAGAGCTTTTATATTGTTCTTTTCGGTATTACAATTACAGTGCCTATTTTTTTATTTACATTGCAATAAGAGGATATGCTGTAGCCAAGCTCTACTCGAAGCGAGACTTCATCTGAGCATGCTTAATTGAGTTGCTTGTTCAACGTGGTTCTGTTTGGCATGCCAACAGTAATACTGTAATATGGGTCCATATTTCAGTGCCTTGCATGCCCATTTATTGTGATATATTTTTTTGCAAAAATTGTGCAAAATTGGTTCCTTGAACATACCCGCATCTGTTACATTCCTTAGTTTTTCTATAATGTAGACAATATTTGGGAAGTTCTGTTGTTTTGTGTTTCCTGTAGTATTGAAAATGTTGGAGTCAATGAAAAATTTGCCTATCATATGCTGGTGTTTGTCATTTTTCTCCTTTTCTAAACCATTCTCTTCTTTGGCCATTTTTTGTTCCGTTCAAATTGAAATCCAGCAGAGCTCTGTATTTCATCACCTTCAGCAAGTTGCAACGTCATTTTTTCTATTTTTAGGCCAGCCATTGTGGAGCACAAAGGTTACATTTTGGAGCACGTAACCTATGGCTAACTCAATGAAGTATACCTTTGTAAAGGTTACAGCGCTAAAAAAGCTGCGTAACCTATGCGTAAAAAGAAGTAACCTTTACCATTTGTAACTTTTGCAAAGGTTGAAAGTGGAAAGGTTACATTGTGTAACCTTTAAATTATAGGTATACTTCAATGTGAAAATGTGCACCTTTACAAAGGTTACCTAAAGGTTACCGTGATTAGAGTGTAATTGTCAATAATTATTAACTCTTATATGACGTGGGCTTTATTTGCAGAGGCTTCGTAAAGGGAGCAGGGCCAACAGCGGACCGAGATCAGCTGGTCCAGCTTATTGAAAGAACTGCCCACGCGGCTTTTCCCAGCATACACACTCGGATATTGGTTATTTCAACTTGCGGCATCATTCGTGGCTTTCGGTTGTCCTTCTCTTTCCTTTTTAGCTAACTACTTTTACTTTTTCTTTGAGGCAAAGGAATACCCTTCTGTAATTATGGGTGCAGAATAATTTTCGCCGTGCAGGCAGTTAAAGTATACGTACTTTCGTATTGATTTCTGCATTCTTCCTTTGTTATTCTAACCATATGGTGCTCTCGCGACCGCAGTATGGCCCAAGAACATATCGCGACTTCAGCTGTCATAGTTTTGTTCTTGCGTGGACCGTCTGTCTTTCCGTGTGTAAAGTTTACTGTCTGGGATTGCGCAATATGTTTATTTGCCTTGTTTGACGAATTATATAGAGTGACTTTTCCTTAGATAGGTAGATTTAATGGAGGCATACGGGTATTTAAATATCTTGTTGCAAGGCTCAGTGTATACATACAGTGACTTTGTTTCCATTGACACTTTTTTGTCCTTTATCACGTTGCATCTTCGCATATCTAATACTCCATTTTGTCTTCGAATTTCTAATCCACATTTTGCAGAACTCCTTGTTTACACATGTGCTCGTTGTTGGGACTAAAATTTTGGGGCAATTACTCGCAATATATGACCTCGTTGTAGCTTCTGCTGCGCATGTACACTGCAAGGAAAAAGAGCGTAGTTGAAATTTTATTCTGACCGCTGCATATGTACAAAAGGGTAAAGTTCTTGAACGACAAAGATTCATTAAAATGTTTGTCCTCTATACTGACTAATTCCATGACCTTTACGTTTTTTATAGCAGCGGCATGCACTGCTTTGTTGGTGTCGGACTCATATAGTTCTAGACTTCATGTGATATTTCCTTTACTTATTAAATACCCAAAAGCATGAAAGCATTGATACCAGTTATGTCTGCCACAGCTTTTAAGACATACGAATGCATTCTTTTATTTTAAAAAATGCGTATTTTACTTGTATATTATTGCGTTTTTATCCCTCAACCAATTCTATGAGGAGGCCGCACTGCGACATGAGCCCCCCCCCCCCCCGAACGGAATTTCTGGCGACTCCACTGGAGGAAGAGTCACAAAGTATGTGTTCTGTTCGGCCACGGTGCTAGCCCTCCACCATGGAGCAAAATTAGGGGACGGGATAGGAACATGCAATCAAGCCCTGCCTACTCCAGCTGTACGCCGGAACTATAACCAAATATGGCGTAACTCATGGTAGCTCGCCACACAAGGGTTAACCCTAGGCACGTATGAAAGGCAGAAAAAAACGAGAAGGGAGGTGAAGACAAGACAATGAGAAAGAGGATACGAATGTGAAAGGTGGAGAGAAGGACAGGAAAAGGCGCGTGCCCATTTCCACCCATCGGCTCAGACCGGTGCTGCCGTCTACAGGAAGCTCGGGACAAAGTGGGAAATAGCCTCCGCCTAGGGAACACCTTGTGCGTGCTCGGGTGCTTGGTGGCGCACTCCTCGCCGTCACCACCGTAAGTCCCTGCGGATGCTCAATGAACTGTGGTGTCGCAACTCACCAGCCTCTGCATGTTGCAGATGCGTCTGCAGAGAACAAATTTCTATTGTCCATTTACCGACCAAAAACGACCACCTACGTGGTCGTTTTTCTGGCATCTAAAGGAAGCCCCTAAATTATGACAAAAGAGACGTCACTGCGCCCATGCGCTGCAGCATTTCAGCGCTCCCAACCATGTTTTAAACGTACTAAACGAGCGCGCTGACCGTCATCAAGTGAGCGACCACTGCTCAGTTAAACGGGCAAAATAAAAAAAAACGAGGCTACCATGATATACACGACTGCACGGCTTACACTTCTCTCATGTTATATATATATATATATATATATGTAATGACTCAGATGGCGCTCCTTCTCAATATGCTGTCGTTGGAGTGGCAAGCGCTTATCGCAGATGAAGTCGTAAGGTTTCCATGAAAAGAGAAAATGTGCTCATGCACTTTCAAGGATTTGCTCAGAGCGTCTTTAGCTAACGTTTTGCTTCTGCCCTCAGGTGACACGTTGAACTAGCACACTTCGTTCACTCAGCACGCTTAGCTGCGCTGCAATATAATAGCTCCAGAGTGCAGTCCTCTAATTTTTTTTTGTATTTCACTTGCTTTCTTTAAACGCTAGAAAAAAATAACCACGTAGAAGATATTGCCACCTAGCATTGCCAGGTGGCGCACAGCTGACGACGACGAAGTAGGGCTCGCGCCGTGAGGAATCTATCGCACTGTGTTGCCCCAGCTTGCGTGGCCTTGTCTGTCTTCGGACTTGGCATTGAAGTCCTCTTCGTCAACAAGTACGTTACAGTCTGGTGGAGGTTGGAGGTGCGGGGTACCCGTGAGCCCATGCAAGAGACCCCTCAAGGCAGCCGTCGCCGCGCCACCGCTTGACACCCCGGTAGATCGCTTCAGTCGGAGGATCCAGGGATTTCCTTCGGAGGTTGGACCATTAGAGAGAGGCGCCATAGCGACAGCCGCTCCTCCTCCTTTGCAAACAGCCGCTGCCGCGCCATCCCACTACACCTTGCAGACTCCGCGGATTCCCAAGACGTTCCGTAGGGAACTTTTTGAGGATGTGGAGGACTGGCTTCTTCACTTTGAACGCGTAGCTGCGTTTAACCAATGGGACGACGGAGCCAAACTCCGGAACGTTTACTTCAGCCTCGAGGATGGTGCTCCATTTCAGCATCAGACGAAACACAGCCTGATGCAGGGACAGAAGCTAAAGGCTCGTGGTGCCTGACAAGGACTCTGACACTATACAGTTCAGAGCGGTACAGATACAATACATATATTAGAACAAAAGAATAAAGTTTGCCTCCCAGCTGCAGTCATAAAAGATAAAAAAGGCAACATTTGACATTTGTACATAAACGTCTTGTATATACTGTTGCACACACAAAGAAGTCGCACTTAATAGGACGTTACACAAATTAGATGAATAACTCAGCACAAATAGCTGCATTACAAAATCATACAAACCTATATAATGCACGTTTTAAATTGTCATTTAAACCACACAATATTGTTTTAAACGACCAAAAAGCAAGATAAAAGCGATTTATAAAGCCGTTTTTAGTTATACAGAGTTTTGTGTTTCTTTTGTGAGACGACAGAAAAACATGAAAAAGAATGTTCAGTTATGACTATACTTAATCTGAGAACATAACAATAGCTGTCTAAGTCGGCTTTCAAATGCTTTTAATTTGAATTCAAAGTTTAGTTCACCTTCAAATTTGTTTAAGATCGCAAGCATTTCATACGCCATTGTTTGCCTTCCATAATTTGTTCGGATTTTTGGTGTTCGGTTTTTTCGTTGCCTCAAAAGGTATTGAGGGTTTTCGGAGGCATGAATTCCGTACAGTTTATTTGGTATATTAATTTCAGTGCTTTTAAATAATTTAACTGGTGTGCCTTTAGGATACCATGTTTCTTAAATAGAGGAGCGGTTCTTGAGTTTTGTGCATTGCCACGATAAGATTCAAAGCAGCACAGGATTTTCTTCTGCAAAGTAATCACCTTAGTTTAATTGTATTGTGTAGTAGTGCCCCAAACTATTAAGCCGTAGGTCGGTGTGGAATAAAAAAGTGAGTAATAAATATTCTTTTTTAGCCAGAGAGGCATGAGCGCAGATATTTTGTAAAGACAGCTAACTGTGCGGGCAAGTTCTGCAGTTAGGTTTCTTACGTGTACAGACCAGCTCAAGTCTTCCTGAAGCCAAAGCCCGAGAAATTTTTGTGCCTGAACTTGCCTTATAAAGGTGCTCTCTAACTTCACGTTCAGTTTGTGGTGAAGAGGTTTGTTGGTGGGACGAAATATACACGTTTTTGAGGCATTTAATCTTAACTTATTTCTTTTTACCAGTTTGGAAGTTGTTCAAGATAGTCATTTACTGAAAATTCTAGTGTCTGTAGGTTACATTTTCGAAAAACAAACGTAAGTTGTTCGTTTTGGGACAGTCTCTCTTGTTAAAGTAGGTAGACAGATGACTCCAGCACGAAGGTCACAAAAGCCGAAGGGAGACTTTGGAAACAGCCAAGGATTCTTATGTAGCGGAATGCGACCCTAAGCATTACTCCCACAAGCAACTTACTGCTGAAATAAAATGTCCACAATGTCTCCAGCAAAATGGTCCTGCCCTGCTCGTTTTTTACATTGCTTATGAAGATGGAGCGCCATTCAGGAGAAGGAATAAAATTCCTTGACGTGGAGATAGAAGCACTACTAATCTAATCTCCAGGAATTCGCAACAGAAAATACACAGCGGAGAAGAAACATCCAAAACCAGAGAACACGTTTCCGGGAGTGCACTAGACCCAGTTTGTCCCCTAAGGAGCACAAAGTGCAAGTGGGCCAGCGCACGTGATTTGCGGCATGCAATGCATTTCCGCAGGATCATCCTCGAGCAGTCACATGCAGACATGATAATTTTGTCTTCAGTATGCGCATGGTGCCTTTATTGTCTTTTCAAACAGCGCGTGTAATAAAGGTGTCTTCGGGTTTTGAATAAGTAATAATGGTCTTCTTCATCATTCTTCCTACTTGAAAATACGGCAAATACTTCGATTCACCAAAGAACAAAAATACAAAAACGATGCACTATAGCGGCAATGAAAAGAGGACACTCGTTCAAACGTACAAACTATCTTTAGATGCTAAAACAAGCTTCAGCATCTAGTGAGAGAAGGTTTGCATTTTGTTGGGCGTGTTCTGGCTGCATAACCTTTAATTGCTTACCCGCCGTTCATATATAAGCCTGTCTAATTTTGCGGAATGATTTAAAATGTGGTCAATTCGGCTTTTCCCGCCATCGCAGGCTTTCCGCGATTTTGCTGAAGATGAATAACAAGGGGGTACTGAAAAGAACTGTTCTGAGCGTTGCGTAATCAGTCATCAGGGGCGGCGACCATCGAAATGCTGACGGGGCGCTCCCACAGAATGAAAAACTGGACAACTTTCCTGGTGAAGTCTGATCGAAGTCTATAATATCCGCCCTCAAAGAGCAATAAAAACAAGTTAGTAACACAAAATTAAACATAAGAATGACTGCATAAACATCTGTGCTGTATACCAAGTGGCTGAAACACGCACTGTGAATTGTCAGGTGCATCAGTGATAAAGGTTTTATTGATTATTTATTTATTTATTCGTTATTGATTAGCAGTATACTTAGGCAAAAAACAAAAACATGAACACCATTCCTTTTTCAGGAAGATGAAGTGTATGGAAGTCAAGAATGCAAGAAAGTTGGGGTTGCTTTACTCCTGAATTAAGTTCTGTTCGACCATAGCGGACGAAGCAGCTAACAAGTCGTGACATAAAACAATAAAGTAGGAACATGTATACCTAATATATATGTAGCCCATGGTTGAGGGCAGGTGGATGCATTTCTTGAAAGCACAAATTGAACATTGGAGGGGGAAGTCTCCGGGTGCTTGGCAAAGTTTCGACAAGAGGACTTCTTCACTTTCTGGTTATTATATCTTCAGTCACTCACGAAATCAGTTGCCAGTGGTTTACGCACGTCTTCATAAATTTGGGACAAAAATTAAGCAGTAAGTGGAAGGGGACACTTAAGCTGTGCCTGAAGAGTGTACCGATATAGCGTAATGGATTAATTGTTGTATATGCACATGATGACTCTCTACTTTACATTCATAGATCCCTAGGGGTCCTCATATCCCTCATACGCTGTAGTGATACAGCAGTTAAGCAAGCGCCACTGCCCTGTGATGACAGGTGCTCCCGCCGGCGGGCCTTGTGCAGCCAAGGTTGCTCTTCCCGAGCGCCCATTCATCAATATAACTGCCACCTGCCACAGTGGGCAGTTTGCTCCCTATTCAGTGGGCAGGTTCTGATGACGCCGCAAGGTCACGTTTCCTAGGTGGCCAACCAGCTTCCTAGGTTGCTCTCTGGACACGATCTGCCAAGGTCATGCTCGTGGTTTTTGGCTCACAACGCCGACAGCAGATTTCTCTGGACAACGGGGCTTTCAACGCCATGCCGTTAAAATTGAACTGGAAGCAATTGGTGGAAACCGAAACTGCATATCGCGACACACTGAATTACCACTGCAAGCATGGCCTAGAATCGGTTGATTAGAGGCGGTCAGGACCCATGCTCACCAGCGCTGTCTTATCTGGCTTGGTGAGAAGCTCCTTTCTCACCAGGTCGTAGAAAGAGCAGACGGGGATCTCGATGCTCGGGTAGGGCGAATGGACAATGCCGTCCTGGATGCGGGCCTTCATCTGCACTGAGCGCGCAGGGTTGAATCCCTGCAAGAAAGAGATGACGTGGTTCAGCTCTGCCCGAGAGAGGCGACTAACGCTGCTTTTATTTGTGTTCGATGGATGGTGGACGGCAAGCTGGGGACGATGACGCATAGCAGCATAACTCTAGGCTGCATCGCGCTTGGCGGGTGAAACACACCCATTAACTGTTTCCGCTTGGCGTGTCCTCATGTTTGACAGTGTGATTACAGTACCCATATCAAAGTGATATATTGGTACACTAAGTGACTGTTCATGTTACTTAGCAAGGGTTTTGTGCATTTGCGCGCTCGTTGTATAAAACTGCCACTGGCTTGGCCAACGTACAGCTAGAAGCAATATGAGAGGGAACGCGGGAGCGCCTGGCCTCCGGGCTTCGCAGAGCGCTGCCGCCTAGATCCGAAGACAATGGCGGCACCACTGATATGCACGGAAAGCCGGCCATGCTTACTGGGCGATGCTCGCTGCTTCTCGGCGACAGCGGTCCGCGAAGTGTGGAGGCCACGCGCTCACGTGTTCCCTCTCATACTGCATCTACTTGTACATAGTGTCGCATGTAAGATAGTGGACCACTTGTGAAACACACACTGAGAATATCGCGTGCTTCCTTATGCACTCCAATCGATTTCCATTTTCTTCTTTCACCGAGGGCAAACCCTTCGCTGCATGCACGGCGCGGGGAAAACAATCTTGGCATCGTTCGTGTTCGTTACTGTTGAAACGAACACGAACATCCTAAATGTTGCGTACACTGGGCATGACCTCAGAGCTTGTTTCTCGGCAGTTTTCCCCCTTTCGCTTATAGTTAACATTCTTTTAGCAAGCATCTTTGGAGAAGAGATTTAGAAGAAGCAACTTTAAAAAAGATGTTTAGTACTTTACATTACGGTTTGTTTATTTTTTGAGGTCAATTGAATGAGCAAAGGTGGTAAAAATTGAAGTGGTAAGGAACAAAAAAAAAGAGAGAAAGAAACAGGGGGACAACAAACAAATGGTTTCAGAGCAGTAACATCAGGAATGCTCGCGAAGAGGAATAAAACAATCTAAAATTATATGTGCGTGGCAAAAACGAAAACTCAATTCATGGCGATCGGTGCGCATTGGCATATACGAAGGTTAAGTAGGCGACTGGGACTTGAGACTTGCTTCCTATTTATGACTCATAACTTTTCGAAACCAGACTAGCAAGCTTTGAATATTTGAAATAAGCGCCTCTAAATGACGCGCGTTGCGGCTCTAGCTCGCCCCCAGTTGGGAATTCCTGGTTATATTGAACTTCCTCCCGCCCACGCAAAATGCAGGTTGGTCACTGCTTCAGAACTACTACTGCCTCGAAACTAATGCTGGCTGCTTTGGCCTCGTGTTGGCCCTGGCTACATGTTGCCTAAGGTCAGTCGTAGATGAGAGTCTGGAATTGGGCAAGGTCGTGTTCTCTGCCGCCTCACGTGGCAGTGGTAGCTAAATCTGAAGCGTAGGAGCGTTCTTTATTTCTCTCGCACTGCAACTCTCCTCTAGCACATCGTTCCAGCAGGAGCTACGGGGCACGGTACTTTTATTTTTCTCTCTTTTTACTGCCTACCCAAATGTATACTCATCTGGATTCCGTATGGAAGCTGCGAAGCATTCCCCGCCGCCAGCTGCGGGCCACCCGCCGCTCGTGTGCTGGCCCTTGTTTCCTGCTGTCCTTGTGTGGCATCGTGATTTAATGGTTCTCCTCGCATCTGCTATCGCAACACCTGCTCTACATTGTCGTTGACTCACGACAACAAAATATCTGGATTTTGGTAATTTTCCTTGAAAACTCTCTTAAAATAGGGAGCAATAGCTGCCCTTGTGCTCCTGGCTCCTGCGCTGTCGTGTTTCTAAAGGAGTAATTGAGCGCTAATTATTTGATACAAGCACAAATTAAGACATGAGAGGACTGGCCATCACTTAAGTTTATTGAAATACAAACTCGTTTAATCATTTAGAAGGTAGACAGCCAGCGCACGCGCTTTTATCACCACAAAAAAAAGCACTTTTGCCGACTAAGGAGGCTGGACAGCATTTTAGCGGATGCGCTTGCTGCATTCCTCCTAAATAAATATACGAGTGTGTGTTTCAGTAAACTTGGTGTCAGCGGACGTCCTGTCGTGCCTTTCTGAGTGCGTGTCTGAAATAAGTACCGTTCAATTACTCTGCTGGAAACAGTGCCCGTCAACTTGTTTGATGGGGCGCTCTGGTGCATTGGCTCCTGTACAGCTCCGCTAAATTTTTACTGTTTGTGCAGCTGACAGTGCTGATGGCAATTTCAAAATTATGGCAAGAAGTCAGTGAGCGGAGGCGCTCACTACTCGAGTGTATGGTCGCAATGTGTTGCAAACAGTCTTTCAGCCTTGTTCTGTATCAGCCAGTCGGTCTGATAACATTGTACCGGAAATGACGTGTGCTTGACCGGCATGCAGCGTTACCTATAAAAGGACGCTGCTGCTTCGAATAAAGAGCTTTTTGCATTGCTGCCACTGAAGCGTCTGTCTGCTGCTTAGAACAGAACATCTGGCGACGAGGATGGGATCCGGCGCGCAAAAAACCGCCGCCGGCCAGCAGCAGTCACGAGGCTGAGCCACCTACGGTGCAAGGCGACACGGAGCCCTTGCAGCCACGATTTCATCGGAGGCCAGGAGTAACGCAAGAACGCCCGAGGAACGCAGGAACGCCCGAGGAGCGCAGGAACGCCCGAGGAGCGTAGGAACGGCGGAGGAGCGCAGGAACGCCGGAGGAGCGCAGGAACGCCGGAGGAGCGCAGGAACGCCGGAGGAGCGCAAGAACGCCGGAGGAGCGCAAGAACGCCGGAGGAGCGCAAGGACGCCGGAGGAGCGCAAGGACGCTGGAGGAGCGCAAGAACGCCGGAGGAGCGCAAGGACGCCGGAGGAGCGCAAGAACGCCGGAGGAGCGCAAGGACGCCGGAGGAGCGCAAGGACGCCGGAGGAGCGCAAGGACGCCGGAGGAGCGCAGGAACGCCGGAGGAGCGCAGGAACGCCGGAGGAGCGCAAGAACGCCGGAGGAGCGCAAGGACGCCGGAGGAGCGCAAGGACGCCGGAGGAGCGCAAGGACGCCGGAGGAGCGCAAGAACGCCGGAGGAGCGCAAGAACGCCGGAGGAGCGCAAGGACGCCGGAGGAGAGCAAGAACGCCGGAGGAGCGCAAGGACGCCGGAGGAGCGCAAGAACGCCCGAGGAGCGCAGGAACGCCGGAGGAGCGCAGGAACGCCGGAGGAGCGCAGGAACGCCGGAGGAGCGCAGGAACGCCGGAGGAGCGCAAGAACGCCGGAGGAGCGCAAGAACGCCGGAGGAGCGCAAGAACGCCGGAGGAGCGCAAGAACGCAGATAAGTGAAATTTGCTCATTATGGCAGAACCTGGACATGGTCCTAAGCTCGGCAGAATGCCCAAATTCAACCCGAAAATCGACAACATACGCTCGTATTTTGAACGCTTCGAGAACTTCGTAGACATAAACGATGTCTCTGCAGATAAGAAACTGAAGTTGTTTCTGAACGTACTCGGTGCGCAAGCATACGAAGTGCTAAAAAAGATAATTGTGCCTCATTTGCCTTCTCAGAAGACTTTTGAAGAAATTAAACAGCTTCTGGAAGCTCATTTCAGCCCAACTCATTCAATTATTGCAGAGCGTTGTAAATTTAATCACCGAATGCAGCAAGAAAATGAAAGCGTCAAAGATTTCATCACTGAACTGAAGCATCTTGCAAGAGATTGCAATTTCGGCACGTTTTTAAATGATGCCTTAAGGGACAGGCTTGTAGCTGGTTTGCATGACGAGGAAACGCAACGGGCTCTTTTTGCACAGCCTGACTTGACGTTCGAGCTGGCGAGCCAAACGGCGCTAGATAAAGAGCTAGCGGCACAACAGGCGAAACAAATGCATGAGTTTGACACAAAACCGTGCAGCGTCAACGTCATTCAGGGCGAACGTCGCCGTGATAAGGAAAAGGAATCGAGGTCGGTTGCATGGCCAAAACATAAACGCGAGGAAGAGCGGCGAAGTGCTTGCAAGCATTGCGGAAAGCGTCATGCTGGAGAAAAATGTTGGTATCGCAACCACACCTGCAGAAATTGTAACAAAAAAGGGCATTTGAAAACCGTCTGCAAAAGCGGAGCCAAAGCAAAAGCTGCCAGATACGTCGACACCACAGACGACGAATTCGAGGACTTGAGTTGTCAGACTGTGTTCTTCTCGGGCAAAAGTTCAAGGGGGTACAGCGTCGACCTGAACATTGAAGGGAAGACTGTTTCGATGATAATTGACACAGGTGCAGCGGTAACGATCGTACCAGAACAGTTCTATAAGCAGTGTTTCCGGCATGTTAAATGTGTGGAATCCAATGTGTCGTTGCGCACTTACACCGGAGAAAAGCTGAAGGTAATTGGAAAAGCAAACGTCTTAGTCAAGCAGGACGCAAGCGCAATCTCTTTGCCTGTTGAGGTAGTGAAGGGAAACGGAACGCCGATGCCCGCTGTCATGGGACGAGACAGGCTGGAAAAACTGCAGATAAACTGGAAAGCAGTATACAGCCTGTCTACGGATAAGTCATTGGAGCAGAGGGTAGAAGCCTTACGGAAAAAGTATCCCGAGGTTTTCAAGAGCGCCCTGGGAGTCGTCAAAAACTTCGAAGCTCGCATCTTTGTAAAGGAAGGGTCTCAACCAGTGTTCTCAAAAGCACGGCCAATACCATTTGCCATCAAAGAGGAAGTAGCAAAGGAGCTGGAAAAGCTCGAGCAAGCCGGAATACTAAAGAGGGTCACGAAAAGTGACTGGGCAACGCCTCTGGTGGTGGTCGCGAAGAAAGGCGGCGCAGGATTAAGGTTATGCGGCGACTACAAAGTCAATGTTAATCCTGTTCTAAAAACTGACTATTACCCTTTGCCATTGCCGGAAGATTTGTATTCCATGCTCGCAGGAGGTAAAATCTTTTGCGTTCTGGATCTATCACAAGCCTATGAGCAAGTGCCGCTTGCTGAGGGAAGCAAAGCGCTGTTAACCGTAAACACTCATCTCGGATTATTCCAGTTTCAGCGCCTACCATTCGGCATCTCTAGCGCACCCGCTATCTTTCAGTCGGTAATGAACGAAGTCTTAAAAGGGATTCCAAAAGTGGGTTGCTATATCGACGACGTCATCGTCGTAGGCGACAATATAGACGACTGTCAAGAAACTGTGGAAAAGGTACTTCAACGACTGGCAAAGCACAATATCACTGTAAAATAACAGAAATGTGAATTTTTCAAGCAGTCCGTCGTTTATCTTGGACACAAAGTGACAGCTGATGGCATTTTTCCAACATCAACAAAGATAAAAGCCATCACGGAAGCACCTCAGCCAAGCAACGTAACTGAGCTACGAGCCTTCTTGGGTCTGCTGAATTTCTATGCCAAATTCATCAAAGATTTCGCCACAGTAGCTGCACCAATGTACGATCTGCTAAAAAAAGACACGAGTTGGGCGTGGACGGACGAATGTTCAAGGTCATTCGTGGAAGTCAAGCAGCGTCTTGTAGACAGTCAAGTTGTGACTTTTTACGACGCAAAAAAGCCAATCGGTTTAAGCGGCGGCGCGTCGGCTTACGGTCTTGGGGTAGTAATTTTTCACGTCATGCCTGATGGTTCGGAAAGACCCATTTCATTTGCCTCCAGAACATTGAGTGTAGCGGAGCGCAACTATGCGCAAGGCGAGAAGGAAGCCCTAGCATTAATTTTTGGTCTGAGCAGGTTTCATAGATACCTGTACGGGCGCAAATTCATGCTGTATACAGACCACCAACCACTGTTGGGGATCTTGGCATCAGATAAACCAATTCCTTCTTTGGCTGCAGCTAGGATTCAGCGTTGGGCTATCACCTTAGCAGCTTATCAGTACACACTGCGCTACAGGAACGGCAAAAACATGGAAGTTGCCGACGCTTTTTCAAGGCTTCCACTTCTGGTCAAGCATAAAGACGACACTGAAGAATGTTTAGGTTTGGTTTATGGGCTTTTAACGTCCCAAAGCGACTAAGGCTATGGACGCCGTAGTGGAGGGCTCCGGAAATTTCGACCACCTGGGGTTCTTTAACGTGCACTGACATCGCACAGTACACAGGCCTCGAATTTCTCCTCCAAAGAAATTCAGCCGCCGCGGCCGGGATCGAACCCCTTGCAGTGTTTGAGTCAACGCTTCTCACTGCGAGCCAGGTTGCTGCTGCGACTAAAAGGGATCGCCTTCTTTCCAAAGTCGTGCAGTTCACCTTATTTGGCTGGCCCGCGCACGACGATGATAAATTTCAGCCCTTTTACGTTCGTCGATACGAACTATCGTATGAGCAAGGCTGCATCACGTGGGGCCAGCGAGTGATCATTCCGGACGAACTTAGAGAAGCAGTATTCACCCTGGAATGCAAAGAATGAAAATGCTTGCTAGGTCGTTTGTTTGGTAGCCGTTGATTGACAAGAACATTGAAGACACTGTCCGTCAATGTGCAGTGTGCCAAATGACCATGCCTGCGAAGGCACCAGGGCCATTGCATCCATGGACTTATCCAACTCGTGTTTGGCAGAGAGTCCATGTCGATTTCGCCATGAAGGATGGCTCGAACTTGTTCCTTCTAGTAGACTCTTACTCAAAGTGGATAGAAGTAAAATGCCTCCGCACTACGACGACGTCGAAAACAATCGACTGTCTCATGGAGATATTTGCAGCGTATGGCTACTCGGAGGAACTGATCAGTGATAATGGACCTCAGTTTACTGCGCAGGAGTTCTCCAATTTCACCTCTTCTCACGGGCTTCGCCACACGCGTACGCCACCTTACCACGCTTCATCGAACGGGGCAGCAGAAAGGCTAGTTCAGACGACAAAGACCACTCTACTCAAGCAAGTGCTTCACGATAATCTAACAGGGCAGAACAGAACTCTGCACCAACGACTTAACGACTTCTTGCTTGCTTACAGGAACACCCCGAACTCCGTAACAGGAAGAACGCCGGCTGAGCTGTTCCTGAAACGACAACCCCGAGTGAAGCTTTCGCTCCTGAAGCCAAGTTTTGTGCAGGACATGCGCAGCCGCCAAGCCAGAGACGCCACTCATCGCAACGAGGGCCGAGGAAGGGACCCGAAGATGGAAGCCGGTGATGCAGTTCTCGTCAAGACTACGAGAGGGGAAACCCTGTCATGGGAGGAAGCGGTCGTAATGCAACGTGTAAGCGACTCTACGTTTGTAGTCAAAGTCGGTGACCAGTTTCGTTTTGTGCGTATCGACCACTTGAGACCCAGCTGGATATCGGGTGCAAAGTCATCACTCCATGCCGACGTCGCAAAAGAAGAGCATCCTGAGTCCACTCCAAGTGCCGCTGTTCAGCGAGACTTGCCATCAGCTCCCTCGAAAAAAGATTCCCCTGCTGGCTCCGTGATTAGGGCTCCCACTGCGGACAAGCTTGAGGATATTCGTTTAGATGACGACACTTCAAATGAGGAACCGGCAGCGCAGCCTTCAAGTTCCACCGCATCAACCATGGCTACACCCGAAGAGGCTCATTTGCGAATAAGTAATCCAACAAGACGTCCTCCTGATCGCTATCAAGCCTCCAGTTATGAACGCGGAAAGAAACGCGTGTAGCTTTGATTAAGGAGGAAGGAATGTTCTGTATCAGCCAGTCGGTCTGATAACATTGTACCGGAAATGACGTGTGCCTGACCGGCATGCAGCGCTACCTATAAAAGGACGCTGCTGCCTCGAATAAAGAGCTTTTTGCGTTGCTGCCACTGAAGCGTCTGTCTGCTGCTTAGAACAGAACAAGCCTCAGTAGAGACACTTGACAATTGACTTGACAATCGTCTTTCTAGGTCAAGACGTTCGCTGTTCGTCTCTTGTTCAGTGCCAGTGCTTTCATAATCGATATGTTCTCGAAGGCTTCACCCGTCATTTAAAAAGGCATCAGAATGCCCAAATGCACCGGTTTATAGTTCAGTAGAAAAGGCTACGCCGCGGTTCTTCACGATTTAAAGACCTCGCTTGTCAGGAAAGCAAACCATTCTAGCGCAGTATTGGAACCTTTGTGTTACGTTGCTTAGTCGCCGTGTACTGAGCCGTTCAAATATGCCGTCGACATATGAGACTCTACCTTGATGGTTACATGTACAATGGCCAGCAGATGCCTCATAGAGGAGGGAATCTCGCGACCTACATGAAAAGATTGATACCCGTATAATGTCACTGTCAAGGTTCCGGTGACAGCTTTTCACTTTTCAGTTCTAAATTGTACCTTTCTCACTAGTTAATACCGTAGCTGTGTACCGGCTTGAGTAGTGCACAAGCAGTATTCTGAGGCCAAATCCGGCCCGGGCTCGAGACTCAAAGCCCGGTCTTCGCCCAGGCCAGCGTCTTCAAGACTGGGCCCGGCACTTGACCGCTACGTTATAATTAACCCTGGCACGGCCCAGCAAGCCCTACGTGAGGCCCAGACTGCTCCCGGATCCGCTGTCCCAACAATGAAGGGGCAAATTACTGTGGGTAAATTGGACAGACATGGAAGAGGCCTTTGTCCTGCAGTGGGCGTAGTCAGCCTGATGATGATGATGATGAATTACTGTGCACAAGCAAGCGTCTCCAGCTGCAGAAGAAGTGGTTGTCAGAGGTCCTCAAATCGTAGTAACATTTGAAAAATATTGGCACACGATTTAACAGGCGCACTAAATGCCACTTGCTTTCGCTATACCATCACCTCCTAAAACATTCAAGGCCTGCGCCCACTCTGGTGGCGTCAGCACCCGCCGTTCCACTGGCCATTTCCCTATCCCTGCCGCTGCCTCCGGTTCCCCGTTCCGGCCTTTTCGTCCCGTCGCATACCGCCTCATTTTTCTCTTCTTCCCGCACACAACTAGTTTGTCTAGCCAGTCGCTTCAGCGTTGTTTTTCTCGTGCCCGTTCTGCGGCATCCAGGCTTCGACATGTCTAACAAGTGTTGTGTGCCCATGTGCTCAAACAGCTACAATACGGGGAACATGGTTCAACTGTTTTTGTTCCCAAAGGATGAAGAGGTCTACAAGAAGCGGCCCAGTGCGATTCCTCGAAAGGATTTTGTGCCTGCTGTCAACAAGGTACAATTGATTTTCTTTACTGTTGCCACAAATATACGGGAGCTATGACAAAAATTAAGCTTAAAATTAGATTGGTTTGGTTTATTGGGGTTTAACGTCCCGAAGCAACTCAGGCTATGGGGACGCCGTAGTGAAGGGCTCCGGAAATTTCGACCACTTGGGGTTCTTTAACGTGCACTGACATCGCACAGCACACGGGCCTTTAGAATTCCGCCGTCATCGAAATTCCGCCACTGCGCCCGGGATCGAACCCGCGTCTTTCGGGTCAGCAGCCGAGCGCCGTAACCACTGAGCCACCGCGGCGGGGCGAAAATTAGATTGTATTGCGTTGGTAATGTGGTGCGTCGCAAGTTTGCTACTTTAATGCAGGTGTGCGCCTTGCACTTCCACGCATCCTGCCTCGAACATACCACATCGTACACAGATCCGCGGACAAGAAAGATGCTCGAAGCCCCACTGAAGGTGCCACGTCTGCGCCTTGGATCAGTGTGATCCAAATTCCGTGTTTGCCCCTCGTATCTGTAGAAGATGCCTTGCCAGCAAGAGACTCCTCAGATGCCAAGAAATGCGTCGGGAGTCATCATGTCTTGCTCATGCTATTGAGGCGTCCGCAGCCTGCTATCGGCAAGCACAAATGCAGTGCAAATTTTTATCACTGCATGAAATGATGGAGCGGTTAAAAGTCGTGTTGTTCCAGTTGAATGGACTGCTATTAATCGACCAGACTGTACCATGTTCCTGAATATTTTAAATAAAAGCGCGCTGGTTCTACAGTCCACTGTTACTGTTTCCGCAGATCTTCACATCACTGCGTGTTTTCACGGCAACCCAGTGGAACGTTTAGGAGATTCTCTCGTGCCTGAGCGCACGACATCCTCAACTACAGTGTCCCAGCCCACGTTAAAGTCATACTCACCTTAGACCTCTCAGAGGCCTTTGACAAGATCCACCACAGCGCCATACTAACCGCACTTTTCCCATTAAACATTGGACATAAAATGTATTCTTAAATCCGCGCCTTCCTCACCAATCGTACCACGGATGTTCACATAGGTCCCCACTCCTCCTCCTTCCACACTCTTCGAAGGGTGGGCACCCCAAAGGCTCGCTACTGTCACCATTTCTATTCAACGCTGCCCTTATCCCCCTAGATGTTTCCCTGAACCGCATACCGCACCTCTGGCACACTCTATATGCTGACGACATCACCCTGTGGACTACGACGGGCAACGATGGGCACATAGAAGACACTCTCCAACAGGAAGCCACACAAACACAACAGTACGCTCGCACTACAGGCCTCACTTGCTTCCCAACCAAATACGAACTTCTAATCATACGCCCTAAACCCTGCACCCATCCTACAACACCCATCAACATAACACTAGACAGACAACCAATACCGGAGGTAAACGCCGTACGGATACTTGGGGTCCATTTGCAAAATAACGGACACAACACTTTCACTATAAAAAAACTTAAGGACACAACAACCGCACTGGTACACCTCATCCGGCACGCCTACGGCTTCCTTCCGGCTACACTACCCCACCAGGTGGAGCTGATCTGGGTGCCTTCACACTCGGGAAAACCTGGTAACAAGGCCGCCAATGTCCGCGCCCGAGGACTAATAAACAGGCGCCGCGGGACTCGAGCCTGCACTACTCGAGAGAGCGCATGCATACCTTCATCGAGCTCACGCAGTCCTATCGGGCCGAACGTCAGCTCTACCCCTCTCCCCACACATCCCTTACCAACCACCACCCGGTCCTGTGGCGCCGCCTGCAGACGCGAACACTCCCCACCCCCTACCTAATCTCTCGCATCCACCCGGGTGCCTTCACCCCATCCTGTTCCTTGTGCTCCCACCCCACCGCTACCCTAGCACACATCATCATGGGGTGTCCGGCTGATCCTCCCCCGCCGGGCTCGGAGCTCTCCACCTGGGAGGAATGGGAGGCCTCACTGCGCGCGACAGAGCCGCACAGGCAGAAGACCGCCACCACGCGGGTCGCGGATGTGCTGCAGCGTCATGGACTGCAAGACATCTAGCGCAGTGGGGCCGTGTCTGGCCCGGGATTGTAGCCCACACCAGTGGGCAACAAAAGTTTCTTCTCTCCCTCTTTCGTGCCTGACGAAATCGGTGACAGCAGTTTCCCGCCTGATATATTAAATAAGTTCCAGCAGACTCCTGACGACAAATGTTCATCTGATGGCCTTACTAATCTGAAAGGAAACCTCTTGAAGGATACTGAGTAAAGCGTCCTCAAAAACAGGAAAGACACCATTAAATTTTTGAGGAAACAAGAGCTTTTGCTTGAGAAAGACCGATTGCAGCACTTATTTGAAACAATGGTGCTGACTTGCATACTGCATACTATATCTCCTCATGCGTACAAGTTTTAGACGAGCTCCGGCTTTTTGACTTTGCCGCATCCAAGTGCCTTCAGAAACGTCTGCTCATCTTTCCACCTATGACCTGAGAACGAATCAGGGGATCACAATTAAAAAAAATAAATTGGCCAGAGGTTTAACAAATTGAAATCACCTGAGAGTGCTGCTATTCTAATGGTAGATGGGAAGCACATTCAGCCATTTATGGATTACAAGGAGGAAACATTGCAGGGGTAGCAGTGAACTCAGATGAAGCTGCAACTACTGCAGATGTGTTCATGGTGCAAAGTATGATAAGCTCATTTCGAGAGGTTGTCCACAGTGCTGAGTCACTTCAAGCTGTCTTGAAAAAAAAAACAATTCTTTGGCAGGAAAGAATGGGTGGTAAACTTCTAGCTCTAGTAACAGATAACTCAATCAACAGGAAGGCTTTGAGCATGTTTACGAAGCCGCATAAGGTAAGGATCTGTATGCCCACATCCAGCTGATGTAACACGGCCCATATTTTACATCGTGTACGCTGTGCACCTGTTGGGGTGGGTTAGAAATAATTGACTGTACTTAAGAAATTCTGGAAACAACTTTTATTTTCCCACGTTTAACCTCACTGACAATTGCATTCACCCTGACATCATACAGTGGGCACCATTCAAGGATCTTAGTGAGCTTCACAAACTTCAAGCTTCTCAGTTCTTGAAGTAAAACTATCGGCTGTCTTCGAAGGCTTTAATCCCAAGAAATTTATAAAGGCAAATTATGAGTTAGCCTTGCAGGTTTTCAACGCCTTTGGGGCTGAGGCCTTGGACGGGCACTGCGGTTTGCCTGCACTTTCACGTGCGAAAGAAACTGCCAGCTTCATCAGAATAATTTTTCGTTGGTGGAAGGCAGTTAATGTGAAAACGCCACACAAGGGCTATCACCATCGCGACGTATACGAAGAGCCTATTTCACTGTTGAATGACGAACCCAAGTATTCTTTTTGGACGCTTTCGTGACCTGGCTTTACGTATAGGAATTTTACAAGCGCGACAAAGGCACGCTTACAAATGAAACTCTGAATGCTTTGAGTAATTCAGCATATGTTCTACTTGAATTCTCCAAGTATTGAATCAGTGAGCTGGGTTTTAAGCATATGCTACTGGGAGAAGTGTAAACAGATGGCCTGGAGAACAGGTTTGGTCAGTACAGAAAAATGGCTGGGGTCAACTACCCCATCAGCTTACGAGAGCTTTACAAGTGCGAAGGCAGAATTCACCTCCAAAACACACTTCCTGTGATGTGCGTCGGAGACCTCAACTACGATCAGGACCATTTGAGTTCACGCGCGGCTGTCTTTGGCTATGTAGGTGGCTTTTGTGCTCATTCTGTAGCGAAAGCTGTGAACTGCGATTTCTGCCGAGAGCACCTTGTGAACTGCGAAACAGCAGAAAATAGTGATGCCGATGTTCACTCTTTGACTGCTAGCCTGAATCGAGGCGGGCTGAAATTGCCAAGTGCATGTGCCGTCACTCTTGTGATGCACACTGAGGTAATTGTAAAAAAGCTATTCCAACCAGAGAATGCCACAATGTTTCCGCAACAACACAAAGAGAGGAATGCTGTTAGACAACTGGTTATCTAATCGCTGCCAGAGTTCGACAACCTTGTGACTTGCTTCAATGGGCACTACCCAGATTTGGTTATAAGCATGATTGCCAAGTGCTCGATAAATATCCTGTTACAACTACTGGATGCAACACAATGACGCGGCTGCTGATGAAAAAGTCGACGCGAAAGCGTGAAAATTGAAGACGTTGATTTCGAGGTGAATTGCAGCCGTCATTATAATTTATTAGTGTTCATTTCTTTGTGTGCTTATTGTCCTTGCATAGATGTAAATAAACGCACGCCAGCAAATCTATGGGGCGACGCTCTACTGGAATCAAAGCGTGTTTCCTCTCTAAGCAGAGCTTGCAACAGACCAAGCAGCAGTGCTAATAAGGGTAAATATTCCTAGGAAGACTTCATTAACCGAAGCGCAAGCTTTCGACACAGCGTGCGTGCTGGGCAGAGAACAGTAGAAAGGCGCGGCGGCGTCGGACGGCCCGTCATGACCTGGCTGAAGTCATGACACTTGACGCAGAGGCTTGAAACCAGTTCAGGAGGTGTTGGCTACAGTGGGAGATAGCTTTCTCTGGCTATGCAGCGGAAGCTACGAGCTACGGGAGATTACGCTGGGTGATCTTCACATAATCGCAAGGAGCGCTACAAACCTTGTCCAATATAATGAAGAGAACAAATCACTAGCCACTTTCTCATGACCCACCTGCCACACTTGGCTCTTGCCGAAGGCGACTGTATAATTTTTTGATGGATTCGTGCTGAATGCGGCGTCCTAGCCAACGAGAGAGCAAACGAAGCGGGCCGCAAAGGTCTACAGAGTCGTAACTATACGCGGATCTTCTTCACAAAATCAGATGCGTCCCAAGTCACCAAACTGTACACCCATCATAAAAAGAACCACCTCTATAACTTGCCAATTCATCATTGCCCCTTTCTCCAATCCATCGGCCCAGTGATCAAATAAAGACTACCACTCGGGCTTCCGCGTCATCAAGAAGCAATTTATCATCACCTCCGTCTTAATGCTGCATTTACGAACAGCCTACGATACCGTTTCAAGGAAGCGGACAGTCGGTATTGTGGCAACTACGGCTCAATCGAGACGGTATTTCACATTCTCTTCGAAAGTGCCGCATAGACCAACGAACGCGCGCACTATGAACAATGCATGCGGACCGTCACCAAAGTGGCACTCAGAGGCTGCTACAGACATCCGCGACGTCCGGTGATATTCGTATTTGTTTATTTAGACGCTATTCGTGTTTTAGACAAACTAAATTGCCTAAAAACTTGATCATCCGGCTTTACGGGCAGATAACCTGACTTCGTACTCATTAAAAGAAGCCATCATGCAATGAAGTACCACGTTACAACCGCCCTCAATGACCGCACACTTTTCTAACACCCTTCTTGCATCTTTACTCTCCTATCCCCTCCCTTACGCACCGTAGCATATCCGCGAATATTCACGCCGGCTAAAGTCTGTTTTTTACTAAAAAGCTCTCATCCCATGAGCAGAGGTGAGAATTTTCTCTGTTTCTGCCTTTCCTACCTCAACCTTCCCTCATTTTGTAAAACTCTCTGACGCTCCCTTCGCCGCAACCTCGTTAAATTTGCTCACCCTCCATCTCTCTCACCCTTACTTCGCCTGCCTTCCCTAACTCGCACAACCAGCAGTTCTAATATTGAAATTCTTTTTTCCTTTTTGAATGTATGTGCCGATTTTTTTCTGAGTGGCACAAGGCGCACACTATTGTCCATTGCGTCCACTTTCTGCTGTGTACAGCCGTGTGCGCAGCTTACGCTTAGCTCTCCGAATTTCTCGGTAGCCAAGGATGTTTGCGAGAAATAACAAAGGTATTGTGGCCATGCTGTAGCCATTTACTGGCAAGAACAGGGTCAGTCTGGTACTTGCCACGCAGCGGGCAAAATGAACTATGCTGGAAGAATCGGACCCCGTGAAAAACGCAGATATACTCACACGACACCCTATGTCGACAATTATAAGCGAGTTTCGGGAGCATTTCAGCCAGAAAGTTCGTCCATCTGCCAGAAGGAGTGACATTGCCGTAGTTAACCGGGCCACTCAGTCTACCGATGCTCATTTTATAAGTTTGGAGAGGGTGGAGCGAGAAACAGCTCTACCCACACCCAGAAGACGGGGATTCGCACTGCAATACGGGTCACTCCTGATCAGCGACTGACCTAAGCCACGGAGCGCACACGGCACATTGGATGACAAAACACTTTACTCTGAATCAAGTTACAATGAAACACTGCCACGCATTGAGCTTAATATTAGAAATAGGTTTGCCAAAAGGCAACGGAGTGAAGCATAGACGACTGTGGAATAGCAAGGTTACATACATAAGGCAAAATAAGGTGTATGCTGTAATGAACACACGCATAATACCGTCGTAATGACCGAGAATAGACGCGTTAAACGTTCACAACGCTATCTGACTGAATGATTCAATACAAAAGTGTTCCACGCGGCACAAGACAAAAAAGGGTTTGCCAAAGTGGGGGTAAGTGGTGGCCTATCTGCCGAGTGGATAGGCCACGTCGCGAAGTGCGCCGGCGGGCTGCAGGTGCTCGCTTTCGGCCCCAAGTGGTGTTGCGCATGCAGATGAGCTTGGGCCGCGCATCTTCGGGGCTGCTGTCACCGTACTGGACGTATTAGACTCCGGCCAGAGGCTCCCTTTCTGCCCAGATGCCCAGCTGACCTCACTGGTGCGGTGACGAAATCCAGTTCCGCCAAATGCTCTTTAACCCTGCAGTGTCTATTTATTATAAAATACTCCACCCTTTTTCTATGTCTGGGCATTCGCGCACGTACCTGTATTGTCGTGTTTTTTGTAACTATTCCTTGTGCCTAAGTACAGAGCGCCGACCTGCAAAAGAGCTCGACATTAGTTTCTTGCTTCGCTGTAATGCAAACGAAGCAAGGGGCTAGGCCTCGCCATGAATAACGGCCATTTGCTGCGGCTTCCTCGTTGTTTACAAATAAAAATCAGACTTTTAACTCTTCTCTAGAAATAGGAACCACACTTTTGACTTTTTTTCTTGGGATCTCGCTTGGGAATTATATTCCTTTCAAAACAGTTTGCGACGACCTCAAGATTGTTTTTCAAGGAACAAAAGTATAACTAATATAACTGAATTATCTTCAACATGCGTAAAAGTACGCAAAAAAAGTTGTCCAGAAGTTGTTTTGCACACGTTAGACAAGTGCTTAAGTAAAAAAGCATGTCACATGGCAGAGGCGAGTCTGTACAGTGAACTGACATTGGTTTTAAAGCGGTATTTCTTTTTACTGAAAAACTGCGGCAGAATATTGTTCCGCCAGTATGCGCTGAAACAGTGTGCGTAGGTAAAGAAAGAAGCGTCTCAGGCAGCAAGTACGGCTCTTCCAGTAAGCCAGATGTCGTTTCATTCTCGGTTGTGGTAGGAGTTAATTACAGAAGGTTAGAGGCAGCCAAACCGAAAAAGTGCAACCGGAAGAGCTTAAGTACTACCTACACTTCATTTCACCTAACGTCCAATGTTTGCGCTGGTAATGGGGCGCAACTGTCTTTATTCCGGTAGAACGGCCGTGCGAACAAAGAAAAACCAGCGTGTTTTGACCCATGTGTGGCCTCCGAGAAAGCATACAAAAATAATTTCTTAACTTACAGTTCCTCCCCGAAGAGGATTCGAGCTCGTGGTGACGCGAACAAAATAGATTCGCTTTCTTCTGGTTTAGACCACTTGACCATTGTAATTACTCCACCTGGTATCTACTACAGTGATGCAACGTTCTCTGTATAGGAACTGTGTACAATTAATCAGGAAAGCGGTGGCAAATCAACACGATGCATAATACGACAAACCTATGCAACTAATCAATAGAAAACAGACAACAAAGAGCACTGCAAAAAGATGGAGTGCCACTTCGATTCGAACACCATCTGGGCATACATATTCCTTCAGTGCACAATTTTTCTACTGAAGTGGTCTTTCGCAGAAACAACAGATTGACAATGTAGGCACATCATGAGTACTTTCCAGAGGCTGTTTAGTTCAGTTAGAAAAAACATGGTCTAAGGGTTACAAAACAAATGGCAGTGCAGTGAGATATCGTACAGAATCGGGTGCCAGAGAAGTGTTTTCTTCAATGTACGCTGCATGATAAACCCTGAAGAGTATTGCATTTTCGCAATTTTTGAATCAATGCTCAGTCGGTGCTGGAGCAACATTAACGTGGCAATATACCGTAGACACAAAACTGTCCTTTTTCTTTAGCCATATTTTAATGGACAAAGACTCGATGTGTTGCTTATTCAAAAATCTCTCTTGCTTATTCAAATGCTCTTTTGACTACATAATGGCCGGTAAACATAGCAGTATAGGTGGAGGGAAGAGCAAACAAGTAAATCCTTCTGCGAACGTTTTTGTCAGCACTGAAGACAGGAACTCAGGGGAGAAACGAACTGCCAAATATACCTACAGCATTAAGTCCCAAAAACACGGTCGAATAGAAACAAGAGAAGCCACTATGATGTTTTGTAAAATGAAACAAATTGACTTCCAAGGAGCAAAACCTCGTCGAAAATGCTTGATGTAAAGTTTTGTGCAATGAATTATTTGGAACACAAAATAGATTTTAGTGGCGAGAAACAAAATACAGGTGGTCACCGTGCCAAGTCTGTTCATGCCTGTCACCCTGCCTCCTGGTTTCTCTATTTTCCGGCTATCGTCTCCACCCTTATCGCCGCGTTTGAAATGCCAGCCTCTGGCGTTGTGCTTTAGAAATCGTCGTCGCCAACTTTTATCCGTGCGAGATAGTACAAAATAAGATAACTCAGGTACCCGGAAGGTCAGCCAAGGATCAGCACTGTGGCCGGTTTGAAGGAATGAGGGACAGCACAGTGGAGGGCTTGGGAATAATTTAGGCCACCTGGGGTTCCTTACCGTGCTCTGATATTCTATGTCACATGGGAGCTTTTGTATTTCGCCTCAATAAAAGTGCGGCCACCTCGACTATAGGATTTCCTTCCAGATCCCCGCTGTTGAAGCAACAGAAGAAAGGTGCAAGGCTGTACCGTTTTGGTTCAAAGTAATCGTGCAGTGGGGTTTTTCTTGGCTGTTTAATGCAGCATTTATGGCATAGCCTTAGGTACAAATCTGGGCAAGGTGAGCAGAATCTTTCTCTTCCTCTTTCAAGACTTCTTTCTGCTTACGTTGGCTTTAAAGGTGCAGTGAAGAGGAATCTGAACTCATCTTTTTGCCGCGGGAACTCAATCTACACGTTCCGAACATTCTTAGAAACCTCGATTTATTATCCTGTGTGGCCGATTTCCCTAATTAAATCGAATGAACGTCTGGCTCCCGCCCTTTTTTTTTTAATTCTCTCCGTACGGTGGGCGGAGTCGACCAACGCTGAGTGCATGCCTTTCACGCAGTCCTGTGGCGGAGTAATACGTAGTAATCCGTAGAAGCACATAGTCCGCGGGTATTTTTATTTCTACGGGGTGATTTTGCGGCTATATTATCTGCGAATGAAACTATTCATTCACGGAAACCTAAAAAACAAAATAAAACGAAAGCAAAGCCTCCACGGAGCTGGCTGAAAGGCGCTCCACGCGTTGGTCGACTCCGCCCACCGTACGGGGAGAATTGAAAAAGAAAGGCGGGAGCCGACGTTAATCCGATTTAATTAGGGAAATCGGCCACACAGGGCAATAAGTCGAAGTTTCTAAGAATGCTCGGAACGTGTAGATCGAGTTCCCGCTTCAACAAGACGAGTTCAGATTCCTCTTCAGTGCACCTTTAAGGGCTCTACTACACGGCTGAGAAGCAAGCTTCCTTGCCTGGCTACTTACAGCATAGATAGCACGCACGTGTACAGCTAAAGTAATCAAGGTCGGGTTGCGGTCTTGAAACTGCTAGACGTCGAACGCTCTTGTAGCGGTAAAAGTGATTTTCGAAATTGCTTACCTGTGCTAACACTGGCGTAGAGTGCGAAGGAAGACTTTCGCCGCCCCCTGAAGCGCCCGAAGGTAATGTTTTTCTTTCATATAACCCGTCAGTTGGCATTGCGTTTAACTTTTTGACATTAAATATGACAAGGTCAGGCTCGACGGAACGTCACGTTTCAGATGCCAAGCGGCAAGGCTGAAGTCCCCAGATGGCACACGGTCGCTGTGTGCGGTAATTGCGTGCCAGTGTTCCGTGCGCAGCTCATCAGGTTTAGCACATGGGACAGGTAACAGCTGTCCTGAAAATATAGAAACATGCATTAATAATCCTAGAAGTATGCGTCCACTGCAACAGATGGATAATAGTAAGGGGCGAATCATGTAGACGAAAATAAAACTTGAAGGAGACGAATCTATGAAAAAGAACAAGTGAAACAACAAATCGGGTGGAATAAAAATATAGCATGCTCATCAACCAAGGAACTTGGAGCCTCTGAAATGCAAGGACTGAACGGGCAACACATACTCTAAGATTTTTCTTTATTGAATGCGCGTACAGGTTTTTTGTACAGTGCGAGCGTGAGAACAGAGTGTCAACTGCCTAACCGGAAGAAATTTGTTTTCCACAGCAGCGTTTTACTGCTGCTCCCGGCATGAAGAAAAGCCGTGTCACGTTATTAACGGTGATAGAGATCGAACGCTGTGAAGTACGGCTGTAGTCACAGCTCAGGGAGCGTTTTCATCGGATCTTCAACTGGCAGACGGACGACGTTGGACGCGGCATCGTGATCATCTCCGACAGGCAAACCCGCTGCCCCAGGTTGAGCATAACCAACCGTCCAGCACAGTCATGGACCCTGACGTTGTGCCCAGTCCTGACGTGTCCAATCCGGCAGGGCAGGTTGTGGCACCTGACTTGTCAGATCAGAGTTCTGAAGTCTCCTCTCCAGGGGTCTCAACTGAGGAACCAAGGCAACCAAGGGCTTCAGAAGGTACAGCGTCCCCTCGTCAAACACCTGTCACCACGCCTCCCCGGCGGGGCACCAGGGTTCATCGTCCTGTACAGCGCTACTGCCCATACCTCAAGTGCTGCCATTGTTACGCGTAAGCACCTTATAATTGTTTGGTTGTTTTTTAACTTAGGGTGGGAGGGATGTGACATTATTGATCACTGGAGGGCGCCACCGTGTCGTTAAATAAAAAGGCACGCATGACTGGGCTAGTCAGTGCGTGGCATGCCCTCGACTGGCGTGTTGTTCTTCACTCTTGGCCGGGAAATGTTCCCGGCGCGGCTTATCACACTTGGTCATATATCAAGGTCTTGCGGGGTTTGTGGGTGTGTGCCAAGTGAAAAAAAATTAATATAGAAAAATAAAAATATCCGCGGCTGGGATTCCAACCCGCGGCAGCGTGAACATATCAACTTCGCTGTCCTCTGTGCGAAAGCGTCACAGCGCTGTGCATTGCACATAATCTTCCTCAAGTAATTTTAATATCCAGCTAATATTCGTGCCTTGAGCTATGTGATGGTTGTGACAGAGAGATGCGCCCGGCATGTGTTGGCGTGGACAACGTTTTTATTTTATTTATTTATTGGATGGGAAATACATGGTACAGCCCGTGGGGCAGGACAAAAGGAGTTAATTAGTCTCCTGACGAGGCCCTGGCCCCACTGGGCGCAATAGCAGCGGTTACAAAATACTATTCCGGTTACAAAATACATGGAGACAGTACACATACAATTAGTTATAGCAATCATCACCGTACAAAAATGCACAGGGATCAAGTTCAAATAGAAAAACACATATCACAAATAGCCGCCGCGGTGGCTCAGCGGTTATGGCGCTCGGCTGCTGACCCGAAAGACGCGGGTTCGATCCCGGCCGCGGCGGTTGAATTTCTTTGGACGCGAAATTCTAGAGGCCCGTGTGCTGTGCGATGTCAGTGCACGTTAAAAAACCCCAGGTGGTCGAAATTTCCGGAGCCCTCCACTACGGCGTCTCTCATAGCCTTACCAAACCAAACCAAACCAAACCAAACCAAACCAAACATGTCACAAATATAGAAACCAGAACACAATAAGTTTGCGATGAGAAATCATTATTCGTACGTGTTTGGCCAGCTATTTGGTGTGAAAAGAAGTTGTATTCTGCGTTTGAAAGTTCTCAGACTTCTACATGATTTTGCAATCTCGAGAATGTCTGGGTAATTATTACATAGTTTCATAATTTGATGATCAATTGTCTGTTTAGCACAATTTCCCCTCGGTTTTTCTATGACAATGAAAGTCCTACGCAAATTGTGGCCAGTATCTATATTTAGATAATGACTAAAAAATCGACTGTAATTACTTGATACTTCAGAGAATATGCAGGCAGATAATTTCTGTTTGCATATTTCGTGAAAAGGTCGGATATTTTGTGTTCTCATAAGGTTACAGGGTGTACATTTTCTTTATATTATGTTCTAATCGCCCTTCGCTGCAGTGCAGTGTATCGTTATCGGTCACAATTCCGGTTACCCATATTAAAGCAGAATAATTAAAGTGTGAGAGTACAAGTGAAAAATAAGCTCCTTTTTGGGCCTGGCAGGGACGAGATTTCGAAGGCAGCATAACATTCCAATAGATCTGGCTACTTTTATTCTTATATTTTCTACATGATAGGACCATGTTAAGTTCGACTGAAAAGTAACTCCTAGAAAGGAATGACAATCAACGCGCTCATCAATGCATCATTAAAGTTCAGGTTTAGATTGAAGACATTGGGCTTATTTTTTGAAGAAAATATCATATATTTTGTTCCTTTGTATTTATTTGAAGCTTGTTTGTTGATACCCATAAACTGAGCTCATGCAGCCATGCGTTTGAAGTGGCCTCAAGTTCCTCAAGGCTCTCTTCGGAAAAAGAAATACACTTGTGTCATGAGCATACAACAACACTTCCCCCGGTGACGAAATGTTAACGATGTCATTTATATACAGGACAAATAACAGCGGCCCGAGTATAGAGAACTGAGGAACGCCGTATTTAATGTTACCTTTCCCCGATGCAATGCCGTGTATGGATGTGAACTGGGACCTCTCATGAAGATAACTGCGTATAAGACTTTGTGTGATGCCTCTAAAGCCATATGCTTCAAGATTGTTAAACAAGATATGGTGCTGTATGGAATCGAATGCCTCCCGAAAATCTAAGTAAATTCCAACTGTAAATAACTTAGCTTCAATATTCCGAATGATTTTGTCTTTAATGCGCAGCAGCGCCGTTTCGGTTGATTTTCCTTTTTGAAATCCATACTGCTGTTCGACAATAACTTTCTTTGACAATAAACAGGTACTAAATCGTTTATATAGGATACGCTCTGCAACTTTGGAGAACAGTGGTGAGACTGAGATTGGTCTGTAATTGTTTAAGTCATTGTATTTACCACCTTTGTGCATTAAAGTAACACGAGGAATTTTTAATTTTGCGGAAGAACACCAACGGATAACATTTGATTGTAAATATGGGTTAGGGGCTTTGCGATAACACTAGCCACTGCTTTAATCGGTAGGGCTTTAATGTCATCTTCGCCAGCTGCGGATTTGTTGTCAAGGGAACTTAACAGAGAAATAACTGCATCTTCAGAAGTAGGAGCAAGAATTACACTGTCATTTATGACATCGTTAACATAATATAAAAAGTTATCGGGTACGGTCATTGGAGCTCCGACATTTATGAAATAATCGTTAAACAGACTGGCTAACTATTCGCGAGAATATATTTTTCCATTTATTTGTAATTCAGATGGTAAGTCTGCTGTCGGGGCGTTGGTCAACTCACGAAAAACTTTCCACGATCAGCTGCTGTTTCGCGCAAAGTTCTCAGTTTACGTTGAAAAAACGCGAATTTGGCTTTTTTTAAATCTGAATTTAACCTGTTCCTGAAGCGTTTAAATTCATGCAGTGTCTCAACGTCACGTGTTTTTAGAAACAGACTAAACATTTTTTTCTTTTGCTTGATGCGCTTATCAAGATCCTTAGTTATCCATGGTTTCCGGGCTTTTTTGTACTGAAGCACAGTTGATAAAGGGAAGACAGCATTATAGCAGCGTTGTAGTGTGGAAATGAATGCATCGTATGAGTGAGAGGGATCACTTTCAGAGTACACACTTACCCATTGTGATCTAGCACCTAAAGACGTGAAAAAACTGACACTATGGTGATTAATATGTCTTCTAGTGTATTATATGCTTTGAAAATTGCCATCTATTGGAAGGGCTGAAAATATGGATAGATGGTCGCTAATATCAGAACAAAGGACACCGGACAAAGTTATATCCTTTGGAATGTTTGTAAAACACGTCACACGTCAACAAACATGTTTGAATGCGCAGTTACTCTAGTCGCCTCGGTAATTTCACAATTATTCGCTAGCATAACTTCTAGAAGTTGGCATTTCGGTTGTTCAGCTGAAAGCAGGTCAACATTGAAATCGCCGACAACTGCATGCCAGTTTTTGGCATATGCAAGAACCAGCAGTCTTTCAACAAAACTAAGAAATTTATCAAGGATGCCATGGGGAGGGCGGTAAACTGCAAGAACGAGTACATTACGACACAGAATTGCAACTGTTTCAGAATCATTGTTCACGCATGGGAAAACTTGCAAACATTCAAACAGATGATGCCCTCGAACATAAATGGAAACGCCCCCACCGCTTCTTTCCGAGCGATAAACAGAAACCTGTCTATAATCACAAAACCTGAGTACCTCCGAGCTATCAGAATACCAAGTTTCTGAAAAAACCAAGAAGTCAAAAGCACACGCAATAACAGAAAGATATGTTTCGATTTCCACATGTTTATTCCGGAGGCTTCTCGCGTTCATACCAAAGACAGAAACGTGCTTGCTACGCTACCGGTTTTCACGGTTATACAGTCTGTTAAAGGATTCAGTCGTGTAAGTGGCCATGATTTGATTTTGTGGCGCACTGGGCATGAACTGAACGCTAGACAATTTGTTCGAGGTCATCTTCGTTTGAGATCCTGACAGAAGTTGCACCAGCGCATTTGCGCACGAAGACTCGCCCTTCTGAAATCCAAACGTACTGATACCCATTTTCTTTCGCTGTACGTTTTGCGAGCCAGCGCAGATGCTTGTTGGTTGCCGTCAGGTTGTCAAAGAATATGACTCCGGGTTTCTTAGTCTGCAATCGCTTCCTTCTTTCAAACCATTTTGATCTTAGAGCTCGCGACGCAAATCTGACAGTTACCACATCTGGCCTGCCCGGTTTAGAGGGCAGTGTGTGCAATCCTTCAATGTCATCTTTAGACAGTCCTGCGATCTCAAGGTGCTGAGCTATATTATTTACTTCTTCCAAGAGGTCCTCACCTTCTTGTGGCTTAGGACCCTGGATTTCAATGTTTTGCCTTCGACTGTATTGCTCTAGATCATTTATCTGTTGTTTTAGTCCGGGTACAGCTTTCAGTTCTGGGGAACTTTCCATAGCCTCTACCCGTCGACGCAAGTCAGTAATTTCCTGGTCGTGCCTGTTTTGTGTGGTTCTTATGTCGTCATAAGTATCCGACAAATGCTGGACGGATTTCTCGATACTTGCTACAGTTTCCTGCAAGTTCATCAATTTATCCAATTTAGCTTCGAGTGCCGGAATCAGGGACAGCTTTCTGTTGACTTCCACCAGCTCTGCCTGTATATTTTAAGACGGATTTGGTGTTTTTTGTTCGCTTGCAGAAGGCTTGCAAGATGAGCATTTTTGCTTTTTTCTAGGTGATTCTTTCATTTGTCGAAGGACCGTTCTGATATGCCACTGCACTTGCCAAGATGGAACATTCCGAACATGTCCTTATCAAATCGTCTGCATCAAAGACTTCATAGCAGGACGAGCACTTATCGGGCATAGAGATGTGAAGGCCTGAAAAAAACACTGCAATTTTGGAAAAAAAATTGTTTTTTTTCGTTTTTTTTCAGACGACAAAAAATGAAAAGAGACATCGAAAATTTCACAATGCAATTTCAAGGTTTTATAATTGCTTGCTTTTAATTTAAGCTTTTGTTTTTGCTTTGAAAACCATTACAGCGTGCATCGTTGTACGTTTGGAGAGCAGTCGTCATCGCCGGTGCCAGGTAGTGCTGCGAGTACGCGGGTTGAAGGCCAGGCCACATATAAGATCCAGGCTTGACTTCAAAACACACTAATACTTGAACTCACGGCTGAAGTAGAACAAAATAGCTGCAAATTCTACAGCGCTACACACAGGACATAACCAACATAGGCTGCTGTGCATGTAAGCGGTTTTAGCTAAATACAAGCTTAGCTGCTTGATTTCCAACGTAGCACAGTACAGGACAACCGCAAGAATTTGGTCTAGGACAGGGGTCCTCAGCGAAGCACGTGACGCCATCTACCTGGTGGCAAGGCCTTTGCACCAACCAGCCGCTAACTCGCCTGGCTTGCCGACTGCTGCAGATACCACCATCATCCGCCAGCTGCGAACGAAACTGGTCACATTTCGGAAACGTCCATACAAGGATTCGCAACAGGCTTTCAGAGGAACGCGTTTGAAAGCTTGTGTATGTGCAGTCAAACTTAGCTGTAGACACAGCTTCAATCCATGCTGCTGAGCGTAGTGCCGCATCCAGCGACAGTGACTCTAAGTCCGATATGGAGTGACTTATAGATCAGTTTTGATGTTCCCTTTCTCGGTGCAAAAGAACAAGAGGTTCGTTCTACAAATATGATATTTATATCTTCATATTTGCCTGCAGTGCAAATCATTATTTATCTTCTCGGTGCAATAGAACAAAAAGTTCGTTTCACAGTATGACATCTATAACTGCATATTCGACTGAACTTCGGAGCATGATTACTGATCGTTGTGCTGTTGCAAATAAATCTTTTTGTCACGTTTCGCAAAATTTCCAATTTTTCATGAAATAAACCCCGAAAGCAAAGGTTTTTTTCATGCCTTTCAAAATTTCTTGAAATTTTACATCTCTAATCGGGCATAGCACCCTTTTAGCAAGCGACGGCCTAAAAACCGAACAAGAAAAGACGGCAAGGGCAGCAGCAGTAGCAGTAGCTTATTTGGACTAATAGCAAATGAAATGAGGCGAAGTTTTTCACAAACCAGCAATGAATTGCGGGATGGATGCGTTTAGGCACAGGAACGTTGGACCATGCTTCCGCTACCGCTGCTGCCCAAGAAGTGAAGACACCGGGATTCGGGTCGTTGCTTTTGTAGGCTGGACTGGATGACGATTTGTTCACGTGGCCTTCGATGTAGCGGTGAAACTCGGCACTAGACCAATACGCGTTGATGTTAACAACATTGATGCAGAAACGCGGCAGTGGAACATGGGCCGCATGCGTATATCGGGTAAATTGGCACTGACGATGCAAAACCCGTACAAGCAGATAACTGGCACCCTGGGTCAGTGGACACCTCAATCGCGCTTTCAGGTACGTGGCGGTGGTGTCCGACTGCAAAAAACTGTTCTCGCAAAGCATTTCATGCTTAGCATTGCTAAACCACCAGCCATTTTTTATGTTTGGAGCTTTCACAGCGTCACGTGGTATTTGCTTTTTATTCCTGCTTAGGACAGCACATTCATTAAAATTCGTACCGCAAATACCCCGCTTGCACTGTTCAAGGTTTGGCAACGTTTACTTCAATTGTTTCTACGTTTTTGTTGTGCTTGCATAGCTTGTTAGCCTGTTGTTGAATCACCGCACGGCTTGCGCTATGTGCAATTTAACACAAGACAAAAACAGAGAACTACATGTCTACGTAGTACTACTCCATATTACGACTCATGTTTACGAAACAGCGCGAGGAACACCGAAGGAAGAAGGGTCGGAATGCCGCGTCCACTGCGATCTCGGTGGTTCTGTCTCCGGAGTTAACGCTCGTTACTTCAACGTTTTGAAGACGATGACGGCCTTTTTAAAGGAAATATCACACCACAAGTTCAAAGTTAAACTATGTAACTGCACCTCACCTGGATGGTCCAGAAGAAAGAGAGAATTATTCCCTTTTTTTTTTCACACTGAAGTGACGTCGACATTTAAGGCGCACTTGACACTTCGTTCTCTTTTTTTATGTTTTTATGATGTACACGGCACCTCCGCGGAGCGCATGTGTGACTTCTTCAGGAACATATAGTCCACCATTGTGGAAAACGGAAAATTTTATGTAGCAGCAATCTTCGCATGTCGAACATATTGCACGCTTGGCGCGTAAACTCATGAATGCAAGACGGAAGCAGACAAAGCGTTCTTTGTCGACCGCTGCCGAAATGATTTCTGGAATGTGCCAGAAATTACGGGAACGCAATCAGTCAAGGCAACCAATATTAAGTGCGCATATGAAGAAGTTTATTCTCTCATCTCGAAAATGTTTCCGCGATAACCTGCGGCTCGTAAGAAATGAGCCTTTGGCCTTTGTAGAGGCAGCGAGGTTCTGCACGATAAGCTAGAAATAGCACTGGAATGTATTCTGTACTTTAGTTCGATATTCATCGATGATCAAGACTGCACACCACATTTTTCTTCCACGAACTGTCTGCAAACAGGGACATCTGTACAACTGAGGAAGGCGCTTCTGTTCAACTTCTTCTCAACTTAGAGGTCAAAAAGTCGTCAGGCATGGACGAAATACCCAACACATTATAGTATGGGAGAGTGAATGGCAAACGAAGTAGTTAAGTTCAATATTTAAGAAATCACTGCCACGCTGACAGCTTCCGAGCGATTGGAAATTTGTAAAAAGCACTCCCATTCCAAAAACAACCCCTTTCTTTCTACCGCCGATTTTATGTTAGTGCAGTTTTTGAACTTGCTAGAACATATGTTCTCTAACCACACAAATATTTTTCTGGAGATGAACATGATTATCTCGAGCACGGGTTCGGGTTCCGTCCCGGTCTGACACATCATAACACAACTGATTGCAACTGTTCACGAAATTGCGGCAGCACTGAATGGGATCAACCAAGCTGAAATAATATCAGCAATTTAGAAGGCGTTCGAACGTGTACCCATGACAAATTATTGCAGAAGTTTGAACGAGCGTTAAAAACATTACTGACAAACTTTCCTGAGGCAGCCGTGGTGGCTCAGTGGTTATGGCGCTCGGCTGCTGACCCGAAAGACGCGGGTGCGATCGCGGCCGCGGCGGTCGAATTTCGATGTAGGCGAAATTCTAGACGCCCGTGTACTGTGCGACATAAGTGCACGTTAAAGCACCCCAGGTGGTTCAAATTTCCCGAGCCATTAACTAGGGCATCCTAATAGCTTGAGTCGCTTTGGGACGTTAAACACTCGTAAACCTTAAACCAAACCAAACTTCCTTAGATTTATGCCTATCTTTTGTACAGACGTCAATGTGCAGTTGTCGATGGCGTCCTCTTTGATCGAGTCCCAGCAGAATTTGGTATTCAATAGTGCTCTGTCCTGGGTGTCCTTTTCTTTTCAGTTTTGATCAATGACATTGTTGAATTATACAGGTTACAATACGATTATACGCAGATTATTGTGTACTTTACCAAGATATTTCTGGTACAGAGAACAAGCTACTTTTGTGCTATTACTTACCTGCAATAGAAAAATGACACTCGATGTAGCAAATGACAGTGAATTAAAAAAAACACCGTAGCAATGACTGTTACACGCGAAAAAAAATCGATGCCTATAACATAGGTAACGAACACTTCTAATTGTCAATAATTTTTAACTCCTATATGACGTGGGCTTTATCTGCAGAAGCTTCGTAAAGGGAGCAGGGATAACAGCGGACCGAGATCAGCTGTTCCAGCTTATTGAAAGCCCTGCCCACGCGGCTTTTCCCAGCATACACACTCGGATATTGGTTATTTCAACTTGCGGCATCATTCGTGGCTTTCGGTTGTCCTTCTCTTTCTTTTTTAGCTAACTGCTTTTACTTTTTCTTTGAGGCAAAGGAATACCCTTCTGTAATTATTGGTGCAGAATAATTTTCGCCGTGCAGGCAGTTAAAGTATACGTACTTTCGTATTGATTTCTGCATTCTTCGTCTATAATTCTAACCATATGGAGCTCTCGCGACCGCAGTATGGCCCAAGAACATATCGCGACTTCAGCTGTCATAGTTTTGTTCTTGCGTGGACAGTCTGTCTTTCCGTGTGTAAAGTTTACTATCTGGGATTGCGCAAGATGTTTATTTGCCTTGTTTGACGAATTATATTGTCACGGACGCCGGTAGAACGCTCTAACCCTGGCAGAACAGTAGCTGGCGAGCACACAGGGCAGAGCGCAGCCGGCAGCCCTAGCACCGAGCAGAAGAGGACGAAGTCCGGCGCGCGACAAAGGTCGAAGACAGACCGCACGGGGGCGCCGGTAGAGTGGTGTCTAAACTAAGTGCGGCATTGCCCCTCCCCTCTGGAAAGGCATCGACTCGATGCCTGAAAGTGAGGGGGAGCGACGTGTGGGCATTAACAGAGTCCCAGGCACTGAACGTGGTGAGAGTTGTCCTAGAGGGCATGGTATGGCTTGAGTCTTGCGACGTGCACAATTTCGGATGTCGGCGGGCGTCTGGAAGAACGAACACTCCTTTGCGGGCGCACTTCATACGTGACGTCGCTGAGTTTGCGGGGTACCTCGTAGGGGCCGAAGTAACGGCGCAAAAGCTTCTCGGAGCGACCGCGCAGACGGATGGGGCTCCAAACCCACACGTGATCGCCAGGCTGGAAAATGACTTCGCGGTAGCGAAGGTTATAGCGGTGAGCATCGATTTCTTGCAGCACGCAGGTTCGTTGCCGAGCCAGCCGGCGGGCAGCCTCTGCATGGCGAACGAATGCATCAGCGTCGGCAACGGATGGGCGCGCAATATCGGGCAACAACATCGTGTCCAACACAGTCACGACTTCACGACCGTGTACCAAACCAAATGGCGTGAACCCCGTCGTCTCTTGAAGGGCAGTATTGTAGGCAAACGTGACGTACGGAAGTATTTCGTCCCAGTTCTTATGGTCATCGTCGACGTACATAGAAATCATATCACCGATAGTCTTATTGAGGCGCTCGGTTAGGCCGTTGGTTTGAGGATGGTAAGCTGTGGTCTTACGATGACTTGTGCCACTGAACCGCATAACTTCCTGAGTAAGCGTGGACGTGAACGCTGTGCCTCGGTCAGTTAAAACAACATAAGGGGCCGCCATGGCCGAGGACTATGCTGATGATGAAAAAGTCAGCAATTTCAGCAGCGGTGCCGCGGGGAAGGGCTTTCGTCTCACAATACCGGGTGAGGTAGTCGGTGGCAACCACAATATACCGGTTACCCATTGATGACGTGGGAAATGGGCCCAGTAAGTCCATGCCGACTTGGTGGAAAGGAATTCTCGGCGGAGGAATGGGTTGGAGCAAGCCAGCCGGCTTGAAAGGTGGTTTCTTCCGACGTTGACACTCGCGGCAAGTGCGTACATAACGCTTCACAGCCGCAGAAAGCCTGGGCCAGTAATAACGGTGACGAACTCGTGCCATCGTTCGAGAAAATCCGAGGTGGCCGGAAGGAAGCTCGTCGTGGCATGCCTGCAAAACGTCAGTGCGGAGTGCCGTTGGAACCACGAGCAGGCAACCAGAGTCCGTCGGGCCGTAATTTCGTTTGTAGAGGACGCCGTCTCGCAAGCAAAATGACGGCAAGCCACGCACGAATAGACGAGGCGGTAACGAGGCGGTACCCTCAAGATAATCGATGAGTGGCCCCAATTCCGTGTCGTCCCTCTGTTGTTGAGCGAGGGCGGACGTGGTCAGAGCACCAATAAAGAGAGGATCATCTTCGAGGTCATCAGAGCTGGACGGGATAGGAGCACAGGACAAGCAGTCTGCATCGCTGTGTTTGTTGCCCGACTTGTAGACAACTGTTACTTCAAATTCTTGCAAGCGAAGGCTCCAACGAGCTAGCCGGCCCGAGGGGTCATTAAGTTTCCCGAGCCAACACAGTGAGTGGTGATCACTCACGACCCAAACAGACGACCATACAAGTAGGGCCGGAACTTCGTTATCGCCCACACAAGAGCTAGGCACTCCTTTTCAGTGGTTGAGTAATTCGCCTCGGACCGTGACAGCGTGCGGCTGCCGTAAGCAATCACGCGCTCAACACCATCTTGCCACTGGACGAGGACTGCACCGAGGCCAATGTTGCTGGCATCGGTGTGAAGTTCTGTGTCCACCTCCTCGTCAAAATGGGCAAGAATGGGCGTTGTTTGTAGGCGTTTGCGGAGCTTTTCGAAGGCGTCCTGCTGTTCCTGTGCCCAGACGAAAGGCTGATCGTCTTTTGTCAGCCGTGTGAGAGGCTCAGCCAGCCTGGAGAAGTCTTTCACGAAGCGTCTGTAATATGCGCAGAGGCCAAGGAACCAGCGCACAGCTCGCTTATCAGTGGGAGTCGGAAACGCAGCTACAGCGGCCGTCTTGTCGGGGTAGGGGCTGACGCCCTCAGGTGTCACAACATGGCCCAAAAACTTCAGCCGTTGGTACGCGAAGTGGCATTTCTCGGGTTTTAGAGACAGACCGGCTGATCGGATTGCCGTCAATACTGCACTCAAGCGTTTGAGATGTTCTTCGTAGGTCGCAGCGAAAATAACCACATCATCAAGATAGACGAGACACGACTGCCATTTGCGGCCAACCAGGACAGTGTCCATCATTCTTTGAAAGGTGGCAGGAGCGGTACACAGGCCAAAGGGGAGCACCTTGAACTCGTACAAACCGTCGGGGGTTATGAACGCGGTCTTTTCACGGTCACGTTCATCGACTTCGATCTGCCAGTACCCACTGCGTAGATCAAGAGAGGAAAAGTATCGGGCATGACGCAGGCGATCGAACGAGTCATCAATTCGGGGCAACGGATAAACGTCCTTTTTAGTAATCTTGTTGAGGCGACGATAGTCGACGCAGAATCGGAGAGTGCCATCCTTCTTGGCGACCAGCACAACGGGCGAAGCCCACGGGCTTGTTGACGGCTGGATAACCTCGTCGCGGAGCATTTCCTCAACCTGCCTCCGAATCACCTCCCGTTCTTTCGCAGACACTCGATAGGGGTGGTGTTGTATAGGCTTTTCGCCTTCATCAACTACAATGCGGTGTTTAGCGACCGATGTTTGCCGAACTTTAGAAGTGGTCGCAAAGCATTCACTTAGAGAGTCGAGGATCATGTGGAGGCGGTGTTTCTGATCGACGGTTAGGTCGTGGTTCACGTCAGTCATAACGGGGCGTCAGACGTCGATGCATGGGTATCGTTGAGGGACAAGACGCAGTGGGAGACAGAGGCACTAATTTCATCGAAATAGGCTATGGCGGTTGCTTGTGGCAAGTGGCGGTATTCGGTGCTAAAGTTGGTAACAAGAAGCTGCGTTCGATGTCCGCGGTGGGAAGTAACACCCCGCGCAACGCAGACTTGTTGACTCAGCAGTAACGACAGGTTACCTTCCGCAACCCCGTGAGGCGTGCGTGGGTTGGAGCATTCCACCGTAATAAACAAACTGGAGCGTGGTGGTAGCGTGAAATTCTCATCACACACGCGAAAAACAGGCCTGTCGGGCTCGCTGCTGTCGGCTATGGCACACTGAGGTGAGAACGTCATGACAAGTTCGCGGAGGTTGATTATCGCACCGTGTTCCCGAAGAAAATCAAACCCGAGGATGAGATCCTTCGAGCAATTAGCCAATACAGCGAAGCAGGCAGTGAAGGTGACACCACGAATCTTCATTCTAGCGGTGCAGACGCCAAGCGGTGTCACCAGATGGCCTCCAGCTGTCCGGATGTGCGTTCCAGGCCAAGGTGTCAGTACGTTCCTCAGGACAAGCGCCAGACCACGACTCATGACGGAGAAATCGGCGCCGGTATCTACGAGAGCAGTCAGCCGGCGGCCATCAATGATGACCAGGATTTCAGCCGAAGCTTGGTCACCTTCAGAAAAACGCTGTGAGGGGGAGGTCGGACTAGGGGATCGTTCTCGCGGTCGAGTTGGGGCGTCAAGCGGAGGCGTCTCTGTTCGTCGAAAGGTCTTCGGACTTAAGGGTCGTTCAGATTGTCCATTGAGACGTCAAGCGAAGGCTTCTCTGGGCGTCGAAAGGTCGTCGCGGCGTGGGGTCGGAGGTCGGGTCGCATGCTAACGTCGGTGAGCGGAGGATGTTTGTCATTATGTCCGGTGACGGCGGCCCTACCTCCGGGGGTCGCCGTCCTCAGTTTTCCCCGCGCGCGCAGGAGGACTGCCGAACGTAGGGCTGGCGGGCTGGTGAAGAAAACCGGCGAGGCGACGTAGACCTGGACTGACGTTGGGCAGTGGGTGCAGGTGGGACGTTGGCCGCTAGGTATTGATCGATCTCGCGGGGTCGTTCACCATAGCGGGGCAGGGGTGCGTCTGGCGAAAAGCCGCGCAGGCCAATCCGGCGGTACGGGCAGTGACGACGGATGTGGCCTGCTTCGCCGCAGTGGAAGCACAGGGGCCTGTTGTTCGGCGTTCGCCACATGTTTGCCTTCGTGACGGGTGGGCGGTCGTTTGGCAGCGCTGTCGTATACGGGAATCGGCGGGACGGCGCGGTAAGGGCAGGAGAGTAGAACGCCGGCGGTGGTGGCGCAGGACTTCGCAATGCCTCGCTGTATGTCATCACATAGGGCGCTGGCGGTTGGGGAGGTGGAATGGGCTGCACCGTGCGGCGTATGTCGTCACGCACAGCATCCGAGATGGCGGTGACACTAGGAGGCTGCTCCACAGAGCGAAGCTTCTGCAGCTCTTCGCGAACGATGCTCCTAATGAGCTCTCGGAGGGAGGTGTTCTCATCCCTGGGCCTCGGCATGTGGCACTCCACAGCAGTGATGTTTGATGGACGGCCGTAGTGCGCAAACCGCTGTTGCAGGGCGCGCTCCATTCCTGCCGCTTCCTTCGCAAAATCGGCGACTGTAGCCGGGGGATCGCGCACGAGCCCAGCGAACAATTGCTCCTTCACTCCCCGCATCAAATGGCGCACCTTCTTGGCTTCCGACATCAAAGGATCAGCGTGGTTGAAAAGCCGGGTCATGTCCTCCACGAACATCGCCACGCTCTCGTTTGGCTGCTGCGCTCTCGATTGCAGGGCCAAGTCAGCACGCTCCCTCCGTTCGTTGCTGCTGAACGTATCCAGCAACTGCCGCCGGAAGTCTTGCCAGGTGTGGATGGCGGACTCGTGGTTTTCGAAACACGTCTTGGCGGCGTCCTGGACGGCAAAGTAGACGTTCCGAAGCTTGCGGTCCTCGTTCCACAGATTAAATTCAGCGACCCTGTCATACCCGTCCAACCAGTCCTCCACATCCTCAAACTTGTCACCATGAAACGACACGGGCGTACGAAGCGTATGAAGAAGCAGCGGTGGCGAGCTCACAGATTGCTGGAAGGTCTGGCTGGCCACCGTAGAGGTCATCTCGCGGGATGGCGCGGTGAGGGGATTGTACTCGGGGGCTAAGCCTTTCAAACGGCGGCTTGACTTGTGGACAGGTGTTGTGTCCAGGGGGTGTGACGGAGCGCTGGAGGTTCCTGGGACCTCTTCGTACATGGATCGTACCCAGCAGCTGCACCAAAATGTCACGGACGCCGGTAGAACGTTCTAACCCTGGCAGAACAGTACCTCGCGAGCACACTGGGCAGAGCGCAGCCGGCAGCCCTAGCACCGAGCAGAAGAGGACGAAGTCCGGCGCTCGACAAAGGTCGAAGACAGACCGCACGGGGGCGCCGGTAGAGTGGGTTTTTTTTCAGTGGTTTTTTTGTGCGTTATCCTTTAGAGAGATACCTATTTTTTTCCAAGTGATAGATCGGCATTTGCGGTAGGCAGAATTTTATTTTATTTGTGCACGTGTTTTCAAGTGTGTTTGTCTTGAGCCTGTAGTTACCTTAGCAATCGAGTGTTGCTAAGATGGTTAAGCTACTGAAGGTTAGTTGTACGGAGTGTGAGGCGTCGGTGAATTTAAAAGAAACGCGGTTCGATTCGGTGGAGGAGGCCGAAGGCGCAGGTTTTATGTGCAAATTCTGCGTATTAGGTGCGCGCCTGGATAGGGCTAAACAGGCGAACAGCGAACTAGCTCTAAGGATGGATGCTCTAGAAACAGAGTTACAGATAGAGAGGGCAGAGAAGCATAAGCTTCAAGAACAGCTTTGTCAGTTGGAGTCAAAAACGGCTGACACCGCCATTGGAAGCCACAATGGCGGGCATTCCAGCGCCAGCCACGTGGATGGGGCTTGCACTGGCATGGACAGCGAGAAGGCAGTAGGTCAGACATGTTCAGGCAGGAACAACTACGCACAGGTGACAGCTGGGAAGTCGAGAGGCGATACTGAGAAGGGGACCGAGCTAATTCCAGGAAATGAGGTCACAGTCACTGATAAGAGGCAGCAAGATCCGGAAGTTAGGAGGGAGGAGCAGAGTAGGCTAGTGCTTATCGCTGGTGACTCAAACATGGGGCGCTGCAAAAGAGCTATTCTGGACCGTGTGAAGGGTGATAGGCGGGTAGCAGTCAGGGTGTTTCCAGGAAGGACAATGGACGATGTTCTGAGAGCGACTAAAAGTGAACTTTCCGAGAAGGCTGCTAGGCGTAACTTGGTAGTGGTTGCGGCGGGGCTAAATGATGTCCTGAATGGTAACGCCGCACAAGTAGGCAAAAGATTAGCTGAGGGAGTTGACGGTATAAGGGCGATAGCACAGCAAGCGCAGATCGTGGTGTGTACAGTGCCGGAGGTACAAGGAAGGAATGGAGAGGTTGCTAAAGACGTTGTGAATCTTAATCGAGAGATAAGGCAGTTAGGCCTCGAGAAAGGCTTTGAGGTGGTAGACATTAACAAGGAAGTGCACAGAGCAGGTTCGGGCAGAGACTTTGGACGAGATGGCATCCATTTCAGTGGAAGGGTAGGAGGAGAGATAGGCGGGCGCCTGGGAGGCCGAGCGGTAGCTTTTTTAGGGGGTCCACGGTGGCTCAGGGCGTAGGGGTACGTAGCAGCGATGTTGTAAATGAAACAGTGGTGGCTGAGCCCACCAAAATGGCCACTAGGAGGCCCAGAAAGAAAACTACGAAAAAGAAATTTAACGCCAGGATCAGTTACATAAACATGCAAGGGGGTAGAAAGAGAGCGAAATGGCTAGAAATAGAACAGCAGTTAAAGGACGAAGCAGTTGGTGTGTACGCTCTATGCGAGACACATATGAGGGATCTAGAAGATCCACCTTTAATCGATGGCTATATCTGGGAAGGGAGCAACAGAACAACAACGGAGAAGAAGGGAGGAGGAGTAGGTATGCTGATACATCAAGGAACAAATTGGCAAAGAATAAAATCAACTTGCAAAGAACATGTCTGGGTATCAGGTACAATTGCTGGCAAAAGGACATGGCTAGGGGTAGTTTATTTAGGGACCGGGGAAAAATGCAGGCAAGAAAACAAGGATCTAGTTGTTAAGTGCCTCAATGACGATATAAAGCAGATTGGAGACGGTGTCGATATTATTTTGCTTGGAGACATGAACGGCCACATCGAGGATCTGGATGGATACACAGATTGTAACGGGAAGTTAATGGTAGACTTGTGTGAGCGGCACAACCTAGTTATTGTCAACAGAGAAACTAAATGTGAGGGACAAATCACGTGGGAATCCCGTAACAGGCAAACAACCATTGACTACTGTATAATGTAGCAGGGCATCTATAGCAAGCTCGCAATAATGGAAATAGACAAATAGGGGAAGTACAGCCTAGGAAGTGATCATAAACGTATTAGTCTACAGTTGGGAGCTCTAGTCAAAAGAGAAATGCAGCGAAGTAAAAAAGACAACGCAAAATTAAACGATGAACAAATAGAGCTAATATCAGCCGAAATAGAAGAAGTAATCGAGAAACGCCCCATGGCAAAGTGGGATTATAATCAGTTAGAACTGCTCATCGCTACAAAAATGAAACAAGTGAAAGGAGTAAACCGCTGGAGAGGAAAGAGGAAGCCATGAAGCTGGTGGAATATATGGAAATTAAAGAGGCCATCGAACAACGACGGGTGGCTTCAAGGGAACACACAGAGGCAAAGAAGGCGCAGTTATCTGAAGAGGAAATAGGCGAAAATTGGGAATCTTATCGACAAAAGAAACAGCAAGTTCAGGCCCTAGTCCAGGCTAAAATGAAGCAGTCCTCTGATAAATGGCTGGCTGAAGTTCGCGAGGCAAATAAAGGGGGGCCAAGAAAATTCTGGAACCATATAAGCTGGTTGGGAAAAACAAATAAAAGAACGCAGGAACAGATTATAGATGCTGAGGGAAAATGTTTAGTGGGAGACGATGCTGTAAACTACATTACATCATTTATAGCTGCGTCTTTTAGCAACGACAATGGGGTAATCTTCCCAAGTGAGGCGGCAACACTGGACAACACAATAGAGAACAGCTTAGAACTGACTAGTCTTAACTGGGAAAAGGCGGAAGCGAATATTCCTAAAACCACATCCGCTGCGATAGATGAAATTCCAATTAAGCTGATTAATGAACTTGGCCCAAGAAGCAAGGAAGCGCTGATAAAAGCATTGGAGACAGCCATAACAAATCAGCAAATTCCGCACAGCTGGAGACAGAGTAAAATGAATTTGATTTATAAAGGGAAAGGAGATAAGATGAACATCAAATCCTACCGTCCGATTACGATAACGTCTGTTATGTACAGGCTGGCCATGCAGGCGGGGAAATTAAAAATGCACGCATGGGTAGAAGGTAATCGGATACTCGGAGAACTTCAGAATGGGTTCAGAAGGAGTAGGCATTTAGATGATAGCCTGTTCGTGCTTACCCAATGCATAGGAATAGCTAAGGCGGAAAACAGACCTCTGTTTTTAGCCTTTCTGGACATAAGAGGTGCATACGATAACGTGAACAGGGAACTCCTGTGGAGCATATTGAAAGGTTTAGGTATCGGTCATGACGTAATTGATTTTCTACAGGAAATATACCGAGATAATGAAGTTGAAATTACATGGGAAGAGAAAAAAAGTACCACAACTGTGGGGGTGCACAAAGGATTAAGGCAAGGTTGTCCTCTATCACCGCTGCTGTTCATGCTTTACGTGATAAATATGGAAAGAAGGCTAGAAGAAAGTAATCTAGGTTATAATCTGTCGTACAGATTAGGCGGAAATGTAGGTGAGCAGCGACTCCCGGGTTTAATGTATGCGGACGATATTGTACTGTTAGCAGATAGCCAGGAAGATTTACAAACTTTGGTTAATTGCTGTGGAGACGAAGGAGACGCTCTAGGATTCAGTTTTAGTGCAACTAACTCAGGTGTGATGGTTTTTAACGATACAACTGACCAGGTGCTTACAATACAAGGCCACGAAATACCCAAAGTACCCGCATACAAATACCTCGGGATATGGCTAAGCGAAGGGCAGATATACACGGAAAAGCACGAACAGGCTCTTAGGGCAAAAGGACGTAGAGACGCCGGGATAATGAAACATAGGGCATTATGGGGGTAAAACAAATATGAAGTACTAAGAGGTATTTGGAAAGGAATAATGGTGCCGGGACTTACTTTCGGCAATGCGGTTCTGTGCTTAAGGGCAGAAGTTCAGTCGAGATTAGACGTAAATCAGAGAGCTGTTGGAAGATTAGCACTAGGTGCCCACGGCAAAACCACAAACGAGGCAGTACAAGGGGATATGGGCTGGGCATCGTTCGAAGCACGGGAAGCTAAGAGTAAAATACTATATGAAGAACGCCTGAGGAAATTGGATGATAACAGGTGGGCAGCTAAGGTATTTAAATATTTATACAGAAAGAGCGTTGACTCACAGTGGCGGAAAAGAACTAGAAAACTAACCAGTAAGTATGCAGGTCATGAGGACGGAGAAAGAAAGAGCATTAAACGACAGGTTAAAAACGCGGAAGTTAAAAATTGGATGCATTCAATGGAAAAGAAACATAGTGTAGAACTATATCGATGCTGGAAAAGGCAGATCAGGAAAGAATTTTTCTATGATAGCTCAAGAGGCAGTGCCCTACTTTTTGAAGCTAGGTCAGGGTGTCTTAGAACGCGCAGCTACAAAAAGAAATTTAACGAAGAAGATGACACATGTGCAGTGTGTGGTAGATCTGTGGAAACAAATGAACACCTCATGATCAAATGTGACGGTATCCATCCGGATGTCGATGCAGGCGCAGTCACTCTTCCTGAGGCCCTAGAGTTTAAAGATAACAATGGTCATGTAAATAAATCTGCAGTGGAAGTCAGCAAAAAGCGATTGGAGGATTGGTGGCTGAAAAGCAGGTATGTGGCATAGGGTTAGAATTGTAGGAAACCGTAGGTAAAGGTGATGGCGAATCTTAATGAGAATTGCCGACACAGTAAACAAAAAAAAATAATAAAGAAAGAAACGCAGAGCATGGTGGCAATTGCCACCACCCCGTTTCAAAGGGGGCGCTCCTATCCGTCCGTCCGTCCACCCGTCCACCTGTCCACCCACCCACCCCCCCAACCGACCGACCGACCGACCGACCGACCGACCGACCGACCGACCGACCACCCACCCTCCCTCCCACCCACCCACCCACCCACCCACCCACCCACCCACCCACCCACCCATCCATCCATCCATCCATCCACCCACCCACCCACCCACCCACTTACCCACCCACCCATCCATCCATCCATCCATCCATCCATCCATCCATCCATCCATCCATCCATCCATCCATCCATCCATCCATCCATCCGTCCATCCATCCATCCGTCCATCCGTCCACCCGTCCGTCCGTCCGTCCGTCCGTCCGTCCGTCCATCCATCCGTCCATCCAGCCGTCCGTCCGCCCGTCCGTCCGTCCGCCCATCCAGCCGTCCGTCCGTCCGTCCGTCCGTCCGTGCGTCCGTCCCGCACTTTGGTTCACTTACACTGACGTTTTTTCAAACTGGAAAGCTTACGAGAAAGTTGGCTCCAGCACGAAGGTCACAAAAGCAGAAGGGAGACTTTGGAAACAGCCACGGATTCTTATGTAGCGGCATGCGACCCTGAGCATTACACCCACAAGCAACTTACTGCTGAAATAAAATGTCCGCAATGTCTCCAGCCAAATGGTCCTGCCCTGCTCGTTTTTTACATTTCTTATGAAGATGGAGCGCCATTACCATGGCTTGCCATCGGACAATGTAGAGCAGTAGTTTCACCGAGAGCGTGACTAGCAGTGCTCTTTTACCGTGTTGTAGGCCCGTTAGCTGATTCACTGCGGCTACTGGAGCTCGCTAAAACTTCTTCAGGGGCCACGATTGCGGTCCCGTCATGGTTCGGAAAATGGAGATTTTCAAAGTATAATACCTACGAACAAGAGGAGATACGCCTGTGTAGACAAGGGAGCAGTAGCAGAAACCGATCATCAGACCGCACAAGCTCAGCTTCAGAAAATAAACATCTTGTTGGTATCATTGGAGCCTAACCATCGAGAGGATGAATCAACGCGGAAGATACTTTTACCCGTGACAACGGAAGTCGCAGTGGGGTTGTTGTCGATAACTTCCTGATACGGAAACAAGTCTCCGGGAAGGCTGTCTTGCAGAATTTCTAAGAAGGACACGCACATAACACATAACAGCGATACGGTTGTCCTAGACTTAACATTTGGCCACTTCTACGTGCCCGCTGAAAAGGAAACGTTCAAAGGGCGGCTAGGCAATTTCACACCATCTGAAGGTGCCCTATTTGAGGTCAGCAAGACAGCCGTAAGATTGGCTACATGTGCATCGACTAGACATTAAACATAGTGCTGATGCAAGTCGAACTACTCCAAGGCAGTACCCCACCATGCACCCTCAGCTGCCGAATTTCAGCTCATAGATCGATGAACGATTGTACGAACACGTCGGGCTAAAGCCAGACGGACGCACGGAACCTGTGTCACCGTGTGCTGGCCTAAGAAGCCCCTCAAAAGTGTCTTCTTAGAACACCCGTGGCGTTAGTGCCGTAGATCTCTGAGAAAGTGTTCACTGACCTAAGTTGGTAGCGGCGCAATTCACAGTCTTAGACACCGCATTCAATTTTGCACTCTCCTCTGGAAGTCACGAACCGTCCTCCGACCGAGGAAGGTATGTAGTAAATTGAGCGGCAACCATTACAGCGCTACACGGCTGCACAATAGCCGCAGAACACCACCGATAAAGCAATGCTGCCAGCTCAATGACCCCGCATCGCCGAGTGTGCATACATTTCAGGAATGGTGCTTGGTCATGTGCACCCGATCACCCCGCTCCTCAAGGAGCTGCTGGTTCCTGCCGCAGCACCACGCCTAAAAGTAGCACGCTTAGCCAACTCGACTACATCAAGATTCTTGCTCACGCTTACACATTGTGCCACTGGGCCCATCCAACGCCGCCAATATGGTTGTGAGAATACACAAAAGATGGAGGTGATTCTTGAGCTGATCCTACCTCAACTGGGGTAGAGGTGGAGTGTATAGGAACGCAAGCGAACGTTAGGTATCTGGCTCCTGAAGGAATGAAAGCTGCAAAACTGAGGTCATGAGCTAATCGGCTGCCGCAAGTATGCGGTTTCATTGACAAAGCATCGATGTCCCAGCAACGGTGTCGCGGTCTTTCGTCCTTTTGCATACCGGAGAACTTTTCCTTTTTTTCCTGGCGGCGAGGGTTAACCTTGTGTGGCCAACTACCCGGAGTTGTGTCATATTTGGTTATAGCTAAGGTGTACAGCTGGCGTGGGCAGGACTTGCCTTCAAGTTCCTGTCGCGTCCCCTTGTTGGACTCCATGGTGGGTGACTGCCACCATGTCCGAAAAACCAAATTTTTTTATGGCTCCCCCCCTTTGAAAACCAGATCGCTCTCTCAAAAGAGGGCGGAACGAGACAGCAGACTTTTTTGCGAAAAAGAAGCCAACTTTCACAAAATTTCATGTAATACACAGCAACTGTGACGAAAAGCAAGCCCGAATCATATCCGCCTTCCTTAACAGATGCCTTGGGGCCTGGCTACAAGGTATCAAAAATGACCAGTGGCGACCTACTCCTTGAACTGCGTGAGAGCATCCAATGCTCGAAACTCTCCAACATTGCTTCTATAGGGGGCACCTCTGTCTCCGTGACTCCACACCAATCTCTAAACACAGTTAAAGGCGTTATCTCAGAGGCTGACTTCATCCATCTAAGAGAAACCGAAATGCTTCAAGGACTTTCTGATCGAAATGTAATTGACGTGCACAGGATCAAAATCCGCAAGGACAACAAAGAAATAGACACCAAACACATGGTCCTCACATTTAACACCAGCAGTTTGCCCGAAACGATCGATGTTGGATACCTGAAAATCACCGTCAGACACTACATACCGAATCCCCGCCGCTGTTTCAACTGTCAGAAGTTTGATCACGGTTCACATAGTTGCCGCGGCCGCAAAACCTGCGCGAAATGCGCTTCGAAGGACCACCCTTCTGAGGAATGTGACGCAGCCCTATGCTGCGCGAACTGTGAAGGAGCCTACGCTGCATACTCCAGGGCGTGTCCGTCCTGGAAAAAGGAGAAAGAAATCTTCACCATAAAGACCAAAGAAAACATTTCATTTAAAGAAGCCAGAAGGCGTTTTGCACTGACAAATACATTCTCTTTCTCAGCGAAACCAAACTTCGCTGATGTGGTGCGCAGGGGCGCAGCACCACACAGCACTCCGGCACCTGCCGCGGCCACTTCCACCGCGCCTGTGGCAGTGCCATCCACGCCCCAGGCAGAGACAGCGAAAGCTGCTCTGCAAACTCCAAGCCAGGGAGTGCCGGCCCGCGGGTCAGCATCCCGCAGGACTTCCCTCCGTCGGGGGAGGCCTGACACCAACACATCCGCGGCATCTCCGCGGTCGTCCAGCACCTCTTGCGAGGTGATGGACCAAACTCCCAACCCGCCTGCTTTACAGCGGCGGAAAAGCTCTCTTGAGCGGAAAAAAGGCAGGGCCACCATAACGGCCCCAGAACATAAGTAAACCCCTCGTCGTTCCTACCCCAAAAGATAAACATGGCTTTTCTAGTTCAGTGGAACTGTAGAGGAATATTGAGAAATTTTGATGACATAAAAAATATTTTAGGGTCAATGTCACCCGTAGCCTTATGTCTCCAGGAAACCAATCTAGGTCCACAACATATGAACATCCTGAAGCATTATAAAACTTTTAGACGCGATCGTGAGCAGGCAAATAGACTCTCTGGAGGCGTCGCGATTATCGTACAAAGCGGCGTTCCTGCTCGAGAAATCAAACTCAAAACAAAACTTGAAGCCGTTGCGGTCAGTGTCGTCAGCCATAAATCAATTTCTATCTTTTCTGTATATGTTACTCCACATTTTACATTAACAGTCCACGATTTGCAAGAACTTATCAATAAACTTCCAAAACTGTATCTAGTAGTTGGGGACTTCAACGCCCACTCCACTTTTTGGGGAAGCGAGCGCTGTGACTCTAGGGTGTCAAAAAATCGAAGATTTTATCCTCACAAACAAAGTATGTCTTTTAAATACAGGTGAAGCCACCTACTGCTCCCCTACCTCGGGGAAAATGACCTTTTTAGATTTGTCATTTAGCTCACCTTCTGTTTTTAATGATTTTAAATGGCATGTCTTTGACAACCCATATGGCAGTGACCACCTCCCCATACTAATCACTTTAACTTCCTCACCAGAAATAATCCCAACAAAGCCGCGACGCTGGAAGCTGCATTTAGCAGACTGGGAACTTTTTAGAGCAAAAGCCACCTTAGAAAATATAGTTTTAGAAAATTTTAGCATAGAGCAGATAAACGAATTGTTCACAAATTGTATTATAACCGCCGCACAGTTAGCTTTTCTGCAGTCTTCAGGAGTGGTGTCACAAAATCGCAAAGTGTGGTGGACAAAAGACTGCAAGGAAGCAAAAAAACAACAAAATAGAGCTTGGGGTAAGTTTCGAAGGTATCCGACACATGAGAACCTCTTCAATTTTAAAAAGGCTAAAGCTCGGTACGTTCGTCGCAGTGCTGAGAAAGCCTCATGGCAGAGATATGTTTCATACATCAATAGTTCGATTACATCAAAAAGATGTGGGAACAGGTGCGTAAATTAGACGGCAAATTCTCTCCCTTTACAGTACCATTTCTAACAGCCCCTGGAACACAAACAAGTATAGATGAACAGGCTGACATACTAAGACAACATTTCTCTGACGTTTCAAGCTCTTCACACTACACACAGTCATTCTTAAAACACAAAAACACAACTGAAAAGCAGAAACTTCCAACGACTGGCAGTACAAACGAAACATATAATACAATATTTACAATTAAGGAGATCCAAAACGTACTGTCCTCCGGTAAACAGACAACACCTGGCCCGGATGATTTACATTATCAAATGCTTGCCCACCTGTCCGAAGCTGCTGTAGGAGCACTTCTTCAATTTTTCAACAAGATATGGGTGTCCGGAAAGATGCCGGAGGCTTGGAAAAAAGCAGTTATCGTACCGTTCTTAAAACCTGGAAAACCGCCCACCTCCTCTAATAGTTATAGGCCGATAGCTCTTACAAGTGTTATAGCAAAATCATTTGAAAGTGTGCTCAACTTTAGGCTCATGTTCATTCTTGAATCACGCGAACTCCTTGACATCCCCCAGTGCGGATTTAAGAAAGGATGTTCGACAACTGACCATCTCGTCCGCTTAGAAAACACAGCTCAAGAGGCGTTCATACATCAACAACACTGTCTGGCAGTCTTCTTTGACATGGAGAAAGCACACGATACCACATGGAGATATGGGAGTCTACGCGACTTGGCAGATCTTGGCATCCGGGGTAGGATGATGAACAGCCTGAAGGATTTCCTGTCTGACCGGTCATTTTAGGTGCGCCTGGGTGCAACCCTTTCGAAGACCTTTGTCCAGGAGAACGGGGTACCGCAGGGCTGTATCCTAAGTACCACACTTTTTGTCGTGAAAATGAATTCCATAGCGAAAATAATTCCCAACTCCATTATGTATTCCGTATATGTCGACGACCTTCAGATTGCTTGCACGTCCTCCAGCCTGTCAACGTGTGAGAGGCAGGTACAACTCACATTAAACAAGCTAGCAATCTGGGCAGACAAAAATGGGTTCAAGTTCTCTCCACAGAAAACAGTGGCTGTTGCTTTCTCACTTAAAAGAGGCTTGCAGATCAATCCGAACTTACACCTAAATGGAGCCACACTACCGGTAAAACAAGAACATAAATTTTTAGGAATAACATTTGATAAAAAACTTACATTTGTGCCGCACATAAACAACTTGAAAGTAAAGGCCTCCCGTGCAATGAATATTCTTAAAGTACTCTCAAGGAAACGCTGGGGATCTGACAGAGCATGCCTCCTTCACATCTACCGTTCTCTAGTGCGCTCATGTCTAGATTATGGGAGTATAGTGTACGGCTCGGCAAGGCCTTCATATCTAAACAGATTAGATCCAGTTCATAATCTAGGTATCCGCCTTTCTTGTGGAGCATACAGAACGTCTCCGGTAATGAGCCTTCATGTTGAAGCAAATGAGCCACCACTAGAAGATAGAAGAAAAGTACTTACGTGCTCATACATTCTTATAATTAGGTCGCGAACAAAACGCGTGTGTTATTCAATCGTCATAACATGCCCTTCTCGAATAATATTTATAAATAAGCACCAAGCAACCAGGCCTTTGGTAAGGCGGTTTGAGGATATCTGCCGAGAACTTGACTTATCAGAAATATTACCAAATGTTGCAAAACGTTGCGACGCATTTGCCTCTTCGTACAGTTTTCCACCGGTTTGTGATATAAGTCTTACACAGTTCAACAAGAGACAAACTCCAGCAGAACACATAATACAAGAGTTCCTTACACTAAATAAAAAATATGATAGCTACACCGAGTTCTACACAGACGGATCGAAAACTACAGGTTATGTTGGAAGTGAACTAGTGGAAGGGAACTGGGAAAAAATAGTAAGCTTCCTCAGTGTGCATCAGTTTTTACAGCCGAGTGTTATGCTGTGTTTCTTGCTACGGAGAACATAATAAGCAAGAACATCGAAAACAGTATTATCTACACAGACTCCCTCAGTGTACTGAAAACACTACAGTCGAGAAATGCAGTTATGCCATCAATAGGTAAGGTCTTATATAACATAACAAGGATCGTAACACAAGGGCATAACATAAAATTATGTTGGGTTCCAAGCCATGTTGGAATCGATGGTAACGAGAGAGCGGACGCATGCGCTGCTCAAGCCTACAACAAGGAAATACAGAAAATAAGCATGCCACATAATGATTGTATGAAGCTAGTTCAGAGCAGACTGAGAAACAAATGGCAGAGCATATGGAATAGTCAGATAAATAAGAAGCTACACTTAATAAAACCAATATTAGGAGAATGAAAATCATGCACTCATCAGGAACGCTTTTTTGAAGTTATTTTATGTCGTTTACGTATTGGACACACACACCTAACCCACAACTTTCTACTAACAAAACAAGACAAACCAACGTGTGAAAAATGCGGAGATGAACTCACAGCAACTCACATCTTAATCTCGTGCAGAGAACTTGAAACATTGAGAAACAAGTTTTTTACCCCGTTTTACAACCAACACATCCCTTTTCACCCGTCATTGATTTTAGGTGAAGAAGCTCTTATTGATAAGTCAATCGTTTTTAACTTTTTAAAAGAAGCCAATGTACTTGAAAAACTCTGAATTCCTACCCCGTGCATTACAATTCATTGACACACCTCATCCACCTTCTCCGTCGCGAGAAGACGGCTGAGGTCCCTATTCCATCGGGTGGGAACCTCGAGATCCTTGCCCAGCCAAGGATGGCTGCTGAGGTTGCCGACCCTCTTTTAAAGCTTTTACCATAAGTCACTTCTAAACTTTTGTCTTACGTTTTTACTAGGTTTCATGAATGAACTTTTTAGGCCCTTTACACCGCCGTTCATTTAGACGTTTGTATAGCATCCATATAAAACAATTTTTTATACCCTGAGCTTGGCGCATGATAGTCTTAGTTGCTTATGCGCATTAAACTCAACTCAACTCAACGCATACCTGAGAACTAAGGCTTCTGTAACTATCGGAGGAAGTCCGGCGTTCGATACGCGAAGGGAGGCTTTTTGCCGCTAGCTTGGTCATTACTTCTACCCAATTCTTCCGCATATTGCCAAGTGTCAGTGCGACACGCAACGTATCACAGCATTGCAATCTGCTTATACAACCCTGCTTGCCTGGTAGTCCGAATGTAGTCGAATTTCTGCCCTTCCAGAGCGGTGATTCCTTCTGACTCTCGACGTCTTGAGAACGTTTACTTTTTGGCGCAAGAAATGGTATGGAAAATTGATGTGGAGTGGGAAGAACAACAGTAGCATGCAGGAATGGACCAGCCCAGAGTTGCTTGGTGTTGTCTTTGCACCCTTCGTTGCCACGCGATGGACAGGGGTGGAAGGATGTAGCGGTCGCTTTTAGAGGCGAATAAGGCTCTAAGGCGCCCTTGCCGTTCTTAGGGAGATTAAACATTTAAAGGAATACCCGCAGTCTGACCCTAAGTCCTTTCTTTGAGCCACATTTAGATGGTGTGCGAACTCCGGAAGGATCTTGAAGCCAATGCTTATATGCAGCAGAGGTAATGCAGGCATAATTATCGGTACTTACTGAGTTTCTACGAACACAAGTAGTAGTAGCATCAGGGGTTGGAGAGTCACGTGGACAAAAAGAGAAAACACGATGTGAGGAGCATCTGCTCTTATTTCGCGCCCATTAATGAACACAAAGACCGAATACAGCCCCCCCCCCCCCCAAAAAAAAAAAAAAATGATCGAAGCACACATGACGCTCAAATATGTCATTTCTTAAGTGTGAGCAGGAGGCGATAGGATCCGAGGTTCCGGTGTAGTGACGGTGTTTTTTTCCACGTACATGCACATCTGCCTGACCTAATATGTCCCTATGTTAATAAAAAATCCATCTCTGCACCTCCATTCCGCGTAAATTGTCGTTCTTTCCACACTTTAAAAAAAAAAAAAGATGACTTGTGTGTCCACCTGGCGACGCAGCAGGCGACAGCCTTGCGATGATACGTGCTAAAGTAAACCTAGGTGTCGTGAATGAAAAAAAGAATAGCGTCAGAAGATTAATGGCTCGAAAGAGTCCGAGAGGGAAAAGGTGGTCCGCATAACGTCGTTTTCCTCAAATTTTCCAGAAAAGGTTTGCTTTCTTACTTGAGCGACTACGTGGCGCATTTCCCTATATAGTTCCAGAGCTGCACTTGAGAGCGAACTGATCGTCGTAGGTCGTCACAAGCATTTTGTGCAACGTTACTGAGACTCGGCTAATCGAGAAGATTCGCACCCCTGGTACTTTCAAGTCCTGTGTCCAACTGGGTGAAGAAACTTGCATCTTTTTGAGGTATGCAAGCTCTAAATGCCTGCAACGATATATTTTCTGTTCAAGCTGCTCTACAAACTCAGGGCATCTTTTTTCCATTCCCGCTGCAGAGCTGCACCGACTGCAGTGACTCAGCAGAAAATTCCAGCGTTACCACTACGCGATGACATGACGCTATCGCCTTCGGCTGAAAAGACCGAGGTTCTAGGATAGATCTCCAGTCGCGGCAACTTGGCTTTGATGGACATCACGCGCTGTGTGATGTCGGTGGAGGTTAGGAATCTTCGGACGCAAAAATATCTTCATCACGGAGTCACTCATGGCTTACGTCGAACTTTCGAATGTTAAATTCCTGAATAGCACGATACCATAGTCTGCATGAAATCTGCGCCCAAATCTGCCCCCAAATTTTTCCGCATAAAACTTTCTCCCCAGCTGTTTGCACAGATCTTTGTCAGCAGCGGGCACACTGAATTGGCGGGGTGTGTATGTACAAGAGGTCGAAAAAGTTGGACATGAAAATATGCGCTCATGCTGTTAAGATTAACTTCTAGAGGTGGGAACATTAGGCATGGGTACTGTGTAACAGCTGCGGCGTTCAACGGCGCATAATCAATAGACTCTATAGATCAGATGGATCTGGCTGCATGTAGTAGGACGTTGGTGTCTGATAGAAGTCAAGTTGTCGTACACATCGCTACGTTAAAGCCATACCTCCCGCATGAAGCCACAATCTGCAGCTGTCCCCAGCTACGATTGGCAGTGGAAGTGCCTCAAACACAAGGTGGGTCCCTAGCAAAAAAGCCATTTTCTACAGCGGTGAAAATGTCACGACTGGCAGGTAGTAAAAGGGAAAGGTAGAAATGTCTCTCCTTTCAGAGGAGAGGGAAATGCAAGTAGGAAGGGAAGAAGAACAGAGGGTGACAGGCGACGTGTGGAGGGTGTAAAAAGCGGAAAGCAGGAAATCACCTTTTCCGTGTCGTGCTCTAGCACAAGGTTAGCTACTACCGAAAAAAGCAGTTACGTTTCCTTGTGCTTGTAGGTGCCGCGGTGAACGAGGAAAACTGGTTTAGCGGCAGCTGCCGCCATTTGGAAACGCACAAACCGGGTCGCGTTAGCTGCTGCTTACATTGTCTGTAAACCCTTATAAGTGCCTTACGTAGGGCTCCATACATATTGTGTTAGTTCACCTGACTTCACTGGGGTTTAACAAAGTAAATAAGCAATTAATTTTTGAAAGCGATAACGTTAAGACCCCCATTTCGCAGAAAAGCCGGCATCAGCGTCATTGGGCGTAAGCGAAAAATTTACGAAAAATCCTCAGAGCAGCAACACAGGGGCAGATAGGCCGCTTTGGTCACATGAACTAGTTAGATGGTAATAAGCGGCCTAGGGTCAACAGCGGCGTAGCCAGAGACATGCGCTTCTAGAACACTTCCACACACACTTCCTCATCTTCTTGAAAGGCGCTTTGGTCTGCACGAGCGCTGGCGTCATTAGCCCCTCTCCGCCGAAGGCATCGACCCGATGCCGGCACGAAGGCAGGTGCGGTCGCTAGAACAGTTAGTGCGTCCTTTCGCAGTAGCGCTTCAGGCGAACCACGTGGACCACCTCGGAGCGGGGGTGGCGTCGAGATTGTTGAGTCCCGTGAGGGACGACATCCTAATTCAGGGCTCCAAGGTGTCGCAAAATCCGGTAAGGACCGAAATAGCGACGCAAGAGCTTTTCACTTAGACCGCGTCGTCGGATCGGGGGCCAAACCCAGACAAGATCACCCGGGAGGTATTCAACAAGCCGCCTCCGTAGGTTGTAGTGTTGCGCGTCCTGGCCCTGTTGGTCTTGAAAGCGAAGCCGTGCGAGTTAGCGGGCAGCTTCGGCGCGTTGTAAGAAGGATGAAACGTCGTCATTTGGGTGATCGTCGTCATGGGGCAGCATGGCATCGAGTGTTGTCGTCACCTGACGACCATAGACGAGGCTAAACGACGTCATGGTGGTTTCGTGTACGGCTGTATTATAGGCGAACGTAACATAGGGCACGACGTCGTCCCAGGTCTTATGTTCCACGTCGACATACATGGAAAGCATGTCTGCAAGCGTCTTGTTTAGACGTTCCGTCAGTCCTTTGGTTTAGGGATGATAAGAAGTCGTTCTGCGGTGACTGATGTGACTGAAAATTAGAATATGGTGCAGGAGCTCAGAGGAGAAGGCAGCCCCTCTGTCCGTAATCAAAACTTGTGGAGCACCATGACGTAACACGATTTCATGCACAAAGAACTGGGCTACATCGCGGGCGGTGCTTCTCGGAATGGATGCCGTCTCGACATAACGTGTGAGATAATCAGTGGCTACGATTATCCACCTTTTTCCGGAGCCTGATGTAGAGAAGGGTCCCAGCAAGTCCATGCCGACTTGTTGAAATGCTTGCGGAATCCGGCTTGAGGAATCCGGCTGGATTCACGGGCGGAACCTTACGGCGCTGCAATCCCGGCAAGTGCGGACGTAACGTGCAACGTCATGGCCCAGGCGAGGTCAGTAGTACTTTGCTTGAATTCTAGCTTGTGTTCTACTAACCACAAGGTGGCCAGAAGCGGGTTCGTCATGGCAGGCGTGAAGAATTTCATTGCGTAGGGACACGGGGACGACCAGCAAGTATGGCCTAGTGTTGGCAAAGTTCTTCTTGAAGATAACATCGTTACGTATGCAGAGAGACGACAAAGTGCGCCTGAAGGCTTTAGGGACTCTGCTGCTGGCACCTTCAAGATAACGAATGACGTCGCAAAGATCGGGGTCGGCGCGTTGATGCTAGGGGAAATCGTTGGTATGTATTGCGCTCAGGAATACTTCATCGTCGTCAGCACCGTCATCCGGAGCTGGTTGCACAGGAGCACGAGATAAGCAGTCTGCGTCCGCGTGTGTACGACCGGATTTTGTAAATGATGGTGATATCGAACAACTCAAGTCGAAGGCTCCATCTAGCTTGGCGGCCAGAAGGATCCTGGAGATTGGTCAACCAGCATAGTGCGTGATGATCGGTCACTACTTTGAAGGAGCGGCCATAAAGGCATGGTATGAACTTGGAAACTGCCCACACGATGGCGAGGCATTCTTTTTCAGAGGCAGAGTAGTCTTGGAGAGTGCGCGGCTGGCATAGGCGATAATACATTGTTGCTCCCGCTGAACTTGAACGAGGACTGCGCCCAAACCAACTTTGCTCGCATCGGTGAGTCAGCCCTTGAGTCAGCAAGCTCATCAAAGTGCGCCAGCACGGAGGTGACTGCAGGCGGCGTTGAAGCTCTTGAAACGCCTTCTGCTGCTGAGGTTCCCACTTGAACGGTACATGCGCTTTTGTGCGATCAGTAAGAGTGAAGCGATTTTAGAGAAATTCTTCACGAAGCGGCGGCAATACGGGCATAGCCCGAGGAAACGACGAACTTCCTTTTGGTCACGCGGCAGTGGAGAATGGGCAATGGCGGATGTTTTGTCGGGATCCGGAAGGACCCCTTGTTGGTTCACGACATGGCCTAAAAACTTCAACTCTTCAAATGCAAAATGACATTTTTCGGTTTTTATAGTAAGGCCTGATGACGTTATGGCCTGCAAGACCTCCTCGAGGCGACGAAGGTGCTCCTCGAAAGACGGGGCAAAGACGATGACGTCGTCCAGGTAGGCCAGACAAGTTCGCCACTTCAAATCCGCAAGAACGGTGTCCATGAGCCTTTCGAAAGTCGGGGGTGCCGAAGAAAGACCAAATGGCATCACCTGAAACTCATACAACTTGTCTGGAGTGATGAATGCCGTCTTTTCGCGGTCTCTTTCTTATACCTCAATTTGCCAATATCCAGACTTCAAGTCCATGGAGGAGAAATATCTGGTGTTGCATAAGCGATCCAAGGCGTCGTCAGTTCTGGGCAGCGGATACACATCTTTTTTAGTGATGCTGTTTAACCGATGGTAGTCAACGCAGAATCGTAAGGTGCCGTCCTTCTTCTTCACAAGCACGCCGCCCACGGGCTCCTAGAAGGGCGAATAACGTCTTTTGCGACCATTTCTTTCACTTGTGCGCTAATAGCCTCACGTTCTTTGGTAGACACTTGATAAGCTGACTGTCGGAGTGGCAGAACGTTTTCATCTGTAATAATGCGATGTTTCGCAAGATGCGTCCGCCCGACGCGTGGCGAGGACGCGAAGGCACCACGGTAGCGATTGCGCAGTTCCCACACTTTTTCTCGCTGCTCGAGTGGCAGGGTTGGGTTAATGTCGTACTTAACCAAAGTTAGTCCGTCAGGCTCAGTTGTTGAGACAGTGTTAAACTGTGCACACACCTAGTTTCACGAAGAGCGTCAATATACGCCACAGTAGTCCCCTTGTTAAGGTGTTGGTGTTCGTTGCTGAAGTTGGTGAGAAGAACATTGACCTTGCTATCTTTAAGGAAGACAACCGCCCTGGCGATGGGAAGTTCTCTGTCCAGTAGCAACAGCTGCTTGCTTTCGACGACACCCTCAATTTGTGTATGTGCTTTGAGCCGACGGTTACCATCCCACTGGAGCGTGGAGGCACGGTCACGTGTTCGTCCAGAATGTGCAGCGCCTCTGGAAGAACACTATCCACAGATATGGCCTTTTCGGTCGAGAACTTCACGGACTGCGATTGGAGATCAATAACTGCACCTTTTTCGGTCAGAAAGTCCATAACGAGTATGACGTCCCGTGAGCACTCGGCTAGCACTACGAACGTTGCCAAGAATGTTTGGCCTTGCACGGTTACGCTCGACGTGCACGTTCCCGTTGGTGCAATCAAATGTCGCCCTGCAGTACGCATCTGTGGGCTGTCCCAAGCGGTTGTGATCTTTTTTAGTGCCGCGGCGAATTGTCCACTAAGTACAGAATAATCGGGACCAGTATCCACAAGCGCGGTTACATCAGCGCCGTCAACCGAAATCTCCAAGTCGGCAGTTGATGGTGTCTTACTTTGGGGATGTCGCGGCGTTCTGTCTCGGCTGCGATGCGTCGAAAGAGTTCGGCATCGAGGAAAGGCGTCTTGGCCACGGAGGGGTGCGTCAGGACAGCGGCTAGTTTTGAGGTACGTGCGCTCAGGAATCGTATTTACGGCTACGGAATTCGGCGTTGGTTGAGAACTGTCTTGTGGCGATGGAGGATCTTGTATACTTTGACGTTGAGCAGCCGCACCTCCAAAGGCTGCTGCATCTAGTTTCCCCTACGGGGACTCCGAGTCTGGCCTTGTCCTGGGGAACTTTAGCGACGCGGTGATGGAGATCGAGAGAAACGGCGCTGTACGGAGTCCGCTTGCGAGATGTTATCCGCGATCTCCTGCGGTCGTTCTCCATACATCGGACGAGGATACCCGACGGGGAATCCTCGAAGGCCCATCTCCTTTTATGGGCAGCGGCGCCAAACATGTCCAGCCTCACCGCAATAGTAGCCCAGCGGCTCATTGTCTGGCGCTCTCCAGACATCCGTCCTGCGGCGAACTAGCCGCAGTGGAGAATTCGGCTGGGAGTTCACGCAGCGGCGGCAGCAGGTGTGTCGTAACGTGGGTTCGGCTGGGACGGAATAAAACGGCGTGTGACGGCGGCGTAGCTGAGATTCGGAGGCTGAGGCTGCACAGGGGCAGGAACAGGTTGTGGTGTACAAGTACCGAGAGCTTGCTGCACCTCCTCACGGACAATGTCGGCAAGTGTGCCAACCTGAGGCTGTTCCTTGTCCGGAAAGAGCTTCGCCAGTTCTTCTCTCACGATGCATCGGTTAATCTAACGTAGAGAGTTTGCCGAATTCACCGTGGCGCCCACCGCAGTGGCCGTGAGCATCGACGCTGTTGTACGGTCGTACTACCGGGCCCTCATGTCCAAAGTCTTTTCGATGGTGCTCGCCTCCTTTACGAAGTCAGCTACAGTCACTGGAGGACTTCGAACCAGGCCGGCGAACAGCTGCTCCTTGACACCTTTCAATAAGAAGCTCACTTTCCTCTTCTCCGACATGCTCGGGTCCGCACGTCGGAAGAGTCTCTTCATTTCCTCTACATACACTGTCACACAGTCGTAGGGCAGCTGATATCGGGCCTTTAAAAGCAGGTCAGCCTTGCACTTGCGCAACGTGCTGTGCTTGAAGGAATGGTGGAACTGAGTTTTAAACGTATCCCACGTTTGAAGGCCAGCTTCATTGTTTAGAAACAATGTCCTCGAGTAGTCTTCAAGGCCAAAATAAACACGCCGCATCTTGCAGTCAGCGCCCCAACCATTGTAGATGGCCGCCCGGTCATACTGGTCCAGCCAGTCTTCGGCGTCCTCGTGCGGTTGACCGTGTAAATGGGGTGGCTCTTGCTGGTGGTGGAGCAGGACCGGCGGTACTGTAGCTGGAGGATTCATTGTTGTAGCACCTGCCCTCCGTGAACAATGAGAAACAGGGAGCAGTCCAAATTCGGGAGGGAAGCCCTGCAATCGGCGACTGCCCTGGTGGACTGGCGTGTCTACATTCGGTATTTGTCCGGGGCTGGAATTTTGGCTTGAAGGGGGCGTACGTTGCATCAACGACGTACCCCGCACCTCCACCAGATGTCACGTTGGTAATAAGCGGCCTAGGGTCAACAGCGGGGTAGCCAGAGACGTGCGCTTCTAGAACACTTCCACACACACTTCCTCCTCTTCTTGACAGGCGCTTTGGTCTGCACGAGCGCTGGCGTCAATATATCCGCAACCTGCCCACCGGATTGTGAGCTAACTACCAACAGTGGCAGGTGGCAGTTAAACCAATTTTTCTTTGTTAGAGGTTTCTCGGGAAAAAATAAGCTGTGGTAGCACCTGCAACCGCACGGCTGTGGCGCATCGGTTAACCGCTACACCAATGCGCTATTTGTGGCACGACGATTCCCGGGAATCTAGTAGAGATATCAAGTACAGAATGACAATTTTGATTATATATGGGCATTATAATTACCCAATAGCCCTATCCCGTCATACACGAAAGGTGGAGGCTAAGTTTCTCCTGCAGAAAATCTCTTGTAGCAAGCCGGAGAACTATCCTGGCATGCCACTATCGAAATCTACGCCATTTCTGCAAAATTACCAATAAAGCTGGCATTTCTTTGTAGTAGCACGCTTACGTTCAGTCAAATTTCAATAGAAAGTATTTACATATTGTGTTCTGCTGTTCAATTCGCAGTTCTGTATGAACATTGTATTTCATCTTTCCAGCACAACGGTGCTCTTTTCAGGTCTATTCTTCTCTTTCGTAAGCGCGCTTATGTAAATTACTGCCCCAGCACCTTCCAGAGGAGTCGTCAGCTAGAAACGTGCAGAAGAATTTTCAACTGCTGTGCTTAGAAGTGTGGAAGCTTCGAGGCATTCTTTCTTCTTAAGGAGAAAAGAAGTCAAGGCCGCTGGAATAGATTTATCATTGTACTCAATATGAGCTTGAAAGCTTCCGAAGTGACCCAACTAAGGTTGCATCTTTACAGTGCTCCAAAAGGCCTTTACAGAGATCATAATTTCTCCAAACATACAGTGTAATCTGTTTTTTTATTAGCCAGTAAGCGCACCACTGTCCAGCACCGCAGTATTCGTTTAATTTCGAGACTTTAACTCATGTTGGTTGACAGTCCGACTCCTGCCGACGCACGCCACGACTAGTCCGACGCACGCCACGACTAGCGATCCGGTTCTACGTAGGCCCCAGATTCTAATGCGGGTAGTCCGCCATTTGTGCGACAATTTGGGTCCCATAGTCCTGGCGCAAAAAACGCCTAACCGGGCAAGTTAATGTGATCGTTTGGGGGGGGGGGGGGGGGGGGGGGAGGAAGGGGGGCATGTGAGGCAAGAATCAGGCGTGTTGCAGCACTTCCTGTTTGCTGACATCACTTTTTTAGGCATTTCCTGTGCGGCTACACCTTACCCGTTCATGTTCCGTCACGTGACTTTGCAATGTCGTAGACCTCTCATAACTTCGCATGGGCTCCTTGTCCTTACCGGTTCTAGCCAGGTCAGTCATTTGTTGTGCTGCGCACAAAATTAATCAGTCTCATCCCGTAAAGACGACTAGTTGACCCTTATTAAGCCGAAGTGAATATACTTTTAATGCATGAAACATATATTTTTAGTCAACTTATCATGTAATATAGTTGCTTAGGCTAATGGGGATTTAATGCCCCAAAGCGACTCAGGCTATGAGGGACGCAGTAGTGAAGGGCTCAGGAAATTTCGACCATCTGGGGTTCTTTACCACGCTACTGACATCGCACAGCCCACGGGCCTCTATATTTTAAATTGAAAGTCTAGAGGCCCGTAGGATAGAGTAATCTGGCGGGTTAGTGTCCCTGATGAAGCCAGTAAAATGGGTGGCGTTGTGCTTGATAACACGCCGCGCAGTTGCTGCCAGGGAGTAGCTGAAGGTCTGCCATTTCTTTCCAGGGGTAATATTTTGAGAAAGAGCAGAATTATTTGGCACGGAAGAAAGCAGAGAGTCATGCCTGTAAAGCATAATAGCGAAATTCAGTTTTAATTTCTTTAATCAGTGTACAAGTTGATGTAATTGTTTTGTGCTCAAAACTGGCTTTCGTGTTCCCACATTAGCAAGAAGAACATAATCGGAGGCTGCCAATTATGTTAGTAATTTACTATGCCTAAATTTTCTCTTTGAAAATAAGTTAGATTGGTAATCTGTATTGTCTCTAATGGTAGTGCTTTAAAAACCGGGACTATGTTTTTCGCGTCTTATACCTGCAACATGCGAGCTAAAAGATTAAATATTTGTGGGGTAGAAAAGGTACCTAAATATTGGTCTCATTCAGTGGTTCTATATTATTATTGTTCTGATATTTCGTAATAGCTTTGGTACAGCTATGTTAAGACACTACAGTTTCACTTATTTAAGAATCTTTTGCGTCTCTGCAATGCGTTCAAGCGCTACCGACTACAGACATGCTGCAGAGAACCCGCGATACTGCTCAAAATTTAGTGTGCCTTTCCGGCTACTCTTTCAGACTCGCGCCCTCCTTCGTTCTGCGCTACAACGTATGCTGCTTAAGAGATTAGATTGCTTCAGACGTCAGACAGTAAAACTGCCGCGGCCAGTCAACTGCGCAGCTCGGAGAGATCACGAAGCTCCGTCCCCATGAAGAATTCCCGTGTGCGCTGGCAGCCGGTGGTAGGGTGGAGTGGGTGAGGCCGACTATGCTACGGGACCTTTTGGTGTGGAAAAAGTGACGAAAAGAGAAAAAGCCGCTAAAATGCTCAAAATTCAATTCTGACTGCAGGAAATTATGCTTCTAAAAATGTATTTAAAAAATTCTTGCTTGTGGATAAGCAGCGTTCTTTAATATCGAAAACATTGCACAGCTTTATTGAGATCCCATTTAAAACTTGAACTTCCTGAGTGCTTCTGAGAGTTCTTTTTGTTTTCAAATTGCTTTTCTCTGAAGTGTTTAAAAGGAGAGGGAGTCCCTTTCAATGGAATTATCACGAGGAAGAAATGGGCTTGGCCAGGGCATGTAATGCGAAGGCAAGATAACCGCTGGTACTTAGGGGTAACGGAGTGAATTCCAAGAGTAGGCAAGCTAAGCAGGGGCGGCATAAAGTTAGCTGGGCGGATGAGAATAAGTAGTTTGCGGGGATACGGTCGCCGCCACTTGCAAAGGTCAGAGTTAATTGTGGAGACGTGCGAAAAACCTTTGCCCTGTGTCACCCACACTTCGCGCACTTTTAAGCGTGAAGTTCCCAGACACCCTTAGAGCGTGTGGGGGTAGCGGTCTCGGACTCAAAGGAGATGCCCTCGACTCAGCGTGGCAAACTCAGCAGAGACCAGCTACCAAGTGACAAGAGGTTTTTGGGCGTTTGGTGCCCAGCTGTCGCCGGTCGCAAGCCAGAGAATGGGTCGAAGCCAAATATTCACAAACAAAACAAGTTTATACAGCAATGAGACGACACAGAGGATTTCACAATCACTAGTACAAACACATACAAAGTGATTAACAAAACAATGCAACGCGTGCAAACTTAAACTCGAGAGGGAGAGACTACAGTACACAGGCAATATTAAACCTAGAGTGCATTAACACAAGAGAGAGGCAAACAAACAAAACACAATTTGTTCACCGGGCACTGCGGCAGTCCGACGACCTAAGGTCCACGATGATGCCGTCCCGCAGACTGGCGAGCGTTGCCTCGTTGGTCCGATGCTGGCCGAGTGGTGTTTTCCCGGGAGTCGAACGGGCGCCCTTCGATGAAGCTTAAACGGCGTTCCGGACTAATCTGACAGCGGTCAGCGTCCTTCTTTTATAGGCTCGCTCTCACGTCTGTTTGTTCTACGCGCCAGAGTAGGCGCGCACATACACGCAGTATCGGCCGTGCTGTCCCCCTTTCCATCCCGCGCCGACCAAGCGTCCTCATTGGTCAGAGGTTGGAAGACGCTTCTCGAAGGTTCGAGCGTGGTCTGGCGTTGCGCCGTCGCCGACGTCCGAGTGCAGAGGAGGGGGACATGACTTAGCGCACGCAAGGCATACCCCATTTTCCCCCGGTTAACAGTAGAAGCGACTCGCACGTTCCAGAGAAATCGGCGTGGATGACTCATGCCCTCCTCGTACGCCGTGTCGGTGAGCGGTGGTGGAGGGGAGAAGGAGCACACGCACGCAGGCTAGGCGCTCAGCGAGGGTTTCCTTCTCCCCCGTTCGGCTCGCGCCGGCGAGACCTTGTGCGCGCGGCGCTGTTTTGTTTCTTTGTTTCCAAAATTGCGCCGAATTTTGTGACACCCTGCAGTGGGCGAAGTTAGGCGGGTGATAATGATGACTGTGATTTCAGGGAGAAGGCTATGCTGAAGCATGTATTTTGTTTTTACAAGCGAAAAGCAACTTTTACTGTTACCCACTTTGCGGGCATAAATATTATAATATCTTTCAATGACAACTGCTACTTTACCTTCTTTTTTATTATGGCTGTTGATACTTCTCTTTCCAAAGAAGGCAACCATGTTCTGCAAAAACGCTGATCCAAAGAGCTTTTCTAAAAAAAAGGTTTGATGGCGCTACCTATTCCGAATTTTCTGTCCAACTTTCTTGAGCGTTGATGACAAATTTTTCGCTTGTTTTTGCCGCAGGGTAGATGGAATTCCAACCAGTCAACAATCGGATAATGAGAAGACATCCCCGGGACAAACGTTGTACGCTTCTAAAAACTTGGTTTCTTCTGTTTTACACAACACTCCTCTGGGGCAGCAGTTTTGCTTGCAATACCGAAATTCCAAGTAAGACATCTCCTTTTTGAAGTTTTACAAATCCGTCCTATTTTTACAAACAGGACAATTTTTAGAACAAATGCTTTATATGGTACACAGTTGGAATACAAAAATGCTTCCTATGCTGCATGCATCTTTGTCGTAAACAAACAGTAGAGATACGGATATATCCGCAAGAACCGTTTCCCTCCTTCAGAAGTGCTTTACTGTTTTAGTGTCTGTCAGCCTAACTGGCTCCGTCAGGGTGCTGCACGGACAGCCTCTGTTCGCGGTTCCCGCACTTCGCCATCATGCAGGCCCATCTTTTATGCCCGCGAACTGCATGCAGCCCATGCTTAGCTCTTCAAACTCAGTTTAGGATACAGGCGTAGAAGACGTGAGAACAGGAAATGTGCCCAGCCCATGCGAACCGTCGCATGTCTTGATCAAAGCCCAAACTCCAGGTCTGAAACGCTTCGCCACTGTGAAGTCCAAAGTTTCGCCCCTGTATTTTCTACGCGGGACCCATGTAGGCTGAAGGCGGGAATACTAGCTCTTCTCCCGCACAAAACTACTACGGCTGCCTCACGGTATGTACGGGCAGCCCCTTTATGGCTTACCGGCGCTTCACCATAATAGAGCCCGCATCTTTACTTCCATGCATGTATGTGGGGTGAGACCTAGTTGGGCCGGCCAGTCTCTTTTAGCTCATGCATAGCCGACGAGGGTCGCACTCAGGCATGATGTGGGCAGCCCAAGCGTTTTGTGCCAGCACTGCACCCACAGCGGACCTATGTAGGTTTACTGCAGGCAGCCACCAGCCCTCATTACCCATGTCGGAACCGCATGGGCTCGCCACCTTGTGCTACTGTGGATGTGACAAAGTCCCTAAAAGGTTTCAGGGTAGTCATAACAACTCGGAACGCCTGAAGCTGAAAAGTGGTAGCCAGCTTACCGTCAGGATTGCAACGCGAGCGTATGGCATGAAGCACGAAACGCCGTATTCAAGAATAGTCCGTTCTGCTGAGACCAGCGCGAAAGTGCGATTGGGAAGCATCACAATAGTTGGAAGAATGAGGATTTGTCATCGCACAACTTGTGCTCGCTCGGCGATTTTATTCGGGCATTTTTTTTTTGTTATACCACTTGGTACCACGTCCCTCATGCACACTGACCCCCTATTCGCATTATTACAAGGAGCATTGGGCAAAGAAACGGAAAGGTTTCTTTTATGTTGATAGTATTTTGGTGATCACGTGAAAACGTCGTGCATGGAGCCCGAGGCTCACGCCTCGTGTAACCTTCGTTGTTGTCGAGTGGTGCGCGCAGTTCTAGCATGCCACAAAACACACCGAAATGTCTTTCGGAGAAGCATGAGTTTTAATGTCCTTAATAATTGATTTCTAGCCCCACTTACTTACGTGGTAAGTGCCACTACCTTGACGGACGAGCAATTCGTTGGCAGACGAAGCATCACAATATTTCAGCCTAAGAATAAAACTGACCATCTCACTTCCACCACTGAACTCCTGCGTAACTATGCATTCCTTTCCCATTCGAAAATATCCTTCAAGGCTTCAGCCTCCCATATTTCTCGTAGTGTGGTTATTGCTTGGTTAAGTGAATAGTAACCATGAATAAGCATGCAGAAATCACATGAGCTTAGTGCACTGAGTTTAATTGAATTTTCGCAGCATGCGGTTCTGGTTTATATTTCAGTAGCAAATAGTGATTAAGAAGTCACAAGCAGGTGACAGAGACATGCAGAAATATCTTAGCATCGCTGCTTTGTCGTTTAAATTGACCCCACTTATTACACTACCGGCTGCGTCAGAGTGATATACGGCAGCGAGTGAACAAGCATCTGTCGTAAATCCAAGTCTTCTAGAAAGCTGTGAAAATTACTAAATATAAAAATACAGCAAACGCTACCGTATACGTTGTCAATTTATGTCCCTGAATGAGGCGAGCAAAATATTCAGGAAGATATCAGGCATCGCATCAGTTTTAGCTTGTGCTGGCTGCATTCTACCCTGAGCGTACTCACCAACGGTCGCCTCCAGCGTAGGTGCTGGGCCCGAGACGCTCTTCGGAGCATTGGCGGCATTCTAGGATGGCACGTCCACACGATGAAGCCGAAGATTCGCCTCGTCCCCCTTCCGCTATTCTTAGCTGGCATTGCGCTCCGCTGGTCAGTGATCATGTTGGATGTGATCCTCATCTTGCGCGTGTAGTTAAAGCTGCTGCAAGGCTGTGTGGAGGACCAACTACGCATCACTTTGTAGTATGGCAGATACACCTATTCAGTTAACATTGACAACACATTGCTCGTTCTTCATAATTCAGAAACGAGCGAATAAGAGTATCGCCTCGGCGCTTTTGTCCCAGCTTCCCCTTTTTAGTGTAGCATATACACCTATCGAGTTAAAATTGACAACAGTTTCGCCGTGCTTCTGTCGCCTATCGGCAATTGTTGCGTGTGCTCCCAGACGCCCTTAGGGCATGGGGGGGGGGGGGGGGTAGAGGCCTTGGTCTCAGTGATGATGCCGCCGTCGACTCTGGCGTGGCAAGTTTATTGACAAACCAGCTGTCAAGTGACAAAGGGGGTGGTCATTTGGTGATCAGCGTTCGCTGGTCGCAAGTCAGACAATGCGTCGGAGTCAAAGGTTTACTAACAAAAGAAACTTTATGTAGCAAAGAGTCGATACATAGGAATTTATAATCAGTACTGACAAAACAAAGTGATTTACATGACAATGCAGCACCTGAAAAGTAACACAAGATAGAGATTAAAATATACAAGAGATCTTGTAACTAACACACGAGAAATGCAAACAAAACAAATCACAATCTGTTCACCAAGCACTGCGACGACCAACGATGGGAGGAACGGAGGATTATTCCCGAGATAAGAGAGAGCTTGCTCTGCTAAAGCCACAGAGAGGATGGCACTGCACAAGGCTTACCTGTACATACATAGTTTGAGTGTGGGTGTAATCCTGGGCATTAGCGTGAAGAGAAGGTTAAAACCGGTCCATATGAAAGCCGTTCGTAAAAACGACTGCGTAATATATGGTAGAGTTTTGTTTTGTGAAGAAGTTTAACTTTCAAACTTTCTTGTTCAAACGGGGCATATAATTAGAAAGCACTTCCAAATCTCGTCTGAAAGACGACGAGGCTTGGCCCGTACACGATGATGTCATTCAAAAATTTAATGCGCAAAGCGCAAAACCGCAGGTAACACCACCGGCTTATTTCGCAGCATAACGCGATATATCAATGTCCTCGCTCTGCCAAAGCAGCATTGTGGATAGCTTGCGCGGGTGTTAACTGGATAATATGTAAGGACATTGCAATCATCTTACATATAATGGACGTTACCGGCCTCACAATAATTGGCCTAACCAGCGTTACAATAATGGGCGCAACCGAACAGAGTAACGTGAAGAATGGGGTAATAAATGACGCACATATGGAAAGAGTTCAGCGGTCTTGCGTAAGCTATGGCGGTGTTTTTTTTTTTTACTTAGTAAGATTAAAATTCTGAGGTCTGGCAAACAAAAGGGAATATTAGTCGAAAACACTTACAAATCTTTTCTGGCGCCCAGCTTCTGTTCTGTCCTGCTGCTGGGTAGCCGCTAAGTACCTGGCGGTGTTGTGCTAGCTTTTCCAATTTTTCCTGCTTGTTTTCTGTGGCTGCTCCTGCTCCAGGGTGAATGGGCGCGGGACGAAGGCTTAATGTCTACCTCTTCTCCCGGCCAGGGGTTTTCCCTGTTAAGCATGAAATGTTTTTAGCTCCGGTTGTCGGCAGTGTGGTGACGTCACGCAGAGACCGAGAGCCAACATCCGGGCACTGAATTCCACACATCCGGTAGCTGAAACGAGAGCAGCCGTGCACCGCACGAGGTTTAACGAGACTATCAAGCCCTGCTACAGGACCGGCAAACAAGCGCCGGTAGCTCTCCAAACGAGTTACAAAAAAATAACGCCTTCCAATGTCTTCTGAATGTTCATCGAGATGTCACTCGAGCTGTGCATTTGATAGTGCGCCGAATTAAAATTTCCGATTTCTAATAACGCGTGCAAAAAGCACATACATGCCACGATACTGCATTAAGGATAGTTGCCGGGCCAGTTGGTACATCATCACACCGTAAAACAGCGCGCTTACACGGGACGAAGAAGACACGCACACACACAGCGCTGAACTTACAGCTGCATGGTTTATTGCAAGGTATCGCCTTTCAACAGTCCAAACGTTTTTGAATTTGTGCGAGCCACCTCTTCAGACCTCCAGTATAGTATTTCTTATTCAACCTGCAGTCTTTTTAAATGCCGCTTGGTCTTTGCATACTCCGCAGATGTGCTTCGTGGAGTCTCTCCTTTATTCCTTAAACATTCATTTCACAGATCTTCATCCAATATGTGGCATCTCTCCTTCTGTCCAGATCGCATTCGATAACACTTTCCAATCGAATGCAAAACTGCAGCCTTTTCCTCTCCTTCACGGTTTGTTGCAGGACCATCTAAGGTCCGTTCCTTATCATATCCTCATTGCTACCGATGGCTAATTGGATCGTGAAAAGGCTAGTGTGGGCGTTTTTTCGCCTACATTGGGATGGTCCTTTTCTATGCGTCTTCCTGACTTCACTTCAGTTTATCTGGCGGAATTATTAGCAGTAATTTTGCCATTACGTAAATTAAATCCTACCGTTTCCCAAGTCATGGTTATGACGCACTCTCTATCTGTTTGCTCGTAATTATCATTATCCAATGAGTCTCGGGTATTGCGCCTCTTTGAGCAGCTGATCCCGCTCCATCTAAATTTGGTGCTGTTGCTTTGAGTACCAGGACATATGGGCTTTTAACTAAATCTGGTTGCAGAATCCTTAGCAAGGGCCTCTCTCTGCGGCGCAATAATTGCTGTCGCGCCAACTTGTGCATATACAGCTTCGGTAAGATATCGCAATTACACATTATTTCAGGAATTTTCAGCCAGGGCGCTTACGTCAACTCCCGATTATCAGCATCTTCTTCATGCTTGGAGTTGCAAAGACTGGCGCTCGCTCAGGCTGGAGGTCTCTTTCAAGCGTTTCTGATGCCGGGTTCCTCTGCTAAATTTCGACCTTGATAGATCTGTTCTGGCGGTTTCTTATCTGCGCCCATTTTGTGCCGAAGCTGAGACGGTGGGTCAGTACCTGCTGTTCTGCCACTGCTTCTCTTCTTTGAGGAGGCGCCTATTAGAAATTCCGCTTCAACAGCTGGGTCTGCCTGTGTCCACTGCGGTTGTTCATTCCTGTGCAGCTTCTGCGCTTGGACAAAGCAACAGGAGTGCGCGCTGTGCTGTACAAAATTTTCTGCTAGAAACAAAGCGGCTACCATGCTAACTTTAAATTAATTTTTTGTATTTATTCTTATTTGTCAATTTTTTACTTTTATGTTATTATATTATTTTTTTCTCTTCCACTCAGTACAAAGTTGAAGCATTACATGCGTTGCATTTGAATTTGCACATAAAGCTATCGTCCCGTCTCCGATCTCCCACCTGACAGGTCCCCTGTCATTGCGTTGTCCAAACTCTCAGCCTGAGCCCTATTACTACTCCTTTCCCTCCTCTATACACTCTCCTCTTTCCAGCAGTTCAACGCCTGTGTGTTGACCGCTCCCCCGTAGTGAGTATGTGTAATTTTATTTCAGTCCAACCAACCAACCAACCAACCAACCAACCAACCAGAAATTGGTTGCTTCTCGCTCGACCGCTCGGACCCTTTGGGACCACCGCAGTTATTCGGCTCTGCTGCAGTGCACACCGTCCTGCGTCCTCCGTCCTGGCTCTGACCTGCGCACTCCGTCCAGCATCATACGGAACTGACACCGCATCACCAGCTTGCCAGCCGCCTTCTTGGCAGAGATTCGCCTGAATTTGGGCCCCTTCCCATGCCCACATGGACGACAAACCTAGAACCGCCGAGTCTAGTTGACATAACCGCTCACACGAGGACCCCGGTACAGAGATAGCCTAGATCGTCCACTGCAACTGCCATAGCCTCCGATACCAGGCCCCTGGCTCCGATCCTTTGTCACCCACCACGAATAACGCCATATTTTCAGGGCGATGTGTTCGAAGGCGCTGAGGATCGGCTGGAGACCTTCGCTTAGCACTCAGAACATTTCGAGGGTGACTCCTATGCTTGCATGAGTACGACTTGACAGTTGTCTGCAAATCGGACGGAAAGCATCAAGATGCGGACTGTTTGTCGCGTGTCCCTGTCACAGGAGATTAGTTTCCTTTCCTGGACGCTGTTAGTGCCACTCCAATGGTGCAGCTTCAGAGGGCGGAATCGGAGTTAGAGCCGCTGACCGATTACCTCGATGCCATTGACGCGCACATTCCACGCGTTTTTTTTTCCTGGGCTCCACAACTTCAATTTACGATCTGTTGTTCTCTACAATCGCAACACTACCAACAGCAAAGAAGCCGTCCTGCTTGTCTGGCCATCACAGTTGCGGCCTGAGGTCTTGAGTGCCTGTCATGATGCACCATCCGCCGGCCATCTTGGAGTCAGCCGCATACTAGCGCGGATTCGACAAAAGTACTACTGGCCCAGGTTGATCTCATCTGTGCGGGCCTATGCAAAAACATGCCGTGACACTGTCAGCGTCGGAAGTCTCCGGAATTGAAACCAGCCGGATTTCTTCGCCCCGTCCATCCACAGAAGACCTCTTTCCACCAAATGGGCATGGGCCTTATTGGCCCTTTTCCGAAGTCCCCGCCTGGAGAACCTTGGATGCTCGTTGTGGCCGACTACATTACGCGGTACGCTAAGACCACGTCCCTCGCCAAAGGCACTGCTGCTGAAGTGGCGGATTTCTTCGTTCACAACATTGCCTTGTGTCATGGAGCCCCCGCAGTTTGTTACTAGCCGAGGGACTGCTTTCACGGCCCGCTTAACACAGTCGGTGATGACTGTGACACACACCAGCCATCGACGTGCTACGGCGTATCACCCGCGGACAAAAGGGTTGGCAGAGCGACTCAACCGCACACTAGCCAACGTGCTTTCCATGTCTGCTGAAGTAGACCGTCGAACCTGGGACAACATTCTGCGGTACGTAACGTTTGCGTACAACACCGCCCTGCAGGAGACAATACGACTGACCCCCTTTCAGCTTGTCTTCGGTCGGCACGTAAACTCTCCGTTGGATGCTCTGTGTTGCTCGTTCACCTCTACTGCGAATCTGACGCTGAACTCGACGAAGACACCTTCGTTCAGCGTACTGAAGAAGCGCGGAAACTGTCCAGCCTGTGAATTAGCCGTGAACAGGAGACGGATGCCGCTAGGTACAACCTCAGACGCCTCTTTGTCAGTTATGTCAGTTAAGCGCCTGCCGACTTGATTTGGGTTTGGACACCTGTTTGTCGCCGCGGACTTTCTGAAATGTTAGAGATACGTCATGGCTGCCGAGCGGTGCGGTAGTGTGTCGCATCGACTCCACAGTTTTTGACCGTTCCGAACCATGGCAATCCACACGCCACCAAATTTTATTTGGAGCTGAGAGAACTCACAAGCTGGACCGCCTGGGCATCAGATTCCGAACGGTGGCACCAAACTTTGGGTCCTTGTCAGACTTGGAAGCTGCGATCCGGACGGCGTCCCGCCATGCCTACCGGCAGGCTTAGCTTCGACTACGGGAGCAGATGGACTGCTAGGCCTATCAAGGCAACGGTGGTGCGGCCGGGAATCGACTTCGCTCTGCGAACTCTACATTCGATGAGACTATGGAAGGATTGCCCGAAAACTTCCCAGACGCCCAGGAGATGGATGAGGACGACCTCGACACCACTGACTCCGAGAGCTCAGCGAGCAGCGGTGACGCGGCGTCCGCTACGCAGGAGCCGCCCAACTCTTACAACAATGATGTCAGCTCGGAATTGGCATTGTGCAAACGCCACAAGAAACTCCAGAGGAAGAGCAGACGGATCGCTGAGGGAAAGAATCCGACCACCCAAAAGAATCCCAGTGAAGACAACTCAAGTCACACGGACCGACGGAGGGCCAGCTGCCGCCGGCAGAAATGCCAACGTACAAGGAACCTTCAAGTAAGAGCTCAAAAACACAGACGGGGCACATAGAACGAGAACACACAACGAGCGTTCACTTTCAACATGTTTATTTCGAGGCATGCATGGCTGTATACACTTTTGCGAAAAAAAAAACGACACAGACACGTGACTTCTGCCACACGTATCATCACTTCCACGACGATCATCGTACATCCAACAGCTCTAGTTCTTCTTTTATCAAAATACAGATGGTTTGATGATACAACGAGCTCCAAGCTTTCGTATCTCTGCAGCCTGAACTATATTGCGAACCAGCTCCTCGGCGAGAGCAGCTGTTTTTTTTTCGCAACAGTGTATAAAGCAATGCATGCATCGAAATAAACTTGTTGAATGTCAGCGCTCGTTGTGTGTTCTACTTCTATGTGTACCGTCTGCGTTTTTGCGCTGTTACTTCAAGATAAATAACCAGCAAGCCCAAGCTGCTCTTCTGGGTACCAGGAACACGACACCAGCCGATGCGCAGGCTGCCTCCGCTCCCTAAAAACGACTTCAAAATTATCCGATGCCCGAATAAGGGACTGGCTGTCAGACTGCTTCACACCCACCAGGTAGCCCGCGCTGTAGTCGCAGCGTGCAACCACCAATGCAATGATAAAGATTTGACCATACGGCTGCGGCTGCACAGCTGCAGAGCTCGTGAGGCGCGTTACCAGCCTTAACATTGCGGGACGCACATTTCAAATGAACACCTACCTGGCTGCGCTGGAAGATGTCCAGCGTGGTGTTATACATGGAATTGATCCCGGGACGACACAGGAAGAATTCAAGGCCCATTTAGGAGCGCGCACTCAAGGAGTCACCATAATCAGCGCCCGGATGTTAGGAAAAAACAAGACGGCCGTCATCTCCTTTGACGGACCCATTATCCCAAAATATGTTATTTACTACGGGGGTGAGGTGGCATGCTACCCGTACAGCCCCACGAGACAAGCGTGTTATGTGTATTTCCAGCAAAGCCACCGCTCCGACGTGTGCCCCACACCGCATGTGCGCGCGTGTAACCAGTGCGGAACGCAAAGCCCGCCGCCTGAACATTCCTGCACGCCCAAGCGCGTGGTCTGTGGTGCGGCCCACCCTACCGGGTCGAAGGACTGCTGCGAACGACTAAAGCAAGTGAGAAGAAAGCAAACCAAGAACGCCCACAGCAACGATAAAGGCGGAAACACCAGCAACAGCGCTGGACGCGACAGCAGACGCCGCAGCCGCGGTGACCGCAGCGGACGGCCGCTGCGTTTCAGGTCGAAGAGAGAGACATAGCGGAACAGCTCGCGGTCCCAGTCATTTCCTCATTTCCCCACTGCCGCTCCCTGCGGAGACGAATGGCGGGAACTAGCAACGGAAGAACGCAGATACCGGATCAGCCCAGAAAACCAGCAACAAGGTGAGCTGCGAGCCGATGCTCCTGAGGTTGCTCCGCACTCGGGGAGAACTGGTAAGAAAAAGAGCACAAATACAAACAACGGACGCAACCATGACCTTGAGCACGGAGACGCGGCGAAAGCAGCCCTTAAGCGCGAACTAGAACTTGCCTGCGTTAAACAGAACGAGTTGGAACGCCAAATTGAGGAACTCACAAAGATAGTTCGCGAACTAAAATCCAATGACCCCCCGCTTTTGAACCCTCCACAAACGCATTCCTCGCAGCAAATGAGCGACGAGGAACGCTAAAACTTCAAATTGGAAACAACAGATGATGCAGCAAATGATGAACAAATGATGCAACAGATGAGGCATCAGCTACAAGGACAACAAGCAGAGCGTGCCTTCCGCAAACAAAAACACACAGAGAACATTAAGAAGGCCTACAACTGCCCTGTGTTAGCAGTTCTTGCCGCCAACCGGACCCCCACTTATAAACTACTGGTATTAGGGATCTACAACACTATGACGGAGTTCTCGGAAGCTCATCCCACTTCTCAGTAGGAGCGTCTCACCCACACCTCCACGGGACGTCACATACTCGACAAGCTTGGAATACGCTTCGAAACGACGGTCGCCGACAAGGCCCAGCTTCCGCACAATATCCACAGCAACCTTATCGCTACCCCTCTTCCTAAAAACATGCACCCAGAGTATCATGTCGCTCGCCGCAAGGACAGGGCTAAGCCTCTGCCCAAAAAGTATTTAACGATCAGACAGCGGTCTTTGTTGACGCCGCCGAATACTCCTACCGCGGAGCTTTTTCGTTTACGGTTGTGAACTACTGTGGACGACCGCTGGTTACGTGCTCGATTCCCGTCAGATCGCTTGAAGTGGCCTAGGAGACGGCCATAGCCTTGGCGATGGTCTCCACCTCTGCAGAAACCATCTTCAGTGACTCTAAATCTGCAATTCGTAATTTCTCCAAAGGCCGGGTCTCCGCTGTCACCCTCTCTCTCCTTCACTCCGCCAACCTTCAACTCCGCCCGATCCAATTGATCTGGGTCCCTGCGCACTCATCCCATCCAGGGAACGAGGCGGCCCACAATTATGCCCGAGCATTCTTCGATTGGGATCTGGTGTCACCCGTCCTGCAGAAGGCGAGAAACGGTATGGTTACATTTCATGACATGAGCATGCACTACCGCTTAGGTAGACTTCTATATCCTCCCGCACATAGTTCTCTCACCAAACGTCAAGCGGTTGTGTGGAGGCAACTCAAAATGAACATCTTTTCCAACCCCGCGATATATGCCCGCATATACCCTGGGGTCTACTCCCCTTCCCGTCAACTATGTGGCCAACATGCCACTCTATCAAACATACTCTGAGCTTGCCCTCGGGTCTCCCCTCCTCGGGGTTTGCAGCTCTCGAATACAGACCGGTGGGAGGCCGCATTGCACAGTTCCGACTCGGACACACAGATCGTGGTTGTGACAAGAGCCCTAGAAGTCGCCTCACGCCATGCGCTCATGGCCACCTCATGTGGCTATAACTGCACACCGTCTGCTACAGTTGTCGGCGGAAATAAAGTTTATCCTCCTCCTCTTCTTGCCAATCCATCTACGTCCCAGGGAAGGAACAATTCCACCAGCTCAAGAACCTAAGTTATGGCTAACACGAACCAAAGCAAACAAGACATCTTAGACATATGGCAATGGAATTGCAGGGGCTAACGCAAGAAAGAAGGCCTCATCAAACAATTAATTCACACGCAACTGACACCACACAGGATAAACATGCTCCCACAAGACGGGAGAGACAGCCATCTTAGTGAGCACGGCAGTCATAGCCATCAATCACGACACCCTAGCCGACACTGACGTGGAGCACGTGATAGTAGTGATCATACCAAAAGAGAAAGAAAAGGGAGAAGTGTATTCATCATCAACATGTACAGTTCGCTGAAGCAAAGAAAGGCAAAGTTTTTGAAGTTTTTCATGGTGCCCACAAAGTATCGAAAAACAATACGTTAATAATCTTGGGGGATTTCAACGCTATGGACAAGAGCTAGGGGTACCAAAAAGCCAACATTTAAGGTGAAACGCTGTCCGAGGTTGCGGATAACTTAAACTGCAACCTACTGACCGACCCAGCAACCCCTACCAGGGTTGGAAATAGCATCAGCATCGACGCCAGCCCCGACCTCACATTCGTAAGAGCAATCGGACAAACACAATGGGAGAACCTATTGGAAAATTTACGCAGCGACCACTTCATACTCATGACGCAAGTAACCACAGACAGGCAGAGGCGCCAGTCGGGAACGGCAAAAATAACGGGCTGGAATGCATTCCGTGCAGACTGCGGCAATAACCTTACCGAGGGTGGCATACAGTCGATAGAAGAATGGGGAACTATGCTAAGAGAGACGCAAAACAAGTACACCAAAAAGCATAAACCGAACAGCGGAAACACCCGAGGTGGACGGTCGGCTGCTCAAACTCTGGGATGCTAGGCGCAGTCTCGCCAGGAGTTGGAAAACAAAAACATAACAATCAACTCCAGCTGAAGATCGCCGAAATTACAGCGAAAGCAGAGGCATGCGCCACACAGCTGGCAAAACATAATTGGCAGCAATTCAGCGATTCTCTCATTGGGACGCTAAGCACGACACGGACTTGGCATATCCTTATAGCTCTCCTTGATCCGACTAAGACAAAAGCAGAAAGCAATAAAGCCATATACCGGTTGATTCACCGATTCGAGGGCACTGACTAGGAACTTCTTGACAGAGTGAGCGCCAAATACTTTGGTAGCACGAACCCGCCGACCTATACAAGAGAGTACCGGGCAGACGATAACGCTAATCATGGCAGACCAATCACAACAGAAGAGGTCTACGCGGCCATACGAAACGCCACAAGAAATACGGCCGCGGGTACGGATGAGATAAGCAATGCACTCATCCGCCACCTCAGCGATGCGCTGGTCGCCGAACTGACCGACGTCCTCAACAAATATTGGGAGCTGGAACAGTCCCCGAGGAGTTGAAACATGCCGAAGTAGTCATGCCTGAGAAAACTATACGAGCGAATGTTAATGAGGAGACTTCAGAACTGCTTGGAAGACAACGAACTGCTCCCTCACAGCATGTTCGACTTTAGAGCAACATTGTCAACCCAAGACGTGCTCATTCAATTATATGAAGAGGTTTGGTTTGGTTTATGGGGTTTAACGTCCCAAAGCGACTAAGGCTATGAGAGACGCCGTAGTGGAGGGCTCCGGAAATTTCGACCACCTGGGGTTCTTTAACGTGCAGTGACATCGCACAGTACACGGGCCTCTAGAATTTCTCCTCCAAAGATATTCAACCGCCGCGGCTGGGATCGAAATCGCGTCTTTCGGGACAGCAGCCGTGCACCATAACCACTGAGCCACCGCGGCGGCAATTAAATGAAGAAGTGCTGCGGAATGTTCCTAGAGACGGAGAAAACGCAATAATGGCCCTAGACATCAAAGGGGCTTGGACAATGTGAGCCACGAAGCAATCCTTACGGGCCTGAACGACCTGAACTGCGGGTGAAGGATTCACAGCTACGTCAAAGCCTTCCTATTAAACAGAACTGCAACCATCCGCATAGAAGAACTACGGTCCGAGAAGTTTCGAACGCCTAATAAGGGAACACCTCAAGGGTCGGTGATCTCAGCCACGCTATTTAACATCACCATGATCGGACTGGCGAAGCAACTAGAAGAAATCGACGACATGCGCTATGCCCTTTATGCCATATGGACCATATCACCATATTATCACCATATGGACTAATACTGGCTCACTCGGCGAGAAATAGGATAGGCTACAAGAAGCAGCCACCTTCGTGGAAAACTACGTCAAAGCAAGAGGGCTAGGGTGCTTGACCGAAAAATCTGAGCTTCTACGGGTGTGGAAAGGAAAACCGAGCCGAACAGTCCGTACCAGTAGAGAGCTTCGACTAAAAGGCTACCTCGAAGGAGAACCAATACCGGAGAAGACACTCATACCAGTCCTAGGGAAGTGGATACAGTCAAGTCAACGCTGTACTCATACCCTTGCGCTATGAAAGACATCTACACTTCATGTGACCCGCATGATAACGCGCATCTGACATAGACGTCATGGCATGCGAGAAGAAGACACACACAAGCTGGTCAGGAGCCTAGTGGTCAGCCAGGCTACGTCCAGTCTACCGTACTACAATTCAACATGCCAATCAGGCCTGCGATAGAATACGCGTCGGTGATCTGGAACCCTCATCACACCTATCTTATTAACATGTTGGAATCTATTCAAAACAAAGCTGCTCGATTCGTCCTTTCCCGTTACTCTCGGTATCAAAGTGTAACATCACTGAAAATATCGCTCCATCTCTCGCCTCTGGTCATGCGCAGAAAATTCAGCCGTTTATCTTTTTTCCATACTCTCTACCACAGCAACACACCATTTTCAAGTTCCCATCTTCTCCCGGCACCGCACACATCGGCTCGTGTAGATCACATGGTGAAGACTAAACCCATTTTCACCCGAACAAAACGATACAAATATTCACCTTTGGTCCTGGCTATTGAAGAGTGGAATTCGCTTCCTTCTAGCATTGCGGCTATCTCTGAAGCATCATCATTTCAAACAGCTCTTTGGTCCTATTTAGAAATTTCTAACATATATTGACGTGCGTTCTTCTTCTTTTTTTTATCACTGTGTGATTCACTTCTTTTTTTTTGGTTGCTCCAGTGTGTGTGTGTGTCGGCCGTAAAGTTCCGCAAAATGTTAGATGCTGTGTTTAGTAACTTTCGAAGGCGGGATTTTTCTTAATTTTTTGCGTGCTTTGCTACATGTGCATCTTTTCAAATAACTGTTCCTAGACTTTTTTTTTCTTTCTCTTATTAACTTGTACCTGCCTTCTTAACTTGTTTAATTCTGTTTCCAGTCGTTTCTATTCTGTGTTGTATATTTTTTTTATTGATGAATCCCACCCATGTAATTCCCGCATTTGGGCCTTTAGGGTATCGAAATAAATAAATATCAAGAGTGAAATACAACAGGCAGACGCGACTTTACGCAAAAGGGTATAAAACCACGCTTCGACTACCACATAACACAACTGAAAAGCTCTTAGCCTTGGGACTGCACAACAGGTTCGAAGAACTACGGGTAGCGCAGCATGTCACCCAAATGCGCAGACTTCAGCAGACCGCCACAGGCAGAGTTGTCTTAGAGAAACTGGGCTACACCGAGCAAATTCGGGAAATATTGAGAACCGAAACAATCCTTGATGAGTACCGCAGCACGCTCAGGGTGGCACCAATACCAAGAAACATGGACCCTAACCTCCACAAAGGCCGCAGAGAGGCAAGGGCCGACCGCCTACAGAAAACACAAGCATCAGAGCATACGACAGTGCACGTGGACGCTGCCACATACGCCATGACCAGGGGAAAAGACACCAACAATGCAGTGGTAACTGTAGTAAACTCGGAATTACACGAGATTATCAGCGCCTCATTGCAAGACTGCACGATAGCCCAGGCTGAAGAAGCGGCCGTCGCTCTAGCGGCAGCGGAGGGCTATCGGACTGGACAGTCACTGACAATTCTTACTGACTCACAAGCAGCCTGCCGCACCTATCTTTGTGGCAGATTCGGTCACAGAGCACTCCGCATACTCCGATCTGTAGACTTCAAGCCACAACAAACAGATGCAGAACCATACAAGCCGATCAAACTTAAGATCATCTGGGTGCATAAGAGGGTGGCAGGAAACCAAGAGGCGGTCAGGATAGCTCGAGGATATACTAACTACCGAGCATGAACGTCAATGACCTTGAGGAATCTCTGCCAGCCTCGGGAATACTCGGCCATACTAAACAACTACAAAGGCAGCAGGATGCGAAACCCACCATCGCACAAAGTCCTAAATAAAGCAGAGGCTGTCAGATGGAGACAACTACAAAGGGGGTCATATCCAAACCAAAACACACTAAGTAAAATTCACCCCACACTTTCCGACCACAGCTGTCCGTGGTGGCATGAAAAACCTACACTGTATCACATCACATGGGCATGTCAAAAAGTCGACATCGTCCCAGTTATACAAAACCCAAGTGTGGAGCAATGGGAGGGTCTGCTCTCCAGCGACTGCCGCGATGACCAGATCGGTTTGATACGGCGAGCTCAGCTGACGGCAGCATCCAGCGGAGCCCTGGAATAGGGGCAACCGACCGTTGCGGATGGACTCATCTGAGCACATAAAAAAAAGCACTTGTGCTAGAGCCAAATAAAGTTATCCTATCTATCTTTCAACAGCGGAAAGCTCTGTGTAATACTAAACAACTACAAAGGCAGCAGGATGCGAAACCCACCATCGCACAAAGTCCTAAATAAAGCAGAGGCTGTCAGATGGAGACAACTACAAAGGGGGTCATATCCAAACCAAAACACACTAAGTAAAATTCACCCCACACTTTCCGACCACAGCTGTCCGTGGTGGCATGAAAAACCTACGCTCTATCGCATAACATGGGCACCGCTGCCACGTGCAGATATAGGAGAGTTCAAAGATCAGAGGAAAGAGAAAAAGGAAAGAAAAGACGCGCGTCGCGCCCGATCAGCCAGCTTATATAGGTGACCGGGAGAGGGCAAGGGGTGGGAGGGACTAGGGAAAGCGTGAGGAGCATGCGCTTGGCCTTCGCCAGTACTGAAGACATAGCGTGCGCCGTAGTGAAGGCAGAGCGTTCACAAAATTTCTCTTCCCTTAATAAAAAAAGTTGAGCGTTCGCCGTAGTGAAAGCAAAGCGTTCGCAACAAAAACCATAAGTGCGAGCAAAAGCAGTCGGTGGAAATGGCCTGGTCATCTTTTGTCGATGGAAATGCACTCGATGTTCTTTTATTCAGTTGCATTCTCAACTTACGGCCTGCAGTGCCAGCTGTAAGCACGTGCTGAGGTTTACCTACGTTTCAAATAAGCACACAAACCCATTGGAATGAACGCTCGGGAGCTAGGCGGATTTCATGCACCGATAGCATGTTTCGGGGTGTAGGAGTACTTCGTTTCTCACACTGCAGCAGTTGTTAGAAACCCACACAGAGACTTTGTTCAATGCCATCGAGCGAAATATTTCCATTTATAACTGCGTGCGAATATTTCAGTCCTTAGCAAATTCCTCTTACCTCTTTTACTGTGCAGCTTTAAAATACTTCCTGCATTTCTGCATTCTTTTCTCAGAAGCGGTAAGTACACTGCCCTGCCAAAGAGATTCCGCCTTTTTTAAAACCATCAAAACCATTAGCCGGAACATTTTCCGTAAGGTGCTACTGTATTCGATATTTTCCCTCGTGAATATCCTACTGTTGTCTTTGCCAGTTTAATCAGGCTTTTTTGTTTCTTTTGAACGATGGTGAAGAGCGAATAAAACCCACGGCTAGTAGAGGAGCTGGGGCTTGCTTAAAGATTAGAAAATGCTGCTTTAAAAAAATACCCTGCATTTTATTTTATCATGAGTTTATTACATGATGTCGCATTGAAACTGCCCATCGCTTGATGGTAGGAGCCTGAATATTTTGACTTCCAAAAAGGTGTCCCTTCGAATAACACGACAAAACTTAGGTAAACCTGAGAGCGCGACTGTTCGTCATCCTCACCTGAAGCACAGAACAGAGGAGATTAGATAAAACATGCCTTACAACGTAGCTCCTAGAGCCAAGCGTTCTCGGTTTCACGTAGATGGCGTCCGTCCACGGATCTGGGTAACGAGAGGAATCTGCTAAACCGGGCAAGGCAGACGACAGCCGGTGCATAATCCCAAAGCTTAAGGTTCCTTGTCGCCAGGGGGAACTTCTTATTGAAGGAAACTGATGTGTTACATCATTATCGTGATCACTCAAACACCGGCTCTTCTCGCTCCCTTTGACGTCATCGTATGAGGAGCGTGCTCACCGCAACTAGTGTACGAGCCGTGAATGCAACGGGCCTCATGCTGCCTTTGTCCTTACCGGGTTTGGTGCACGTGTCTGCTACACGCGTGGAAACGAATTGAGGGAAACAACAGGAAATTGGTCCCCTACAGCTGGTTTGATCCACTTTAACTATCAACCTTCTTTATGACTTAACCTCGACGTTATTAGCAGAAGAATTGAGGACATCAAATCAGGGGATTCACCTATCTGGTTTAAATGCCTAATGAGAAGACGCACTTCCCTCTTGAAAATTTTGCACCGAATTCGGCAGAATAGTGAAGCACATGCCGCGATATATAGTTTAGTACGAAATTCAATGAAGAAGTCATTACGCCCATATTCACATACCTTTAGGACAAAGAACCGCGCATACAATCTGAAAGTAATGTTTTGAAGTAGCTCAAGGCCAACAAACGGTCTTACCGAACACAATAGCAGATATTCTTATCAGATAATCTGTCACAGTTTGCAACGGTAACGTTACGATCAAGGCAGAACACAAACGACACACGTCCACTGCGTCTTGTAATTGCATGCATTCCCAGATTGTCTAGAGCCCGTAACTAAACTGCCTCCCTGTCTCATCCTTTTTTCACTCCCTCCAACGCAGTCTGCTCTATGTATAAAGGGCTCGTAGAGAGAGAGATACTGTGGATGTGCCTTCGCCTTCCCGATACCCAATTTTCACCCCCCCCCAGAGTGCAGCACAGGAGCCATCACCGAATTCTGTTGCGTTGCTTCCTTATTTACCACCCACCTAGCGCTGCCGACTTGCCACTCCATTGATATTTGTCCCAGTGATTTTTATTTCCTTTTCAGAAATTGGACCACGTCTTTTCGCGATAAAAGATCTCTTTGGGCGAACAGTGAAGATGTGCAATACAGAGATCCTTGCTATTGCAAAGATAATACCACCCACCAAAGTGCAAGCGGTAAGGTGTTGCTTGTAATCCACAGAACCAAGCTGAACTCTCAAGACATTTCGGTATTATAAAAGGAGACAACCACGAGGACGCCAGAGCTTGGTATTATGGGATTTTGGGTTAGGCATTAACGGACAATGCGTTAGGAAAGGACAAATGCTGATTTTTCTTCCCTACGCAGTGAACTGGTATTATTTTGGCAGATAAAGATGGATTTCTCAAAATCACTTACAGGGCTTGCTCGAGTACCTTAGTTCTGACTTTTTCGCGGTGTCGCCGCCGTCGCTGTTCTTTTCTGTTGCATATGTCTCCTAGCAAACGAACGCACCAGCGTAGGAAGAGTGCCAACAACATGTAGCGCTGTGGTCTCCATTCTCCAGGGAAAGCTAATTTCGGCAACAGAGTTCACACCGGATGCGCTAACCAAAGCATTGATGGAGAGTATACTGCCCTCTGTACGATCGACTCAATCATTACGGCACTACTGAGGCTACTTCTCTGTACGATCGTGTTTAGCAGCGCTAATTGAAACTCTTGTGTTAATGATGTGTTAATGATGTCTTGAACCATCTCTCGCTGAGCCCTTTTCGTCTGATGGGGGTAAGCGGCTGTAATTCATTTTTAAATTCTCAAACATTTAATTGGGAAACATTCGCCGCGTGGCGGTTGAGAATCTACTTGAACCAATGTGCACGGCGTAAAAAGCAGCGTGAAGAAATGTCGATGTGCGTGCTGAAATGCGGCGGCAGTGCTTTTCGAAACTTGATAAGCACATCGATGGCTAAATTTTTATAGCATACGCCGACAGATTGACATTAACAGTAGGGCAATACGCTATACATATTTCTAAAGCATTACTTTAGTTTTAGTTTTCGAAAATGGCAGCATGCAAGGAGAACAGATTATTTGCTGCGGACTTGCATTCCCTCTGAGTGAGCATGAAAACTCTAACGCTAAGGGGCGAAATAAGACAGTGCGCGGAGCAAAGTGAGACCACCCTCCAGAAGAACCGAATTGCTCACCTTTGCAATGAATAATCACTACGGAAGCTCCGTGTACGTCATCATGATCATTGCGAGCATTGTCGCATGACAGCAACTATATGCGGTCGCAAATTGGCCCTACTTTTTATATTGACAGCCTTTATGAGCAGCCCGGGGTCGCTGTGTTTTTGAATTTTCTACCGTCTTCGCAAACTATTCTGCTTTATTGTCATAGCTGTCGCTCTTTCACTTCTTTCCTGTTGATGGGGACGAAATATTGCTAGATTCTCGTGCCTCTGCGATTTTTGACGGAATAGCAGTACAGACAGAACCGAGGTTCACAGACCATCGCCACACTTGTAGCACAAGTAGCCGTTCTTGATAGTTGGGAACAGTGCTATGCATAGATTCCAAAGAAACGTCGGATAGTCGGTGCCCTTTACATTCATTTCTTTTCTTCTTCAACGGAGGGCGTCCTTTTGGGAACGAAAATGCTTAGAGCACCTTTGGAATCAATGTTGCATTATAATTGCAATATTTTATTTATATTGCAATTAATAATTTTCTCTCGTACATTTGAACTATCATAAAAAGCGCGAAAATAAATGCACAGTTCGGAGCAAACAAAGCCCGAACCATTGCGTTAATTTCTGTAGAGGAGTGCGATCTTGCGATCTGCCCTTAATTTATCATGTTGCTAAATTAAATTTCATGTTATAACGTGAAAAACAGACGCAGCTAAACTTTTTCTTGACAGAAGAAAATGAGCAATCGCTGTAAATAAAAGCTCTAAGCAATCCAAACTGCTTTATGGTCATGCTGCGCAGTGCTGAAAATAGTGCTATGCAGAAATTCGCTCACATTATTATGTTTTCTCGTGCATCAAGGCTAACTTAGGAGTTTCTTTGCGCGCTTTAAATATGCCACATCTCTCAGGCTGATGGTGATCTTAAGTGGCCACGTGGCCAAAGATGTAAAATAAATATTAATTGTTTAGAATTGGCTTTATGAATTTGGTGGCGGTAAGCAAAAATAAGTCGTTGTTAGCTGCCATAGCACATTTTATCCTGTTATTCAATATTAGCGTTCGCTTTTTCATCAATAACACAAAAACAGCTTGTCTGAGCACTGCGTTCACGGGAGCTATCAATAAAGGCCGTTGTCACAGAAGGTTTATTTTTGTTGGTTTATAGACTGAAACTTCATGGCATCAGGTCGGTGTGGGCAAGTAGTCTTGAGGCGGTTGTCAGCGCTCGAATTGTGCCATCTCTTCAGCGTAAGGCTTTAAACTTTCCAAAAATTCAATTTTGTAAATATCGACCAGGGACTGAAGAGCAAGCATCTTGCCATGCAGCCGAACTTTAGGCACCATGATGCCATCGAGGGCAGCAACAGACGTCTGGGTTTGATTCTCAGGTGGAGAGCGAAACCCTTGGGCACCCCCCGACACAAAAGGACGCGAAGGAACATTAGAAGGGTTCTCCTAACCGCAAACATATTTATAGCTTAAGAGGTGACATAAGTGCTCCACTAGAAGGGTAAGAAACAAACCCGCTTGCCTTGTTGCTTTTGCCAAAGGTGATAATTGCGCATAATGTCAGTCCCTTTGTCCCCAAATATCAATGCAAATTGTGCGAATACTTTGTTGGCGAAAGAAAGGCTGCCTTCTTATTTTCACTATTTTGGAGCACTCTTTATTAAGGCCAGAAATTTTACTCTCAGTGTTGTGTATTGTCACATTAATGGATGCGTTCTTCCACAGACCACTTTCCTGATCTGCAAAGCTTTCAACACCTGCATAGAAGCAATTCCACCTCACAACGGGTCTTCTGAGTTGGCTAGTTTAATGGCATGTACATCTCTTTGATACTTTTTGCTCCAGGTCTTGTGCTATGCGCGGGAAGGTTCTAGAAGCTAAATCATAGCACACCTACGTCCGAGACCGATGTTGGAATACGCTTACTAACTGGGTAAGGCTAACTGTCGTGCGCGTATTTCGTCATACCCAGGAGGGAAATCTGATAGAGTTGAAATAGTAAATTATGATACGCTTGGGAGACTCACTGCGCCTCTCACTGAAGATACTGAGCACCGGGTAGTCAGTAAAAGGTTGCTCCAAACGCCAAACTTCTTTTGTTCCATCTTTTGTACGTAAAAGTGTAACTTTTATTCCACGCGGAGTATGACCTCAGTTAACTGTCACACTAGAGGAATTGCCTACGAAAAGAAATCGGAAACAAACTGAAAACGAGAGAACCTCAAGACAACAAGTATTCATTGAACACAGGCGAGAGATCAATCTAGTCTACTGGGGACTTAGACGGGACACTAGAGCAGGGAGGAGGTCCATAGATGACTTAAATTCAGCTTTTAACCAAGCAAGATGGCACTGGTGTACAAGCCAAGAATTACGGTGGTCTCACTTGTACATTTCCTTAGATAACTAAAAACACGACGTGGGCTAGCTAGCCAGGGTACTGGCAAGCTTCCTCAGGAGACAACTTAGCTAAATGAAAGACGCCCGTGAAATACTTCTGCTCCATGAATTAGATAATACTAAAAGTGTCAAACAACCCAATGGAGCAAAGTTAACCCCACGCACATAATAAGAAATAATAGGGACATCAAAGAGCACATGCATGCAGTCAGAAGGCGGGAGGACAGTGCCATTACCAGTTGAGATGGGATAGTTGAATTCCCAAAGCAATTCCAACTGCACCTGTAGACCAGCTCACTGATACATGCTGTAACAATGAAAAAGCGGGGAAGATGACACCGATACTCCGTAGGCGCCGAAAGAGAAAGTGAAGGTATCTTTATAAGAAAACAAAAGCGAAAAGCGGCACCGAAACATGTAAAACTGGGGCTGCCTTGAAGGTGGGAAGAGCAATTGCGCAGGAAAAACGTGCCAAGGATTAGAGCTAGTTCTTCAGGACTTTGTATTTATCGCCAGCAAGAAAAACTCCAAAGGTCACTGTAATCTAGAAGAAAGTGCACCCTGAAGATTTACAGAACTATTGACCAATGAACTTAACGCCTATTGATTCCAGTGTATGTAGTAATATAATGCTTATTAGGATTAAACTAATCTTAGAGATATTTAGTGTATGACCAACAGCGCAACAAAGTTTTAAAGAAAGCCCCTCCTGCCAGCGCCTCTCAACCGTGAACTGCCTCATAAAAAAATGGCTGTACCCATGATTTCCAACGCAAGTGCTCGAATTCTAAGGTCGTCTCCCGGAAAGCTATGGTGCTCGATGTTAGGCAGGAGAGTTCGAAACGAATGTTGTTTGGTTGGCCTCTCACTTGAGATGCGCGATCGTCTGATCGCATAAGTGCTTGCAGAAAATCAAGCGTGCCATAGTCACGAGACAAATTGTGACAATCGAAAAAGAAAGCTCTACTTCCGCCATTGGTTCAAATTGACGTGAAGATCAGCGTAGCGCATAATGCGTGGCCACTTTGCTATGTATCAACTTTATGGAGTATGCACGTGTATTTACATTGATAGACACAATTCAATGTTTAGAGGATGTCTATATCAACAGGATAGATATGAAAACACACAACAGACAAAAGGCTTCTGAGGTGCTGCATACTTCTCAAAGCCCCATACAACACGTTTCTGAGACGGGAGTAGCCTGCGACCAGTGATAAATGCGATCGTAACTTCATAGCCGGTTCGGTAGTTATAGAAAACGTCGAAGGAGGAAATGCTGTGATCATTACAATTACCACTACATAGGTCGCCAGAGTCCAAAAGCTATATTAATGTAGTTTAAAATCCTAAAATAAGCAAATTATATTGCTTCATTATCAGACGCCGGGCAGTATGTACTGCACAGTTTTCCAAAATAATGTCCGCATGAGAACTTGTCATTGACTTCTGGCGAATGACGAGCCCATGTGCGGCAGAAGAGTCGGGAACTGGGCCAGATGGCATGCACTAACTACGATTCGCGCCGTACAGGAGCGTAGACAGAGGCGCCTGAATCCAGCGTAGACCCTGACGGCCAATCATATGGCCGCTGAACTCGCAGTATAGTTCAGTCTTCTCCGGCGAGAAACTGCAAACTTTTTGAAAGCAATCATGATAGAACGGCGTATACGCATTCACACACAAGCTAGACGCAAAATAGCCCATATAGAAAGCTTATATGATATCAGCGGATTTCTTCTCAATCGGCATTTTCGGTTCGAAGCACTTGGAAACCTTATATGGAGTAAAGATCCAACTGTCATGATGTTGCTCGGTCAATATGGCTTTTGTTGCGACGAAATCATTGTTAACCCCTATTAAAGGCCAGAATTTTTGTTTTTGCGTGAGCTATAACTGACTCTCTTTGCCTTTCAGGTACATTACTGCACACGAAGTCGTGTCGAAAACCTGGTATGTCCTCTCTTTGCTGAATCATTGTTTTGGTGTTGAAGAGATCCCAGGATAATATCACAAAAGGAAAACATAACACAAACATCTGAGAATTCGCAAAAAAAGGAGCCTATAACATAGAGATATCATCTAACTCTACATTGTCTACGTGGTATTTACTGATGCATGTTTAATATAATCAATGCAGTCTTACGCTAAAATCGGCCAATGACCGCGGAGTTTAAAGTAAAAGGTACTGGACTAGAGGCCTTATACACACCAACAATTAGACGATAGAGGAATGAGCAGAATATATCCAACCCCAATATACGGCCTTCGTAGATTAGGAGAAACCGCTTGCCTCAGTATAAACATGAGCAGTGATACAAGCACTATGGAATCATGGTGTGCAATAATTTTGTGCAAAATACTGGATGATAGTGATCACGGCAGCACATCAATTCCAATAACGAAGTCCGCCAGGCACTGAGACACGATCTCTCTAACGCTCTTCACTGCCTGTTTACAAGAAGAATTCAGAGACCTGGATTTAGAACACTTGGGAAGAAGAGATAATGAAAAATTCCTTTGGAATGTACGATTTTCTACTTTTATTGCATTGCTAAGCGACTGAGCAGATGAATTGCCAAGCTCGATTAATAATGGGTCTAATAATTAATAAGCACAAATCTGAAGTATTGTTCAACAGCCTCAGAAGCGAACAGCAGCATATGATTGGCAGCGAGGTGCTGGAACTGGTAAGGCAAAGTAGAGGTAATGACCACAGAACAATTGAGAATTTCTCAAGAGAAAACAATATAACACCAGGATATTACCGGTACTCATCAATGGGGTAGAAACATGGAGGCTAGGGAAAAGGATTGAACTTCAATTCAGGACACAGCAGAAGCCTGTTGCAGGAAAACTGATAGTTATAACGGCAAGAGAATGCGACTGAGTACAAACGTGGATTAATGAGACTCCATCCGAAATCAAAACTCGGCTTTAGTGGGACCTGGCTTCCCCGGAAATCACTGAAGACTTCTCTTTCCTTGGTGCTGTTAACGCAACCGATATGGCGCAGCTTCAAAGGGAGGACACAGAGTTAGCGCCGCTCATCGCGTACCGGAAGGCTGCGACGGTCCCCGCGTTCCTCGTGTTTGCCTTCGTGGGTTCCGATCCGACCTTTCACCCTGCAAAACAGCGTCCTCTACAAGCAGAACATTGAGAGCAGCACCGTAACAGTTTTGCTCCAAGTTCCGTCACAGTTGCTACCTTGAGCGCTTGCCATGACGAACCATCCGCCGGCCACCTTGGAGTCACTCGTACCTTAGCAAGAATTCATCAGAGCTACTACTGGCCCAGATTACTTCCAACAGTGCGGACATAAGTAAAAAATGTCGCGACTCTCAGCGCCCTTCAAACCCGCCTCATTTCTTTACCTCATAGCGCCTCCGAATACGCCTTTCCAACAAGTGGGAATGGACCTACTCGGCCCTTTTCCGAAGTCATCCACTGGAAAACGTTGGATTGCTGTCGCGACAGATTATTTGAAGCTGTACGCTGAGACAACGGCGCTTGCAAACAGAACTGCTATCGAATTAGCTACTTTTTTGTACACAATATCGCGCTGCGTCATGGCGCTCCTGCGGTTATCATTACCGACGGTGGAGCTGCTTTCACGGCCTGCTTGACTCAGGCAGTCCTAGATCTGACCCACACCAGCCATAGACGTACAACAGCGTACCACCCACAGACAAATGGTTTGGTGGAACGCCTTAACAGAACCCTGGCCGACATGGTCTCCATGTATGTGGTTGTGGAGGATAAAACGCGGGACCAAATTCTCCCATTCGTAACATTCGCTTACAATACGGCCCTGCAGGAGACAACACGGCTCACGCCTTTCCAGCTTGTCTTCGGTCGTCCAGTTATTACTTCTTTTTTTTTTTGGATGCCATGTTGCCCGTCGACCCCCAGTGTGACCGAGAGCCTGATCTTGACGTCGCCATTTTCGTTCAGCGGGCTGAACAAGCACGTCAACTGGCCAGGCAGCGAATACACCTTCAACAGCATGTCGACGCCCACCGCTACAATCTCGGACGGTGACTCGTTACGTACGAGCCAGGCGACCGTGTGTGTTTGGACGCCAGTTCGTCGCTGTGGGTTGTCTGAAAAATTACTGCGTCGATACTTCGGACCTTACCGTGGCCTCCGACGCATCAGCGACGTGACGTAGGAAGTTTCGCCGGCAACCCCCGGCCGCCCATCGCGCCGACCACCGCATCCGGATATTGTGCACGCCGTTCGTATGAAGCCGTACCACGACCGTCCTGCTGGTTGTACATGACGCTGAGTGCCGCCGGTTCTGTGTCGTGATAGCTGTGTTTAACTTTGCGTGTGTAACCCCTTTCCCCCCTGTGAAAGCTGGCCGCATGGAGGCGATGCTGCAGTGGATGGAGCAGTGATACAGCTCAGAAGTGGAGGAAGAAGTACTTCGCCTTATCGCTTGTGACCCCTCGGCAGTCTGGAACAGTTCTTGTGTCCCTGTGCGGCGTGTAATATACGTGACAATATGAGGGAGAGATAGTCGATAGTCATTAAAGGTAATGGACTGAATCCCAATAGAAGCTAACGCTAGCAGTAGCGGCAGAAAGTTAGGCGGCCGTATGAGGTTATGAACTCTGGGCAATTTCCTCACTGGCGTCCCAGAACCCTCCTCGCAGCGCCGCCCCTCCTCCTCCTGTTTTTCTCCCTTCTCCTCTTTTTTTCTTTCACGGCTGTTGCGCTCTTCGGTCTATTCCTCCGGCGAGTCTGCCTCCGCGCACCGCCGCCGCGAATCTGCGCGTTTTCTGGACCACGCGGTCTGTGTTCTTTAATATTTTTCATGTTTTATAGTTTAATTTCTTTATTATTTTGTTTCTTTTCATATTTGCATTTTTTTTATTTGTTTTCTTTCACTCACGAAACCCGTGCGTTCACTAGATGTGCCTTTTCTCTAATATTTTTCGTGTTTTATGATCAAATTTCTTATATTTTTGTTTCTTTTCATACTCGCAATTTTTTCATTTGTTTTATTTCACTCACGAAACCCGCGCGCTCACTAGATCTGCCTTTACTCTTGCTCAAACCGTGTTCGTTGCGCAATGGCAGCGACTACCTTTGAAGTGCCAAACGCCCTGGTTCGATTCCCAGTCTCAATAAAGTGTTGTTTTTTTCTTCGCCGGAACTCGAACGCACTTGCTAGCATTCCCTGCTCACGACAGTATGAGGCATTAAAGGATTTCGCCTTAATAGAGCGATTCTGCTCGTATTTTCTTTCACAGCTGTTCTGCTCCTGGCGAGCTTCTAGGGCGGCCGGCTCGCGCACTACCTGGTCTTCTTCCGTGATATTCTCTCGTATTACCGAGACAAACGAAGGGAATACGCACCCCCCGCTCCGTCCCTCACCATAGCGCAGGCTGCACATTGGCGACAACTACAAACCCGGACTGCTCTAATACCCAATACTGCTGCATGCCCGATACCCAGACCAATTCTCGTCATCATGCAAACTTTTGCGGCAAACCAGGCGCCCCTACGATTTACATCATTGGCAATAAACGTTTCCGCCACCACCTACGTGTTCATGCGTCAGCACATTGAGAGGCGCGCTGACCAGGCCGCGGTCCAGAAGACGCGCAGATTCGCGGCGGCGGTGCGCGGAGGCAGATTCGCCGGAGGAATAGACCGAAGAGCGCAACAGCCGTGAAAGAAAAAAAGAGGAGAACGGAGAAAAACAGGAGGAGGAGGAGGGGCGGCGCTGCGAGGAGGGTTCTGGGACGCCAGCGAGGAAATTGCCGAAGTCTGCGGGGAATTGGTGGCCGCGGCTGGCACATGACTGGGTAAACTGAAGAAACATGGGTGCCCCTTTGTCCTTTAGTGGGATCACGCATGCTGCGGCTGATGATGATTTAGATGATGACAATGACCTGAAATGAAAAACGCAAAATAGACAAACAGCCAGTGTCTGAAGCCAATAGCAGCAAAATGCTTCGTGGCCAACAAAGTGGTTTCTTTCTGGTTTAAGTTTGTGTCGATTAGAAATAAAATTGTAGCCTGATAACCAGGGAAACACGTTTGGATTCTATCGTATTGTTGGCACTTGCTATGCCTGATGAGGGCGGCTAATTGGATCTAAAGTGAAGGCATGTAAGCGAAAAGATTACCGTTTTTTGAAAGCTCCAAACGATTTTCCACGATGTAATTTGGATGCTGCGACTGATTATGGTCCCTTTACATTTGCTCTCAATGTCAAGAAAATCAACGAAAATAGCGAGGATCACAGTTGTACTTTTTACATTTCTGTCTGGCTGCAACGGCACCCTATAGGCGCGATGAAAATTTAAATACCCTTTCTAGAGAAGTATCTCTCCCACACCCAGATTGGAGATTTTATAAATAACAATTATCTTATTTGGACCCTAGAATTCACTAACTCTGAGCAGTAAGTTTCTGCAGGAAATTATAATGGATCTTCCTTTTCCCCGGAATAGTTATTTCTGTATTAGCTCCTCCTCTCCTCCTATAAGTGGCACATACGTTCCTTTCTTTTCCGAGGGCCTGTTATGCATTCACAGGAGACACCGAGGGTGGAGACTGTAGACCTCAGATGTTAATGAGAGAAGTTCCAAGGTTAACTGTAGGAGAATTCCGTTCCTAATGGCATTAAAGAAAACATGTGCGTAAATAACTAGCATGATCATTATGATTAAAATTCATATTGAGGGTATTGTTCGCTCAGAGAGAATACCCTACACTCTCCCAGTTTTGGCGGTCCATCATAAGGGCAGGCACTATAAAGAAAAAGCGAAAGTTAAAATAGTGTATATGATTTTAAATAGGCTCTGAGTCGGTAACATACCATTAAAAAATTGGACAGGACCTTAAGGTCTGCCATGAGGGTAGGACGCGATAGCTTATTGAGTTATTCCTCGTATACGCAGAATTGGTCATTCTCTGCTTAATATTCATAGGTCCCTGGGAGTCCCCCAACACTCCTGGAGAAGTGGTGCAGTGGTTAAGCGATCTGCCGCTGCCGTTCGATCCCATTCGCTGCAACCGGTGGGGCTTGTGCGACCCAGTTTGCTTTTGCGGAGCAACCTCGATCGGCCAGTGATCAGATTAACTGCCACCGGGCACGGTGCACAGTTTGATCACAATCCGTTGGGCAAGTTGGGATTACGCTACAATGTTACGCGACCTGCGTCGCCCACTTGCCTCCTAGGTTGCTTCTGCGCGGATTTTTAGCGGATTTTTCGTCCACGTTCAATGACACCAACGCCGACAACGGATTTTCTGCGGCCCAAGCTCATTAACGCTATCTCATTAATGGCCGACATGGTTCATCGCATATTGGTGAAACTGCAGCGCAATGCACGTCACCGTAAAGAACACTAGGTTGCGTTCAGTGGAAGCCAAACCGCAAATATACACTATGTATCACAGCCGAAAATGAAACCGCCTTTTTTGTACTGTTAACATTTGAAGACAAACTAAAAGTCGGCAGGGTAAGCAATTTCATACATTCAATACGGGCACTTATCGAGCCAGTGCAGTATCATTCACTAATGTTTTTTATTTTCTGTTATAATAAAAAACATTACCTCAAAACTGGTCTATAGTTCGTGTTTCTTCGACCATATCTGAGGTGAATATTCCCATCAAATTTGGACAACTGCCGCTGCGGAACATTACTGTAGCACATATTTGCACAAATCCCACCATGGACCAGGCAGATATGGTCTACAAAGTACCGGCATTACTTATAAAACCACTCAATGCCCTCAGATTGACACCTTAATATTGTGGAGGTCGCCTACGGGGCGACCATGGCCACATTTATAAGGAGACTTGACGAAGAATGGAGAGTAGTGGAACGGCGTTGGTAGCGTCCGGCCTTGGATAAGTTCCCAAGCGTTCTAACTAACGCATATCCACCACTTCGTCTACATTGCGCCGTGTGCTGAAACATATTGCTGATGAAACATATTCTAGTTGCAAGAATACGAGTGTGGTATAGACTAGAAGATTGATGTTAGTTTGGGCTGCGTAAAATTTACGTCTCAGATATCCGAGCATGCGATCAACTTTGGTAGTTATGTGCTGAATGTGTACGAGTATGTGCCAGCTAAGGTTAGACGTAGTATGAATTCCGAGGTGCTTATATCTTGTAACTGGTTCAAGTAACACACCATTATTACTATATACGGGCAAACCACTATTAACAGCAGGAATGCGCATAAGTTTGCACTTTTCAGCAATAAAAGTCATATTCCAAGTTTTACACCATGATGAGATAGCGTTAAGGCAGTCTAAATCATATGCTTGTCCCGATTGTTTGTTGTTCCCTGAAAACGAACGCAGACATTGGCAAAAAGATGAAAAGAAGAGGAAAGATTACTGCATAAGTCGTTGATAAATGCAAGAAAAAGCAGGGGTCCTAGACGGTGCTTTGGGGAACACCGGAAAGAACAAGCTGAACGGTGTAATCAAAGTGCTTGACTGCAATAAATTGCTGGGGATGCGTAAGAAAAACTTGGGGCCATTTTAGAATTTCAATGTCTAATCCTACCAGTAAAAAAAGGTGATGGGAAACATCATCAAATGCCTTCTCGAAATCTACGAAGATGCAGTCGGCGATAGAGCGGCGGTCTAAAATTGCGTGGTTTTTGTGTGAATAAGAGTACCTGTGTTTCACATGAGCAGAACTTCCTAAACCCGTGCTGGGAGGGAAGAAAAAACGAGCTTGATTCAAGGGAAGTTACAATATGTGAAAAGAGTACGTGTTTCAAGATTTTACGTGGGATACTGGTAATAGATATGGGCCGGTAGTTAACATTCGGGTGTTTATAACGGGATTTACACACACAAATCGCCTTACCTGTCTTCCAGGCCGGTTATTCACCTTTGTCCAATGTCTCCTGAATTATTTTAGGTAAGGCAAGGAATGAATATATTTTAGCTCTTTTTAGGAATTTTGTAGTAACACAGTGAACATCAACAGAAGGGGATGTCTTAATGTTGTTAATTATTTTGGCTGTGCCGTCAGGTTGGATGACCGCAAGATACATTGGAAGGAAGTTGTTATGAACCAGTTGAGGCAAATCCGTAGTTCCTGCTCTTGAAAAGAAGCTCGACAATACATCATTCACTACATTTGCACAGGCACTGTCAAATATAGCTCCATCACTTAAATTATTTATTATTATTCAAGACGTTTCAGTGGGGTGAATGACACTCCAAATTTTTCTCGGGATATTTAGCGACATACCCGCCACAGTGCTATTCAGGTAATATGTTTTAGCGTTCTTGACCTCAGAATTCTGTCAGCTGCAGAGCGATCACGGGACCAATGATGTTCGGTACGTGATTATTTGGCTCATAGGAAGAAACGTTTCTTATTGTTACGCAAGCGAGTAAGTTGGGCATTATACTATGACGCATGCAGATAATAAGATACTACGTGAGTGAATATGAAGCGGCCGGCGAGATATAAGATCTTGTTCTGAAATAAAAGCCAGTTTGCATTAACCGTTCGCAAGCGGAATTCGTCGGAAAAAGTGGCCAAGAAATAACCTAGTTCATTAATGACTTCGCTACAGTCAACGCTATGATAGATGCGCGTAGTTTTAGTGTGACTAGTAGATTTTTGTATGGCAATGATCACAGAAAATATGCAGGTTATTTCTGAACAGAATTCTGGGCTTGTTGTTAGTAGGAGGTGCTATGTACTAGCTGCAACTTCTGTAATTCTCGTAGGCTGAGTAACCATTTCGGTAAACTGAAAAGTGAGCATAAATTAATGAATTCCTTGCACAGTGTCGAAGGTGAGGAAGGTTGCACCAAAGACCAATATGCCCGGAAAATTGAACTCGCCCAATGGAAAGACAGACGACGAAGGGTACCGCGTTACTACAACACTAATGGTATCGTGAAGTTTTGCAGCAAATGTTGGAGATGAACTAAGAGGTCGATAGCACGCGCCTAGGATTACTCTGTGGTAGCCTAGTTGAAGAGATACCCATATTACTTGGATGTTTGATGCTATGCAAAAAGAAGAAGACTATTTTTGTTACTGACTACTATGAGTACGCCACCACCTTGCCGATCTTTCCAGTCTCAACGATAGAAGTGGAAATGATTTGATGAATCGAATATTTCACGGTCACGTGTGCATTGATGCAGCCAAGTTTCAGTTAACCTGATGATGTCAGTGCAACACGCACTTATGGCAGAGGAGAGTTCGGTACGTCTGTTGATCACACTTCGGATATTAGTAAATAAAACTGACGTTTCAGCTAGGCTTAGCCGATGGTCACTAGCCCTCGGTGCCCTTTAGTCAGATTTACCAGGACTCGATGCAGCGGGGAGAGACGAAGGCGCGTATTGGAACATCAACTGGGTGCGTTTGTGGGCCAATCTGAAATTTTTTTATCGTTGACAGGGTCGTATAAGTCGTATAATTAGGATCTGTAGTTCACGACCAATTGTTGTATTTTAGCCTAAAATATGGGGAGCCGGCCACTTTTATGTTTTTTTGGCATTTCACAACTTTTCTCTGGTTTTGAAGTTGCTAAACTTCGGAATCACCGGACGTCATTCAGACTTATAATACCGCCCTAATCCATGCCTACGAGCCCTATAAATTCCTTTAAGCGAGTCTTCGGGGTCTTCATATTTTGGCAGAACCATTATAATTTTTGTTTTTCCGTTTGCTCCCGTGCTTCAGGGTCATTGTCACCAGCGACACCATGAAACACTTAATGGACTCTGGTCTTCTAATTCATGAATTCTTGCCTGAAACAGTTGATTGTGTTTGCGAATATCGAGAACAGTGCAGTGGAAATGCTGCTTTACTTAGGTAATGGTAACGTTTAAATATATAACCTATAAATAGGGACGTAAAGGCCGGTAAGTTCAAGTCGACAGTTCAGGAAGGCCGCCGTGCGGGAGGAACAAGATCAGGCAGTTGAGCCTGACTGCTTTCTCAACGGGTGAGGGGTGCAGATATATGAGGGTGATGACGTAGGCAGCAGGTGTGAAAAGTCACTCAAGAATTGTCGCCGAGATGCTCGTTGTCATGAAGTCAGCTTGTGGGTATGAGTGTGCTTGAGATTGGCCAGAAGATGGACCAGCGGCCGGATTTGCGCGCGTGTGATGTGCGTTGACCCAGCCAGTGCGGTAAATGTACCACTGGTGGAGACGACACCGCAGACACTGAAGACGGCAAAACAACGTCAAGGCAAGCAAAGCCGGAGCGAGCAACGGGTGGGTGCAAGCTGATATGAAGCCCGTGGCCGCTTAATACTGGAAGTGGTGGCTGGAGGCGCACAACGCTAGTCGCCCGCTTTAGCGTCGGAATGAGTGGGACGTCTTGGTGCTGAGACCACGAGCTGCGTTGCACGGGATTTCCTGTTGTGCGTGGAGGTCTTAGGCATTGCACCTTCTTCAGCGGATATCTGATTTTTCACGGAGGCAGAGTCACTGGCTGAGTCGTCTCAGGTTCAATCAGCTGTGGACGCAGCGTTCTACGGGGCTTCACAGGAGAGGTATCACCAAGGTGGGGGGAAGCAGTCATGCTCGACACGAAGACTGTCGCAGAATACCTGTAGTTCCGGTGAGTGCCCGACCAGACGCAGATCCAAAGGCGCGCACAGGACTGTTGTGGGTGCAGGAAGGGTGGGAGTGCACATTCCAAGAAAACCTGTTGTGTCTTGCCATGGTACAGCCCGCCGGAGATGCTGGCGAAAAGTGTCAGGGAGACGGCCAGTGGCTGCTCAGAATGTCCGTGTGTCGATAGAGACCGTGAAGTAAAGTACAGGACTGGTGCTGAGCCGGAATCTGGCACTGCTGCGTACCTGCAAGAGCGGTTTAGGTTTATGCTGACCAAGGGAGCCAGTTGTGCACGTCTTCATCTTTATCATCGTCAGTGCCAGTTTACCCAATTTACGACGCGGCCTGCCTATGCTCCTGTTCCGTGTTTCTGCAGCAACCTTGCCAAAGCCAACGCGTATTGCTCTGGTGGGGTGTTTCTTCCGTAACGTTGACCACGCCAACGCATGCAGCGCACGTCTCTCTGTCACTACCGCCGCATTGCTCACAGCGCGAACACTCGAGTGGTAGTAGTAGAAGTTCATGAAGAACTCGAGGTGCAATAGACAGCGCGAGAGTGTGCTGCCGGTTAACAAGAGGCGTGATCAGCTGCGGTGATTGCTTAGTGCTCTCGTGCAGCGGCCAGGGAAGCTGATCTGTTCCTGCCGCCACGTGTTTGAAGCCCAGTCGCAGAAGTATTTATTGCATGTATTCATTTATTCAAGGTTTGCAAAAAGAGAGCTCAAGGTCGAGCTTCACAAAAAACGATAAACCGGTTTCACCTGGCGAAGTAGCGCTTCCCCACTAGAATTACAGCAAAATCTTCTTTTGAGCACTCTTGGACCTATTAGCTGTAATGTGGGAAAATAAAGCCACTGTGGTGACTTAGTCTTTGTGGTGTTTCCTGCTCACAGGAAAGACGCGTGTACGATCCCGGCCACAGCAGTCTAAAGGCCCGAGTGGCCTGCAATGTCAGTGCACGTAAATAAAGCCAGGTGTTATCCGGTGCCCTCCACAGGGACGTCCCTTTTAGCCTGAGTTTGAGATGATAAACCCCATAAACAAACCAGTCGAAAACCAGGAAAGTGCAGGGCCTAGAGAATGTCATCAGCGTGGATTCTATCTCTGCATTCTGCTGAGCGGAAAGTACAAATAAAGTGGCTCATGCTGCCTGAGGCGAAAATTAAAAGAAGATAAGGCTGAACCACGCCTGTCGTCTCTCAGCTTCACATACCAATGGCGGTCGAAGCACATGCCAATGGCGGTCGAAGCGATAATAGACTTTTTCTCGGAGGTTACAACTCCGCTCAAAAATTGCAGAATTATTCAGTTCTGAAGCGTATCTACCATATTACGTTCAAACCTGTTCGACCTTTCCTACTATCACTCCTTTTAATCTGTGCAAAAGAACAGTGCATTTATTTAAAAAATTAAAAATTATAAAGAACCCTTTATAAATATTTCCACTGCTTGCGTCGACTTCTCGTGCGCCAAACTGGTCGAATTTCTGGCCCCTGTGCTAATAAATTCTCGAAAATGCGTCAATGTGCTGTTTTATTGTCCCTTTTCACACAGAACGGCCCTATATATACAAAACTAGGACTGCCCAAAGAGTTTGCTGTCGCAGTTTCAAACTACTCGGTAAGATTTCTCAATCACCTCTTGTGAAATATAACAGTGAATAAACAAAAAGTACGCGTAATTGCGCATTAAAAGTTCAACGTTGAACCAAACGGCAAATATCGTCATACCAGATGCGAGAAGACTAGATTTCGTGTGTAGTGAAGAAGTCCTGAGCCGCTGTTCGATGATAAAAAGAGATTAACTCGCTACCAGAAAGTTTTTCTGCTGTAATGAAAGGTATATATGTTATGACAGACTGCTATAAAACTCAAAATCTGAGATAATTCTCTTTAAGCGGTCTGGGAACACGCCTGCAGCCTACACTTACCTGGTTCCATGGTGCGTTTTCAGCAACAGCGCTTAGGTTCGCTCTAGGAGCATCACATATATTTTATTATTTTGTAGTAGAAGATGATCTCTTTAATATGAAACACCTATTTTGTGTAAATACGAATTGGTGTAGAAATATTAAAAAGCTCCCCAGGCCAGCACATGGCGGTCCATACCTTGCGGTGCAATCTCCATTTTTAAAACATTCCAATTTCGCTGTTTGAATTAAAGCGCTGCATGTTCAGTACATTTTCCATGCATAACCTCTATAAATTATCAGCGGCTCAGGAATAGTACAGCAGCCCTACCTATGGCAGTACGGCCAATGGCATAGTCATTCGACGGGTCATTCGAATGGTTGGATCTTCAATCAATCAATCAATCAATCAATCAATCAATCAATCAATCAATCAATCAATCAATCAATCAATCTATTTCTGCCTCAAAAAGTGACAGAGGAGCTGCAGAAAAAGCTGTCATAGACAGCTTGACTGAGCCGCAGCCCCCTTATACCGGGCAGCAGTGACAGGCGACGAGAAAAAAAATAACAAAAAAACAAAAGAAAACAATTCAGAGAAAAACACATTATTAACACCAAGAAAAATCTTACCTCTAGTTTGTACATGTGTGCAATTTACATGGTCATCCACACATCATTGCATAAGTTAAGTATCTTTTAGCAGTAGAACAAAAGCACAATGAATCAAACAATAGAAATTAAAACAAAAAACACCACTTAGTGCAGTTTAAAGAAAAAATCATTTTGCAACACAGTCTATGTCTAAGCAACGCAGCTCACCATGAGTACAGGTAAACAAGTTGAAATTGGCAGATTTGTATGTGTCTAGAAGAGAAGGAAGTCTATATTGCAGGCGCTGTTTCATCTGTTTACCAGTACTTATGCGTGAACGCTGAATGTTCTGAAAATCTAGATCAGCGTGAGAAAACGCTGATCTTGATTTTCAGAACATCCAACAAACCTATGACTGGTTTCCATGTGTACAAGAGCAGCAACTTAAGAGACGGCGGGAAATTTTATGCGCCCTGAATACTTTTATATGCAACAGCGTGGTAAATGAATTCATGCATTCCTTATTTGTCATACAGAGGAATGCTCCCATGTCCTTGGAACACAAAGAATATTATACAGAGAACCGAACATACCCTTGGTCAACAATTAGCGTTCGTTCATTGTAAGAACCAAGTAATAAGCGTCCATAAGAGCCGATGCAATGCCCACTTGATTGTTTTAACAGGCGCCGTATTATTGTTCTGTTTCAGCGATGCGTTAGGAACATCAACGTCACATCGCTTCCAATCGGCGCTCTCATAGATGCGATAGCATTTGCCCGGAAAGCTGTTTTATCGTATGGATAAAAGCGAAGGGCAGAATTCTTTTGCCGGCCCTACCACCTTGTTCTTTATTCAAGTTCTTAGTTTATTTCTGAATGAAATTGCTAAAGCCTTGATGTATTCATGAAAATAAAACAACCTGGTTTTGATTTGTTGCATGGCTCTTAAAGGAAGCCTTTAGGATGTCTCTGTCGTGGCGTTCGTTTCATGTGAGACAATTTCTGTGCGGAAAAAATCCCCGACTGAACTGGCTGTCATAGTAGCATAGTTGACCTATTCACATGAACTATGCTTGTACATCCCAAATCTACAGCCCAAATCTCGTACAGCCCAAATCTCCCTTACTACACTTAAATATGGCGATTACCTTATGCAGACCTGTGAAACTACTCGAAAAATTGTTCCCGTTTTACGCCTTAGCACAGTAGCCCACTTCACAGCACTACTCATCTTGCGCCGCCAGTCGGGTGAAAATGTATATGCATCTGCGATTGTAGTGATTAAAAGCTGTCCATACCAGGCTGCGGTACGTTCAAACATACCGCCAGAGTCTTCACTAGGTCCCTATTAACAGCTTTGTGAATTCTGCAAGTCAACATAACCGGAAAAAGTGTTGCAACAGAAGCTGTTCACAGTCTCATTTATGCTCCCTTGTATCCCCATAAAAGGAAACCCTTACACTGTATTCGTGTTCGTAAAAGAGAGGGTCTGCTCTGTACAAGTAATATTTTCAATAAAAAGAAATTTATAACTGTGTTTCTGTCGTGTCCGGTCGCTGTGTTGAATGCAGCGAAAGACGCACACGGTACTTTTAGACTTCGTTTATTTAAAGCCGATGAGGGTGCGACCAGCGTCGACCGAGGCAGGAGCCGAACTGGCCGCCCGAAGAAAGGAGGGAGCTGAGAAGCGTCCACGGGAGGGAGTGGCTTCCCAGAACAGGAGGAGGGTGCGGGGGCGCACCGTGGGGGGGCATCTGGTGACAGCGTGCGACGAGGGGCAAGTGTCGTTAGGAGGGGAATGCGAGTGGTCGTTAGGAGGGGGCGCACACACACAAAAGCAATACGGGGACACAACACTTCCTTCCCCCTTAGAAAGTTGCCTGGTATCGTGCAGGGGGTCGGCGCTCACGCGTGGAGGCGCGCTGGCTTTGTGCGCTCGGGGGAGAAACACTTGTAGGCTGGCTGTTGTTCGCTGTGTCTCCTAGGTCTGTCCTGGGCGAAGTCTCTTCTTCCGGGAAGAGGTGCCAGGCTATGTGGGAAGATGGTGCACGTGTTCTCTTCGCCGGCGGACAGCTCTCAGACGGCGTCGTAAATCTACGCAGCTGGTTGAGATGTCGGCGTGCTACTGTGCCATGTATGTTGACGAGCCAAGAGCGCAGGCCTATGCGTCTGACAATTGTAGCTTCCTCCCAGCGTGGCTTTTTCAGAAACTGTCGGGCGAGGACGCGCTGCCCCTCATTAAGCGTGCCGCAGCGCGGAATTGCTTTTTCTTCCCGGAACGTCTCTGCCTTTGGCTCGGGGAGGATGGCTGTGAGCTGGGTTCGCATTTCACGCTCGAACATCATTTTCGAGGGGGTCTCGCCTGTTGTGCTCTGAACCGTCGTGTGCTGCTTGAAGAGAAAGAGCGCAAGGCGGCGCTGCAGCGAGCCTGTCTGATCTCTTTCAAGGGCGCGTTTTAGCTCGGCTACGTAGCGCTCGGCTTGTCCGTTTGTCGCTGGGTGGTAGGGGGCCGATGTAACTGATGAGATCCCGTTGTCGCGATAAAACTTGAGGATCTCCGCAGACACAAACGGTGTTCCGTTGTCCGACACTACCTTGCGCGGCAGGCCGAACGTTGCAAATAGTGATCGGAGGTTGTGAATGACTGCTGCCGAAGTCGTCTGTCCCATTTGCCTTATCTCAAGCCACTTTGTGTAGGCATCTACGACCACAAGGAAAGTGCAGCCCTCAATTGGTCCTGCAAAATCAATGTGCAGTGTGTGCCATGGTGTGTCTGGCTTTTCCCATTCTGGGACAGGAGCTTTCGGCGGGGCGCTCCGGCTGCTCTGGCAAGGCTTGCATTCTCGCACCACTGTTTCGATGTCGTTGTCAATGCCAGGCCACCACATGTAGCTTCTGGCACACTTTTTCATTGCAACGATGCCCCGATGTCCGGCGTGGATGAGAGACATAGCTTGTGCGCGTAGTTCTCTCGGCATCACAACTCGGGACCCAAATATGATGCAGCCGCGATGGGTGCTCAACTCTGTAGCTCGCCTGCGGTAAGCGTCGAAGTTGTCCCCTTTGAGTCTATGCACGTTGCCTTGTTGAACAGCTTTGTAAACTAGCCGGAGAGCTGCGCACTTCTGCGTAGATGCTGCAACTGTGCCTGCTGTAAGCGGAGGTTCTGGCAGTGCTTCGAACATCAGAACGTCTCCTGGTGGAAATGGTTCGTCAACAGTTGCGTCTAGTGGCAGACGGCTTAGCGCATCGGCGTTTTGATGTTTACTCCCATTGCGGTAGACCAGAGCGTAGTCGTACGCTGAGAGTTTGATGGAATGCTGCGTCGGCTCGATGACACCTTGCTGCTCCAGTTTGTCCAACTCTTTTTCAACTGAATCTCGGAGAGCAAACGGCACCGGCCTGGCCTTCAGAAATTTGGGTTGCGCGTTGTCCAACAACTCCAGTGTGACCGGGGGCCCTTCGTTTCCTGGAATCTCTTCCGAGAATACTCTTTCGTATTTCTCTTGCAGTTGCTCAACCATGTTCTGGCTCGGCGTCTGGTGTATGCCGCATATCATCACGCCTAGTGGAGAAAACCAGTTTCTCCCTAGAAGGCTTGATCCTGTGCCCTTCACAACAAGCAGAGGTAGCGTATGGGTCTGGCCGTTGTAGTTAACCTGCACGTTGGCAGAGCCCAATAGTGGCAGATTCTGTCCTGACCACGTTCGCAGGTGCGTGTCGTCTTGTTGCAGGGCTGGTGCGTCAGATGGCCATGAAGTTCGGAACGTGTCCTCACTGATCAGAGTACAGGCTGCGCCGGAGTCCACCTCGAACTTAATCAGCTGGTGATGTACGCTTACTTCTGTAAAAATCTTCGGTCGCGTGCCGAGATTCATGGTGTTCAGGTCGTACAACACAGATGGTGTTGCTGATGTTGCTCCATGGAGATCAGATAGCGGCGTATTCTCTGAGGCGTTGACGCTGTGATTAGGCTGGGAAGGTGACTTTATCTTGGCAAGTCTCCGTTTCGTAATGCATGCTCTTTCGATATGCCCTCGCTTGTGGCAAAAATTACACGTGGCTGACTGGAATCGACATCCCTGGGGGTTGTGTTGGTCGTCACACCGCCAGCAGCGTTGTGCCTTTTTGACCGATTTAACAACAACAGAAGGCTTGCGCACCTGGTTGCTTGTCTGGTGTACCGGCTCGGTGTTCCGGCGAATCCCTCTCTGCTGGTGACCGGCGCTCTCCGCTCGAACGGCGATGTCGTAAGCTTTGCTGAATGTGAGGTCCTTCTCAGCGAACAGGCGCTGCTGCAGTGACTCGTCACTCAGTCCACATACAAATCTGTCGCGTAACATCACGTCCAAGGGAAGCATGGTGGTGTTAGCAGAAGAAGCTGCGTCTCCCTCCTGCCCGGTAGCTGTTGTCGACAGCGTTCCAAAATTGCAGTCGGCAGCGAGCTTCTTGAGCGCGGCTACGTAGGCGCTCACAGTTTCTCCTCCCAGTTGATCTCGTCGTTGGAAGCGAGCCCGGCTGTAGACCTCGGATGGCCTTGGGTCGTAGTGCTTTTGCAGCGCTTTTACGATGTCGTCGTAAGACACTGCCGCTGGTGTGCTTGGCTGAATAAGGGCGCAGACAGTATCGTAGGTCTGCTCCCCGCACAGCGTCAGCAGGTTGGCCCTCTTCAAGGCTGGGTCTGTGATGTTGTTAGCTTCAAAGTAGAACTGAAGGCGTCCAACCCACGATGACCACGATGAGCCGTTGAATTCTGGTATCTGATTGGGAAACCCTCGCGTAGCCATGGCTTGTCAATAGCGTTGCGTAGCGCGGGTCGAATCCACTTTCTCGTCGCCACTGTCGTGTCCGGTCGCTGTGTTGAATGCAGCGAAAGACGCACACGGTACTTTTAGACTTCGTTTATTTAAAGCCGATGAGGGTGCGACCAGCGTCGACCGAGGCAGGAGCCGAACTGGCCGCCCGAAGAAAGGAGGGAGCTGAGAAGCGTCCACGGGAGGGAGTGGCTTCCCAGAACAGGAGGAGGGTGCGGGGGCGCACCGTGGGGGGGCATCTGGTGACAGCGTGCGACGAGGGGCAAGTGTCGTTAGGAGGGGAATGCGAGTGGTCGTTAGGAGGGGGCGCACACACACAAAAGCAATACGGGGACACAACAGTTTCTGAGTTGTAAAAATTGAAAATTTATATTGACTCTGGAATGCATTTATTCCGCATTTACTTCTGTATTTAAATTTTAATTTCGAATTGAAAAAGTGTATTGAAAGATAGAGGCACTTATGTTTAATTCAATTCCAATTTAAAACACTGATACTTTTTCACACACTATATCGAACATGTGAGCGTTAAATTTTAATCCTATTTTATACTGGATTATAGTTTTAGTTTCGAAATTAGGATTCTGATACTAAAATCTTATATCATCTTTTACTTCAAATACTATATACTTGAATTTAGGTTCGCATTTTAGATAAGATTAAGCATCATCTTCGAACAAATTTCAATTAGCTGTAAAAAATAGGTAACGCGGTACTCATTGCTACTTATTTGGCTTCAAAGATGGTTTAGGGAGGCTCTCAATAACGGATGCCGGTGGAAAAAGTCATATTTTTGCGCAAATATTAAGCGCCCAATGTGAGAGGAGCTATGGAAAGAAAATTGTAGGTGTAACGTTAAGAGATCGGAAGCGGGTGTATTGGGTGAGGGAAAAAACGCGGGTTAAAAACATCCAGCCCAAATCAGGAACAAGAAATGGGCTTTGGTACAGCATGCAATATGGAAGCAAGATAACCGCTGGGCCTTAAAGGGCTACTGAAGCGGTTTTGTAATTCGATGAGTTTAAGGTTGCCGAATGTGCGAAACATGCACGTAAATTCTGCGAAATCGTTTTGCTCTAGCATTTAAAATGGTGGCGTAATCGACGAATAAAGTCGTCGTCGGCGTTCAGGCTTCTCTGAAGTGCACAGCGGCGGACAGAGGCCCCGATAATGACGTCATGTATGACGGCCCTACATTTCCAACGAACAAACGGTTATTCCATGGAAGAAAACCGACGGCATCGAAGGTGAAGCTCACAATGCATTGTTTGGCGCCATCTGACGACACACAGCAGCACGCAGGCGTAAGCAGCGGACATCTGAAATTTCGGCAACAATGACGTCACTGCCGAGTTTCCCCGCACTCCTCCAACGTAGTGAGAAGAAGCCTAAACATCGTCGCGGTTTTAATCGATGATTATGACATCCCTTTAAATGCTAGTGCAAAAATACTCTTCATGCTTTATCTAGAAGCTTGATAGATTCGAATTCTTTAATAACCTCGAATTCTCAAAAAAAAAAAAACGTTTCCGCTTCATTGGATTCCACGAGAAGACAATAGGAGCACGTCGCGGCGGAAAATTAGGTGGGTGCATGAGAATAAGAAGTTTCCTGGAATACGGCGGTCGCAGCAGGCAGAAGACAGGGTTAGTTGGAGCGACATAGGAGTGGCCTAGGCCCTCCAGTGAGGGTAGTCTGGCTGCCGCCGCGGTGGCTCAGTGGCTATGGTGCTCGGCTGCTGACCCAAAAGACGCGGGTTCGATCCCGGCCGCGGCGGCTAGAATTTCTTTGGAGGAGAAATTCTAGAGGCCCGTGTACTATGCGATGTCAGTGCACGTTAAAGAACCTCAGGTGGTCGAAATTTCCGGAGCCCTTCACTACGGCGTCTCTCATAGCCTTAGTCGCTTTGGGACGTTAAACCCCATAAACCATAAACCATAAACGGTAGTCTGGCTGATGATGGTGATGATGTGAGAAGACTGGAAATTGCTCGCATTTTCGTGTATCTACGAAAGCACTACGCCAGTCTAGGAAGCGCATGCCACATTACTACCATTCCCTCCACACCGCGTTTCTTGAATGTAGCGATTAATCCCGTTAGTTCCGAAAATTATGGGGTGAGTTCTTTGTAAAAAACTGAGCACGACCTAAACAAATAAAATTAAGGAGGGGGGGGTGCACTTTTTTGACCTGAAGTGCGGTGAGGCAGAAGCCTTAAGCGCGGTGTTGCTGCTTGTGTTACTGATGTGTGGTTAAGATGTTAAGCTTCGCCTCTAAGAGTGGAACGCGACAGCGTCTTGCAACGCTGCCAGGGAGTCCACAGAACACCCGTCAGTAAATTGGTTTTGAAGGGAAGGAAAGGTATCTGTCTCGCATACCGCGGTGGATACTTCAAACTCTCCGTAAGGGAAGGGAGGAAGATGGGATTGAACGAAGACAGCGTATTCACTAGACACGCCTTTGTTCATTCAAAACCATCGAGCTGGAATGGCAGAGTGGCTTGCGCGCTCGTCTCGCACCGGTTTAATTCCCCAACTCGACAAATTCCCTGCTCGGTTTTATTTATTTATCCCCTCTGACTAGAGAGGTTAATTAAAATAATTAGTTCATTAACTAATTAACTAATTAATTAGTTAATTAACTAACTAACTAAACTCATTCCCACTTACTTGCAGCATCACTATACCATCCGTTTAATTGGTTGCATGGTTACTATCCAAAGTACAATTGGCTCCGCTTGAAATTCGCGCTATGTGACGTCACGACCATTTAGAACCAATTGAAAAGCGAGACATTTCTCAGAAGAACTTGTATTTGGGCGTGTTGGTTCATAACTTTTCAGGAGGACACAGGGGCGCAATAAAAGACACGGACATAGAAGTAGACAGGGACGAGCGCTTACTATCAACATTCTTCATTCGACGTAGACCGTTAATATACCTTCGCTTTACCCAAGCGCCACTGTGCGAATCACAAGCACGTGGGTACCAGAGAACACGAAAAGAAATCCAAAGGCAGGCGAATACAGAAATCTATCTGAAATTGCTTTCTTAGATAGATTTCGGTAATCGCCTGCCTTTGGATTTCTTTTCGTGTTCTCTGTACCCACGTGCTTGTGATTCGCACAGTGGCGCTTGGGTAAAGCGAAGGTATATCAACGGTCTACGTCGAATGAAGCCTGTTGATAGTAAGCGCTCGTCCCTGTCTACTTCTATGTCCGTGTCTTTTATTGCGCCCCTGTGTCCTCCTGAAAAGTGACATTTCTGTCGACAACTCCTGCTTACAGAGATCAGGCAACAATGGCTTCCGCCTTAATACCTATGGTGCTAGCCCCTGGCAAGAAGCTGAGTGTTTGTCACCACTGGCGCCATATAAATGAGCTATAGAAGTATCAGAAACAAAATAGACGGGTTTTCAAATCTAGCACATTCGATGAAGCCTAATGTGATATTAGGTTCAGAATCATGGTTAGAAATTGGTATAACCTAAAGAAGAGTTTTTCTTATGCATACACATACTATCAATTACACCGCGATGGTGAGAGCTTAGGCGTTTTTGTTTTGGTTAGTAAAGGTATCATTTCACGTACAATAACTATTTCAGTCGGTGAAATGAAGGCAGTGTGGGCCCAAATTAGATTACAAAATGGAAACATGGTGTCGGCATATCCATTTTATCTGGCTTCAAGTCGTCTAAGTCACTTCTTTTAAAAATTTAAACAACCAATAGGAACAATAAACAATGACTGTTTGGTCATTGGTGCGGATTTCAATCGCCCCGAAATACTGTTTAGGGTTTATTGCGGTTTAACGTCCCAATGCGACTCAGGCTATGAGGGACGCCGTAGTGGAGGGCTCCGGAAATTTCGACCTCCTCGGGTTCTTTAACGTCCACTGACATCTTACAGTACACGGGCCTTTAGAATTTCGCCGCCATCAAAATTTGACCGCCGCGGCCGGGATCGAACCCGCGTCTTTTGGGTCGGCAGCCGAGCGCCATAACCACTTTTGCACTATCGCCCTTTTTCTCGTTTTCATTTGATAGATGGATGTGTTCGAAGCATTACCTGAATCTGGAAGTGATCCGAAATCATAGAACACATTCAAAAACAAACTTTTTCAACTGCGTGACGAATATGTGAGGTCTTAAATGCCGACGTGGCGGCGCAGCAAAAGCAAACCTCGGTGCACAGGTGAGGTACTGATAGCAACCCAGAAAAAAAATAATAGCATACGCAGCCTTCTAATACAAACCTTCATTTCAACGGAAGCCAATATCATATTTTTGCTTTCGTAATTGTACCGTAAATAAAATTACAATTTAAGACCCATTCCTACACCAGCGAAGGGTTCATACTTTTTCTCATTGCTTTTACGAGACAGATAACACCCAAAAGAAATATGGCAGCTTATCACGTTTCCATCCGGCCAGTTTCTGTCAACCGCGACGTTATTCATGAAAACCTAAAGGCAGATTGCCTTAAATCACTATTGAAATCTGTGTTTTCTTCCCGTAGGCACGCCAACCGAACATTATTTTTTCCCGGTATACTACTCAGTGAGCCAATTGAGCATATGCGATCGATGAATAGGGCAATGAGACTTTATTACAGCGCCCCGATAAGTCCAAAGCCACTCGCCCTAATTGATTGGCTACGGCTTTGTCGTAATGCTTTTTTCAAATGTGGGACATTACGTTTTGTACATCGCTGCGAGAGAGCGTTTTGCCTCTATATTGGAAAGTTGCCCATATCGTGGCAATGCACATATAAGGACTGCGTAATGTTGTAAACAATTGCCGCCCAGAAGTGTCGCTTGAAGACTTCTCGAGCATTAATTCTACACTAATATCATGCAACACTCGTTACTCAATCTTCGACAACAGTTTTTCCGAAGCAGTTCTTTATGTATTACCCAACTTAGAGTTAAGCCATAATGCAAGGTGTTTCAGGGAAGACGCTGATTTTCAAAAATAGGATTTTTTAGGTAAACATATGGCTTTTGCGGCATAGTATCACAAGTGTTGGAGGACAATTGTGTGCCGGTGAATTTTATTAAGTGGTAAATTTGGATGATTAACATGCGAACTATCCCATCTTGTCACCTGGTTGCAATTAGAGATTTGTAGTACATCGTGAGTAAGAACCTTATCAATTTTTAGAATTTCGATGACGTGATTGCCCTCAGCGCTGTGGCTTGACAAAATCTGGCTTCATCGCGCCAAAAAGCGTGCAGGCAAACCACTGTATCCAGTGCACGTAACTATTCAAAAAAGTCAAAGATCCCCGATCGGCCGAAATTTCTGGAGCCCTGCGCTACGGCGTCTCTCGTAGCCTGAGCAGCTTTGGAACACTGAATCCCACAAACCAAGCCCAGCCAAACTAGTAATTTTATAATGACAGCATTCAAATACAGGAAGACTTAAACAGTATGCCGCATAGTGCGATATGTGAAACGGGCAGATTTAATTCAACAAAATTGTACAGATGAGTTTCACTAGTAAAGAGACAGTTTATGAATTAATTTTAAATACTAATTGAACGAACTTCGAATCTGTGCCTGGCAACAAATAGCTGTCATGGATTTGACAGTTTGATTTCATTGCATCTAAAGTGTGCAGGGCTCTAGGGTTCATCCATAGACATGAAGCAATTTCCTTCCGAAGCAAAAGCGTTATCATGCAAGATTTCTTTGAGACATGTACTTGAATATGGGCGCCCATGTGCATCCTTGGATAATGACATGAACATAAGTTACTAGAAACGCTACACAATGTGACAGGAGGCTTTCTTTTTAACAACTTCGCAAAGTATTTCTAACTAAAAACTGCAAAGATATGGTCTCGGCCAGGATGCGCTTAAAAGTGGGGAAATATACTTCGTTTTACCTTATTCCATAAAATCTTTCATTATACATTGCAGGTATAGAACCCGGTCGGCACATGTTAAGTCACGATTACATTTCATTACATCTATTCACACAAGGATGGGAAAGCAACATATTGTAAAACAGGCCACTTTAAACTGTAATTTTCAACCGACCTGTCAAGCAATAGAATCGACTTCAGGGTGGTCTTTCGGCTGCCTTATCGAATGATTCCATCGTTACTAGCTGAATTGACTCACATGATCATAATCTTGCTGTTCTATTATTCACCAGCCCCGTGCTTTTGCCTTGTAGTACCTCTGTCTCCCCCCCCCCCCCCCCCCCCTATTGTAGTAACGCTTGTGAACCTTGTTGAACGCTTGTGAACGCGTGTGAGAATGAGCACAGAAGACCGAATACAGCTCCTCCCCCCCCCCCCCCCCCACAAAAAAAAATAATCGAAACACATACGACGCGCAAATATGCCATTTCTTAAGTGTAAGCAGGAGGCGATAGGATCAGAGGTTCCGGTGTAGTGACGGTGTTTTTATTCCACATACATGCACATCTGCCTGGGCTAATATGCCCCTGATGTTAACAAAAATTCGATCTCTGCGCCTGCATTCCGCGTAAATTGTCATTCTTTCACACTTGAAAAAAATATAACATGTGTGTCCACCTGGCGACGCAGCAGGCGGCAGCCTTGCGATGATACGTGCTCAAGTAAACCTAGGTGTCCTGAACGAAAAAAAAACAGCGTCAGAAGATTTATGGCTCCGAAGAGTCCGAGAGGGTAATGGTGGTCCGCATAACGTCGTTTTCCTCAAATTTTCGAGAAAAAGTCTGCTTTCTTACTTGAGCGACCACGTGGCGCGTTTCCCTATATAGTTCGAAAGCTGCACTCTGTAGTGAACTGATCATCGTAGGTCAGCACAAGCATTTTCTGCAACGTTACTGAGACTCGGCTAATCGAGAAGATTCGCACCCCTGGTACTTTCAAGTCCTGTGTCCAACTGGGTGAAGAGACTTGAATCTTTTTGAGGTATGCAAGCTCTAAATGCCTGCAACGATATATTTCCTGTTCAAGCTGTTGTGTAAACTCAGGGAACCTTTTTTCCACTCCCCCTGCAGAACTGCACCGATTGCAGTGACTCGAGCGGAATATTGCAGCGTTACCCCCAGGCGGTGACACGACGCTACTGCGTTCGGGTGAAAGCCCCAGATTCTAGGATAGATCTCCAGTCGCGGCAATTTGATTTTGATGGACATCACGCGCTGTGTGGTGTCGGTGGAGGCTATGAATCTTCGGACGCAAAAAGCCCTTCATCACAAAGTCACTCATAGCTTACGTTGAGTTATAGAATGCTAAATCCCTGAATAGTACGATACCATAGCCTGCCTGAAATATGCGCCGAAATCTGCCCCCAAGTTTTTCTGCATAAAACTTTCTCTCCAGCTATTTGGACAGATCTGTGTCAGCAGCGGGTGCACTGAATTGGCGGAGTGTGTATGTGCAAGAGGCCGAAAAAGTTGGACATGGGAATATGCGCTCATGCTGATAAGATTAACTTCTAGAGGTGGAAACATTAGGCCTGGGTACTGTGTAACATCTGCGGCGTTCAACGGCGCATAATCAATGGACTCTACAGATCAGATGGATCTGGCTGCGTGCAGTAGGAGGTTGGTGCCTGATAGAAGTGAAGTTGTCGTACACATCGCTACGTTAAAGCCATACCTCCCGCAGATTCTTTCACTCCAGTGCACTGATTAATGTAAGATTTTCTTTTTTCTAGTCTACTAGCACTAGACGCTGAGATAGAGAAAAGTTGTCCTTTCGACAGCTGAAGCCACAATCTGGAGCTGTCCCCAGCCACGGTTGGCAGTGGAAGTGCCTCTAGCACAAGGTGGGTCCCTAACAAAAAAAGCCATTTTCTGGAGTGGTGAAGCCTCCCCCTGCCACGACTGGCAGGTGGTAAACAGGAAAGGTAGAAATGTCTCTCCTATCAGAGGAGAGGGAAGTGCAAGTAGGAAGGGAAGACGAACACAGGGTGACAGGGAGACGTGTGGAGGGTGTAAAAAGCGGAAAGCGGGAAATCACAATAGTACTCCAAAAGACCTTTACAGAGATCATTAAGCCAAGTATCAGTAGTGTTGCAACACTTCCTGTTTGCTGACGTCCCTTTTTTAAGCATTTTCTTGCGGCTACACCTTTCCCGTTCCAGTTCCATGACGTGGCCTTGCAATGTCGTAGACCTCCCAATAACTTCGCATGGGCTGCTTGTCCTCATGGGTTATAGCCGGATCAGTCATTAGTTGTGCTGCTCACAAAATTGATCGGCCTCATCCGGTAAAGACGACTAGTAGACCCTTATTAAGCCGAAGTGAATATACTTTTAATGCATTAAATGTTATTTTTAGTCTACTTATCATGTAATATAGTTGCTTAGGCTAATGTCGTTTAATGTCCCAAAGCGACCAAGGCTATGAGGGACGCCGAAGTGAAGGACTCGGGAAATTTCGACCACCTGGGGTTCTTTACCACGCTGCTGACCTTGCACAGCCCACGGGCCTCTATATTTTTAAATGAAAGTCTAGGGGCCCGTAGGACAGAGTCGTCTGGGGGGCTAGGATCTCTGATTAAGCCAGTAAAATGGGTGGCGTTGCGCTTGATAACACGCCGCGCAGTTGCTGCCGGGGAGCAGCTGAAGGCCTGCCATTTCTTTCCAGGGGTAATATTCTGAGGCAGAGCAGAATTATTTGGCACGGAAGAAAGTACAGAGTCATACCTGTAAAGCATAACTGCGAAATTCAGTTTTTATTTTCGTAAATCAATCTACAAGTGTAAGTAATTGTTTTTTGTTCAAGACTGACTTTCGTTTTCCCACATTGGCAAGAAGGACAGAATCGGAGACTTCCAATTATGTTATTAATTTTGCTATGCCTAAATTATCTGTTTGGAAATAAGTTAGATTGGTAATCCATATTGTCTCTAAAAATAGCGCTTTAAAAACCCCGACTATGTTTTCGCGTGTTATAACTGTAACATGCGAGCTAAAAGATTAAATATTTGCGGGTTAGAAAAGGGGGCTAAATATTGGTCTCATTCAGTGGTTCTATATTATTTTTATTCTGATATTTGGTAATAGCTTTGGTACAGTTCCGTTAAGGCACTACAGTTTCACTTATTTAAGAATCCTTTGCGCCTCTGCAATGCGTTCAAGAGCTACCGACTGCAGACATGCTGCATAGAACCCACAATACTGCTCAAAATTTAGCGAGCCTTTCCGGCTACTCTTTCAGCCGCGCGCTCCTTCGTTCCACGCTACGACGTATGCCGGTTAAGAAACTGGTGTTAGATTGTTTCAGACGTTACACAGTAACTCTGCCGCGGCCAGTCAACTGCGCAGGTCGGAGAGATCACGAAGCTCCACCCCCGGGGGGGGGGGGGGGGGGGGGGGGGCAGAAAATTGCACCCAGCCGGTGGTAGGGTGGAGTGGGTGGGGCCGACTGTGCTGCGGATACCTTTCCGTGTGGAAAAAGTGCTGATGAGAGAAAGGCGCTGTAAGGGATCGGTAGTGTACGCGGGGCCATCGGAACGCGGCTGGGAGCGCTCAAAGCGAAGCGTCTCCTTCCTTGGAACGCGGCCGCTCGCGAACGCACCGGGAACTACGGGTGTTCCCCGCCCCGCGGTACCGTTTCGCGCACGTGCTGGCGCGAAAGTGTATTTGTCTTTGTTTTTGACTTTTATTGTGCAATGGAAAGGGCGTTTTGCCCTACGGAAGCTGGAGGGCTGGCCATGCTCTCGGTAAACCAATCATGTGAGGAGTGTAACATGATTGGTTGCTACGAAATGTGGGCCGGGCCTTTAGGTCTTTAAAACCGGGCCCCGGAGCCGGAAGGGGGTTCTGCGCTAAGGTGAGATGCTACGCATCTTCGGCAACGCCGAGTAGGGGCCTCCCCTAGTATTAGCCAGTTCCACCTTTTTGTTGTTTGTTTGTCCTTTTGCCGTTTAATTTGTCTCTAGTGCCTTAACTATGCTGTAAATATTTGTATATAAAACTTCAAGTATTCCTTTTTGTTATCCCTGCGTCTTCAAGTCTTCAAGTCTTCAAGTTGGAACAAACCGTCTCTGGCGGGGGCACCCCTGGTGCAAGGAGAGTAGAAGAACCTGTGGAACTTTACTGGCGCAGTCGACGAGGATCCTGCGGCCATCGGAAGACGGCGCAGGAAGAAGATTGAACGCAGGGAGAAAGGCGACGGTCAGGCAACCGCAGCGTTAGAAAAAGGACCTGCGGAGAGACGGCGGCAAGGATGCAAGGACCACGGCAGTAGTCCAGCGACGCGGGACTGCATACGGTCCAGAAAAGCAGCGCGTCGAGAACTCGACGGTCACCGGCGGGTCGCAGCTAGTGACGACAACGTGCACAGGACCAGCGGCGTGCGACAGCTCATCGCAGCGTCCGGTGAAAGTGGCGGTGGACTCCGACGCCAAGGAGCTGGCAGTGCGGATCGACGGATCAAAACTGTGAGTTTCCTTCGTCGCATTGTTCACGTCCCTGTGCATGTGTTCGAGCCGGTAGGACAGTTGAGGAGTACAGACGGCGGTATGGAGAGTTATCCACGCCGGCTCTCACGCGATGTGAGGTACCAGGTTGAGTTAGCGAAGGCGCGGTTAGCGGACCTTCAGGCTCAACTTGCGAAAGTAAATGGCGGAAAGGCGCTGCTTCGCGAGGAAGAACCTCAGGATATTAAGTATGTCTTGAAGGTTATAGAAGCAAGACGCCAGCAGGTAGAGGTCGAGATCTCTCAGATCAAGGAGAGTAGAAGAGCCAGTCAATCAGCCAGGGAGAACTGCTCCGAGCCCCGAGAGGTGAGGCCGCCTGTGCTGGAAGACAAAGACTTATGCTGCTCAAGCACAGGTGGAGGAAAGAGCAGCCAGGTCGCTGTAGGCAATCAGCCGATATGCGCGGACGCCACTTTGTTAGGAAATGCCGCAGAGAGCGAAAACAAGATTTCTGAAGGGATCACAGCTTTTCCGCCACTGCGGGCGACTAGCAAAGAAAGAGAGTAGCCCAATTCTGATGGTCTAGGGCCAATCGAGACCAAATTGTCCGAGACCAAGCAGGAGAGTGAGCTAATTCCTGCAGGCTCTATGAATGAGATTGTGATCTCTGACACGGAGCTAGTGACCGGAGAAAGGCTAACGTTGCTGGAACGGCACACTGTGTCAGCCATAGGGCAGGAAGTGCCTTGTAGCGTCAGTGATGGCAGGAGCGTTCCATCCGAGCCAGAGAACGGAGGTGGGCCTGTTGCGCCTACCTGGCAGAGCGCCGCGCTGTTGTCGAACGCATCCGGTGTATGTCCGATCAGGTCATCTGAGGACAGGGAAATGCGTGGCTACTTTCCACAAGTCAAATTCAGGTCGAATGACCGCGAGAGGGCTCATGCAGCCCCAGATTTAAACGATTGTACGGAGCCGGCAAGCTCCTACAATGCAGAGAGCGGAAATTTCGAAGTTTTCCCGTGCAGTAAAGGTGCAAATGGCCCCAAACGAAGCAGAGTAGCTGGAGGCAGGTGCGTGGCCTTCACGTGGAAAGTCAGCGCGTGGAGCAGTACGTTCCGTGCTGCAGTACGCCAAATCCCGTGTGGCAGAAGCGGCCGCACTGATACTACACTGGACAGGGGCTATGCTCCTTACGCAGCACGCGTCTCGTATTGGTGCGCCGAAGAGAGCGTGCCCTCAAGGGCGTCGCGTGATCAGGGATTTGGGCCCATCGAGTACTACAACGTTTTCGATCCTGGAGGGCACCGTCTTTTCAGTTCACGCTCCGTTGTGGCGCCAGCCTAATGAGTGAGTTACCGTTTAGGCGTTAATTGTGTTACTGACAACACGTGGTGGCTCAAATGGACACAGGGACGCTCGGTGCGACTAAGGAGGCTCACGTGGCCACTTACGGACGTCGTGCGAGTGCTACTGAACGCTCCACTTGCGAGCGTCTGTGTGTGTGTGTGCTCGTTCGCGAGCAGGACGCGGGTGTGCATGCAAGTGAACTGAGTAGCCTATCAACTTGGACTCCGTTTTACGGCGCACAGCAAGCATGCCACCGTGTGTATTTGTGCAATTTGCTTATGTTATGTTGGTGCCCGTGTGCATTTTGGTTTTGGTTTTGTTGGTGCAACTGGTCGCAGCGCGACAGCTTGGACTTCGGTCAATGCGCTGGATTTAAAAGTGTGAAACGCGCATTTGAATGTGTACGTTTTGTTTATGTTATGTCACCCGAAGGGTGGTTTCGTGTCAGACACCGATCCCTTTTGCTTGTAATTCTAAAAGTGCCATTTGGGCCCTCTTTAGAATCTTGGGAAGGGCGTGTAAGGGATCGGTAGTGTACGCGGGGCCATCGGAACGCGGCTGGGAGCGCTCAAAGCGAAGCGTCTCCTTCCTTGGAACGCGGCCGCTCGCGAACGCACCGGGAACTACGGGTGTTCCCCGCCCCGCGGTACCGTTTCGCGCACGTGCTGGCGCGAAAGTGTATTTGTCTTTGTTTTTGACTTTTATTGTGCAATGGAAAGGGCGTTTTGCCCTACGGAAGCTGGAGGGCTGGCCATGCTCTCGGTAAACCAATCATGTGAGGAGTGTAACATGATTGGTTGCTACGAAATGTGGGCCGGGCCTTTAGGTCTTTAAAACCGGGCCCCGGAGCCGGAAGGGGGTTCTAAGGTGAGATGCTACGCATCTTCGGCAACGCCGAGTAGGGGCCTCCCCTAGTATTAGCCAGTACCACCTTTTTGTTGTTTGTTTGTCCTTTTGCCGTTTAATTTGTCTCTAGTGCCTTAACTATGCTGTAAATATTTGTATATAAAACTTCAAGTATTCCTTTTTGTTATCCCTGCGTCTTCAAGTCTTCAAGTTGGAACAAACCGTCTCTGGCGGGGGCACCCCTGGTGCAAGGAGAGTAGAAGAACCTGTGGAACTTTACTGGCGCGAAAATGCTCAAAATTCAATTCCGACTTCAGACAATTATGCTTCTAAAAAAGTATTCGGAAAATTCTTCCTTCCATTCGGAAAGCAGTGTTCTTTAATATCGAATATATATTACAGCTTTATTGAGATTTCATTTAAAACTGGAACTTCTGCAGTGCTTCTAAGAGTTCTTTTTGTTTTCAAATTGCTTTTTTCTCAGAAGTGTTTAAAAAAAGAGAGAGTCCCTTTCAATGACCTTATCAAGAGGAAGAAATGGGCTTTGCTAGGGCATGTAATGCGAAGGCAACATAACCGCTGGTACTTAGGGGTAACGGAGTGAATTCCAAGAGAAGGCAAGCGAAACAGAGGCGGCATAAAATTGGCTGGGTGGTTGAGATTAAGTTTGCGGGAATACGGTGGCCGCAACTTGCAAAGGACAGGGTGAACTGTAGAGGCATGGCAGAAACCTTTGGCCTACAGTGGGCGTAGTCAGGCAGGTGATGATGATGGTGATTTCAGGGAGAAGGCTATGCTGAAACATGCATTTTATTTTTACAAGCAAAAAGCAACTTCTACTATTACCCATTTTTAGGGCATAATCTTTATAATAATATCTTTCATTGACAATTGCTACTTTACCTTCTTTTTTATTATGGCTGTTGATACTTCTCTTTGGAAAGAAGGCAACCCTTTTCTACAAAAACGCAGATCCAAAAAGCTCCCCTAAAAAAACTTTTGGTGTCGCGACGTATGCCGAACTTTCTCAACATCTTTCTTCAGCATTGATGACAAATTTTTCGCTTGTTTTTGCCGCAGGGTAGATGGAATTCCAACCAGTCAACAACGGGATATTGAGAAGACATCCCCGGGACAAACTAAAAACATTGTTTCTTCTGTTTGACACAACACTAATCTGGGGCAGCAGTTTTGCTTGCAATACACAAATTCCAGTAAGACATCTCCTTTTTGAAGTTTTACATGTCTGTCTTCTTTTTACAAACAGGACAATTTTTGGAACAAATGCTTTATATTGTACACAGTTGGAAAACAAAAGCTTTCTATGCTGCATGCATCTTTGTTATAATCATCGGGTAGAGATATAAAGACATCCACAACAAGCATTTCCCTGCTTCAGAAGTGTTTTACTGTTTAATGTCTATCAGCCTTAATGGCTCCGTCAGGGTGCTGCACGGACACCCTCTACTGGTGGCGCCCGCAATTCACCATCATGCAGGCCCATCTTTTATGCACGCGAACTGTATGCAGCCCATGCTTAGCCCTTCAAACTCAGTTTAGAATACAGGAGGAGAAGACGTGCGAATAGCCATGCACCAATAGACGAATAAACGAATAGACGTGCGATCCCATGCGGGATCATCGATGGTCTTGCTCAAACAGGCCAAACTCCATACCTGAAACGCTTCGCCACCTTGAAGCCCAAAGTTTCTCCCCTGTAGCTTCTACGCGGGACCCATGTAGGCTGAAGGCGGGAAGTAGTAGTAAAAGACTTTTAATCGACCATAATTTACAGGCCGAGCATTTCGACCGCCTGGGCGACCAGAAGCCGCTGTTCTTCTTCCCCTTCAGCGCCAAGCCAGTCGAGCCAGGTGGTGATGGATAGAGAGGGTGGGGGGAAGGAACCCGACTGCTGAGCAGCCGGGCAATAGAAGAGGCAATGGGCCAGGTCAGCATAGATACAGGGGCAGTTGGGACAGGAAGGGTCCGATCGATAGCGACAGAGGAAGAGGCGGGACGGGGTGATAACTGCATTCATCTGGATGTGCCGAAGAAGGAGAGACTCCGGCACCGTGAGTGATGGATGAGGGGGAGGGTAAAGGCGTTTGTCGAGGCGGAGCTCAAGGTAGACCTCTTTTATGGTGCGGCGAAGGGTGAGTCTCCCACCGTCCTCCGAGAGCTAGGGCCAGGGGATCAACGGTGCCCGGAAAAGTGTGTCGCGGGCGAGCTGATGGGCCAGCTCATTGCCGTCAATCCCTGAATGCCCAGGGACCCAGAGGAGGAAAACGATGGAAGGCTGCAGTGCGGAGACCGCTCGTTCGACCTCCTGTTGGAGAGAAGGGGTCAGGGTGCGTTTCTGCATGTGGTGTACGAGGGGGTACCCAAAAGAAACCGGACTTATTTTTGTTTGAACTTATTTGTTAACAATTTAAGCACAGGCCTTCAATCTCTTTGAAAGTATGCCCCACTTGCAATGATACGCTTGTCGAATCTTTCATTCCATTTTTTAAAACAGTGTTTAAATTCATCTTTTGTGATGCTTGACAGTGCCTCCGTCGTTTTTTTCTTCACATCAGCAACATCAGCGAAACGCTTTCCATTCACCTATTTTTTCCTTCTAGGAAACAAAGAAATTAGCACGGGGCAAGGCCGGGAGAGTATGAGGGTGTAGGAATAGAGGTCATGCCATTTTTGGTCCAAAATTGTCGTAGAGACAGGGCTGCGTGAGCAGGGGCATTGCCATGATGGAAAAACCAGTCACCCGACCGCCACAAATCTGGCCGCTTCCACCGCACACTGTTGCCCAATCTTTTCAAAAGATCCAAGTAGAAAGCCTGGCTAACTGTCTGACCCTTCGGAACAAATTCTCAATGGACGACTCTTTCACGTCCAAAAAACAAATCAGCATTGTTTTGAGGTTTGGTTTCACCTGACGAGCTTTCTTGAGGCGAGGTAAATTTGAAGTTTTTCATTAGCATGATTGTTGCTTTGATTCAGGATTCGATTCAGGAACACTTGAGTTGTCCCCATAGCATCGTCCTTGTATGTCTTTCTTAATATTTCAAGAGTTTCCATTCAACTTTTTCCGAGCAAAAATCAGAATTTCACCAGCGCACGCTGTTCACGAAAATCAGCCATTGCAAAAACGACATTCACACAAAACAGTCGTCACTCTAAAACTCTGCCTAAACTAGTCTGACCTCTTTCAACGACGGCACTCGGCTTACTGACTCTGGAAGGTTCGTTCTATGCGCTCCTAGTGGAAAAACTCCGTACCACAGAAGCTTTGCCGACCAAAAAATTTAGTCCGGTTTCTTTTGGGTACCCCCTCGTATAGCGGCTTGTGAGTCCGAATAGACTGTGTACTCTTGGAGAGAGGGAAGGAGGGAAAATGACTGGAGGGCATGCGCAATGGCGAGGACCTCGAGGGACAATGCGTCTGGAGGGTGTAGATACGGCCCGCTGGTGTGGGGTTCAGGAGCAGGGAGGTGTGGATGGTACAGGGCGTAGCCGCAGGAACCTCGAGGAGCCACCAAGGAGGCATCCGTGTAAGCTACACCCTGGGTATCAAAGAGAGGGGAATGGTGCTGTGCGGCCGCATGACGACGTCCGGCGTGCAGGACGGGGGACATGTTGGTCGGGAGGGGAAGGATACGAAGATTGGGGCCGGGGGTGGGAATAGGAGGGGTAAACGGGGAGATTGGAATGGGCGAGATACCCGCTTGAGTCAATAACAACTGACCCTGATGGGTAAGGGAAAGCCGGGCAAGCTGCGAGTCACGATGGAGACTGAGAAGAGAACGAAGAGGATGGAAGAGGCCTGTGGCAAAGAGCTTAGTGGTAGAGGTAGTGATAGGGAGGTTGAGAGCTGCCTTGTAGAGGCCCACAAGGGCAGTCTCGAGAGCGTTAAGTTGAGTCTGAGTGAAGGAAGCGTAGGGTGCAAAGTACAAGACCTTGTTGAGGGCCAGCGCGTGGGCAACTCGGCACGCGTGAGCCTCGTGGAGACCTGAGCGTCGAGTGACCACGCGCCGCAGGAGGTGAGTTAGAGTGGTAGGTGGTGACAGCGCGGTGAGGGATTGCACATTCTTAGCCGCATGCAAAGGAAAGCCAAGAACTTTGCACTGTGTGATGACAGGAATGGGAGAGCCAGAAAGGTGGAGAGAGACGAAGTGGTTGTGTGAGCGCTGGTAGGAGGAATGGTTGAGAAGGAGAAGCTCGGATTTCTCATGAGCAGGAGAGAGGCCAGCGGTGGCGAGAAAGGAGTCGATGAGATCTAGGCCACGTTGCAGGGTGTCCTGTACGTGACCGGGAGAGCCAGATGAACACCAGAGAGTGATGTCATCGGCGTAAAATATATGATGCAGGTCGGGAATTTCAGCTAGCTGGGAGGCGAGAGGGGCCATAGCGAGATTGAAAAGGGTAGGAGAAAGAACAGCACCTTGAGGAGTGCCACGGGTGAGGTGGTGTGGGTTACACAAGTGGGTATCTACTCGAAAGCGAGCCACACGTTTAGAGAGGAATGAGCGGATATAGGAGTACATGCGGGAGCCACAATCCAAAGAGGCGAGTTGAGAAAGGATGTGATCGTGGCAAACACCGTCAAAGGCCTTGCGAACATCGACGGTCACAAGTTCGTAAATTTGAGTAGGTGTAGGGGACAGGAACGTTTGCTGGAGAATCAGAAACATGTCCTGTGCACAGACGCGGCGTCGGAAGCCAATGAGAGAATGGGGGAAGAACTCCCGTGCCTCAAGAAAATCAGAGATGCGAGTCAGAGTCATTCGCTCAAGGGTCTTACCAACGCACGACGTCAGGGAGATTGGGCGGAGGTTAGAGAGAGAGGGAGGTTTGCCCAGTTTTGGAATCATAGAAATAAGGGAGGATGTCCAGGAGCTCGGCAAGCAGCCGCTCTCCCAGGCCTCATTCTAGGTTTGAAGGAGGAATTCTTTGGCGCAGTCAGGAAGGTTGCGAAGTGTGGTGTATGTAATGGCATCCTCACCGGGAGCCGAGCGTGTAGAAGAGCAGATTCGAGCTCCCGGAGAGTGAAGCATTGGTCCAGATCGGGGTTAGGTCCACCAGAGTACACCGGGTAGGAGGGTGCCAGAGGGGGCGGTAGGTAGAGAGAGGCGAGTTGATCAAAAACTTCGGAGGGAGTCCCCTGAGTGAGGGCTTTAGCTAGAGTGGGAGCAAGGGCAGGCTTAGTGCCAAGGAGGGATTTAAAGAGAGACCATGCGGATCGCGAGTGCAATGCAGAATCAAGGCCATCACAAAGAGCACTCCAACGAGAGTGCTCGAGGGAGGCGCAGTGGGCGACGATCTTGGCCCGCAAAGCAGTGATCCGGGAGGAAAGTTGGGCATTTTGTGGTTTGGAGCGAAAGGAGCGTTGAAGACGTTTACGGCGACGCCATAAACGGAGAAGGTGAGGATCTGGGTCTTGGATTGGGTAACGAGAGCGAACGCGACGGATACTGGACGTGAGCGCTGCAGAGATGCGCGACGTCCAGTCGTCGTAGGATTGAAAGGAGTCGGAGGCGAGATTAGTGCGAAAAGCATGCCAGTCAGTGTGAATAATCGGATGACAGCGAGGGATGTGGGAGAGAGAGGTGGTGATATGGATGAGAAAGTGGTCACTTAGAAGAGTTTCGGCTGTCACCTGCCAGTGAAAGGAAAGTGAGCCCCGAGAGAAAGTGAGGTCGGGTGTCGTAGGGCGTTGTGAGGCAGTGCCCGCTCGAGTAGGAGAGCCAGGAGTATTAAGAAGGGTGAGGTGGCGTTCCTGGGCCAGACAATGGAGGAGGCGGCCGGGTTTGAGGGTTTGTGGGTAGCCCCAGAGTGTGTGAGGGGCATTAAAGTCACCACCAAAGAGGAGATGGGAGGTAGAAGAAAGAGAGTGAAGGAATTTGCCCAGAGCAGAGAATAAAGAGGAAGTGACAGGGGGGTTGTAAAAAGACAAAAGGACGAGTGAGATGCGGGAAGAAGGGTGGTAATAAACCACACCAACTAAATATTTAAGGAGGGTGGAGGGGATGTCAATTTGCTCTACAAGCACGTCACTGCGTACATAAATAGACGCAAGTGGTGTGGCCGTAGTGGCATGGTAGGCGCGGTAGCCTAGGACATTGCGGGCCGTCCGGGTCTCCTGGAGAAGGAGAAAATGAGGTAGGGAGGGGCGGGTGAGTAGATACTGGTAAAGGGGGGTCTTATTGTGGCAAATATTTTGGCAGTTCCACTGCACAATCTCGAGGTCCTCGCCAAACACCATTATGATAGTGGAGATGAACGCGATGGTACGCGTTCCTTCTTTTTTGCCGGGGGCAGTGACTCATGGACGGATTGGAGCATAGATGCGAAGGATTCCAATTGCTTTGATTGTGCTTGGAAAGTGGTAAGGATCTGGAGAACCGAAGTGTCCAGCTGAACCAAGCGAGTGTGATGTGCCTGTGTGGTGGTCTCTACAAGGTCAGCCAAAGGGGCGACCTGGGCGCTGGAGGAAGGAGTGGTGAACGTGGCAAGGTGCTCATTTAGCTTGCTAAGCTGGGAGGTAAGAGAGGAGGTGGTTGTCTGGAGGGTTTGAGTCAAGGCATGTATCTGCTGTTGTAGATCGTGGGAAATGCGCTGCTGCTCTCGCTGCTGGCGTTCCAGCATTGCGAGCCGGAGGTCGAAGGAGCGGCTCTCGTCAGTCAAGGATGGAGAGGGTGGTGTAGTGGAAGAGAGGTACGCTGACACCGAGGATGCTTTAACTATGGCGGCGTAGTAGCCTGGTGGTGACGTGATCGGAGATGATGGAGATTCATGATTCGAGGAGGAGGAGGAGGAGGCGGGGGAGGAGGAAGGGGTGGTGGGTTGAGTGGCCCGGCGCAAAGCTAGGCGTCGGAGGTATGCAGCTTTAGCACACTCGCGTTGCTTAGCAAGGATAAAGGGGCAAGTGTGGTCGAGGGAGGGGTGGGTGTTTACCTGGCAATGAACGCACCAGGGCTGGGCACACACAAGAGCGGAAAGCGGGTAGAGGAGCAGCACAGCGACGGCACTTGGCCGGAACGCTGTGCTGGGGGCATTGGTGGGCCCGATGGCCTAGAGTGAGACAACGGGTGCAGGTGGGAGGCTTAGGTTTATGAGGACGGCACCGGAAGGCAACGCGTTTGAAATAAACAAAGTGGGGGATGACGGTACCAGCGAACGTTATGAGCACTGATTGAGTGGATCCCATCATGCGAGCAGCGAGAATATCTGTTTTGAAAGATTCCAGGTCATGCATGAGGTCATCAGGAGTGAAGTGGCCCCCGACGTTATGGATGACGCCGAGGCATGAGATGGGAGGATGGGGGGTGTCAGTTTTGATGGTAACAGGCTTACCATGAAGCTGAAGATGCGTGACAGAGAGTAGGAGGTGGGCGGCGAGAGGAGAATGAGTCTTTAGAAACACAAGGCTTTGGGCTGGCCTGGCCTGAAGGGTGATGTGGCACTGGTCTTCGAGGAAAGTTGTGCAGCGGAGGCGACTGCGGCGAGTACGTCGTAGAGAGGTAGCTTGGGGGTGAGGGTTCCAGGGGGAAGCTGGATGGCAACTGGTGGGTGGTGGAAACTTTTATTGCCAATGATGTCAATCGTGGGGGCGAAGCCCCCTACATGGCACTTGGATGCCTCCTCAGTGTGAGGAGGAGGCACCCTTACAACGCGAAGGATAGCCCCTGGAGCGCAATCCTACTGTGAGCGCTGGAGATGATCCGGCGCTGGTCTTGGTCTTGAGCGGACGAGCTGGTCAGAAGAGACTCCCAGTAAGACTCCGCCGCGGTTGGTGATGGGGGATGAGGGAAGGTGGGGCATGTGAGGAGGGTGTGTAAGAAGTCTCCTGGTTTGCCGCAAAGTTTGCATGATGACGGGAATTGGTCTGGGTATCGGGCATGCAGCAGTATTGGGTATGGAGCAGTTCGGGTTTGTAGTTGTCGCCAATGTGCAGAGTGCGGTATGGTGAGGGATGGAGCTGGGGGTGCGTATTCCCTTCGTTTGTGTCGGTAGTACGAGAGAATATCACAGAAGGAGAGCAGGCGCTCCGAGGCTCGTAGAGGGGGCTCGACTCCTGCCCGGAATGTGAGACCTCGGGCTAGGGAATGAGCCTCCTCGTTGCCAGGGAGGCCAGCATGTGCTGGCGTCCAGATGAGGGTGATGAGGCGCCGGGGCTGCCAGAAACGTAGTAAACGAGCAGCGGTGCTGGATATGTAGCCCTTCGCATAATTTAAAATTGCAGATTTGGAATCGGAGATAATTTTTGTGGCAGATGTAGAAATGAGAGCAAGCGCGATGGCTGCCTCTTCTGCCTCTGTGGTCGAATTCGAATTGGGTACCCCCTCTTAGTCTTCCCTGAAACACCTCGTATATATGTAAGAAAAACCTAACGGGATTTAACTGACGACGTTTTGGTTGGAGGGCCAGCCGTTTTCAAGTGTACTACAGCATTTGAAGCACACAGCTTTTGTTTCGAATGCTATACTATACTCAAAAAAGGCTGGTCCTCCAGCCGAAACATCGTGAATTAAAACGTGTTATGTTTTTCAATTGCTGTGTGTCAGTCATTGTTACTAAGAGGGAACTGAGGGGAAGTGTGCCGAAGGCAATATTCTGTTCCTCTATTGTTCTCCATAAAATATTTTGATGCATCATGCATGTGTTGTAGCGCGTATGTACACTTGTGCACAATAAATGTAATAATTTGCATTTTGCTTCTATTATTCTTTAAGCACTCCAGGATAGTGTTCACAAAATGATTTTGAAGTGATAAAACTATGTTGGTAAAAGTGTTGTACTGTGTAGTTAACATACACTTTTCCAAAAGTTGATGTAGGAATTATACTTTCTTCGTACTTGAGTCTTTTGAATAACTGTGGCCAATTGTCGGAAGACCGTTGATAGGGTGTTGGTAGACATTGTCGGTATGTGGTTGATAAGAAGTGTAAAGACTTTCTATGTACTTGAGTCTTTTGGATAACGGTGGCCAATTGTCGGAAGACCGTTAATAGGGTGTTGGTAGACATTGTCGGTATGGGGTTGATAAGAAGTGTAAAGACTTTCTATGTACTTGAGTCTTTTGGATAACGGTGGCCAATTGTCGGAAGACCGTTAATAGGGTGTTGGTAGACCTTGTCGGTAAGGGGTCAGTAGGAAGTGTATAGAAACTCGATAAGGGGATGATAGGAAGTATAAAGACTTTCTATGTACTTGAGTCTTTTGGATATCGGTGGCCAATTGTCGGAAGACGGTTGATAGGTTGTTACTACAATGTACAAAGGCGTTTAAAAGACTTTCTATTTAATGTTGATAGGTTCTATTAACAATTGTCGAAAGACTTTCTAAAGAATGTTACTGAAATTTTTTCTAAGAGAGGAACAATAAACAATGTCTGTTTGAACATTGGTATGGATTTCAATATCCCCGAAATAAATTCCACATGCATATCTTGACTTGACAATTTCCCAAATATTTCAGAACTAACGACTTATGTACCGGGGCTTGATTATCATTACCAAGATATTTGTGAAAAAGTTTAACTTCATCGTTTACAAAATAATATATTGCATGTTTACAGAGCCCTGCATGCCTGAATCCAACACTCAATTTCATTCAGAAAATTTTATTGAGCGTAAATTTAAAATTACTAATTCAATTAACAAATTGTTAAGCACATAACTGGCCACTCAGCTGCTTTGTAGAAGGGTTACGAATACAAATATATACACAAATATTTCTACAACGCTTATTACAGCACACTTATACACGCACCTTGGTACACAATTATCAGTACAACACTGCTTTTCAAAACAGATCAAATTACACAGCATATTTCACACTAAGAATTGATTTGGTTTTCACATTGGATGAGAGAACTCCCCAAGAGCAAATGCATACCTTCACTGTAGTCTCAAGAAAGCATATACCATAGAAGTTGTTCTCTCGACGCGCGTTTCAACGCTGCCGCCTCGCACTTCGTGCTGCCGATCAAACATTTTAAGTAACAGCGTCACCATGTTTTTACAACGACCTACTATCTACGACTGCTACGTTGGGTACATTGTTAGCCTTGCTGATCTCCCATCAATATAAAAAGAACTTCCCCATACGAACAGAAATCGGCATGTAATTTCGTGAATGAGCAAAGCAACATTGCGATACTGCCGTGAGAACTCATGCATTTTTCAACCGCAGCGCAAGCAACAGGTTGTTAATCCGCGCGTTTCTACCAGTGGTAATTGCTGGTAATCGCTGCAATTTCTGTGGATGCCGATACGGCTGAATACAAAATTAAAATACCAAAAATAAAGTAAAAGATAGGGTATAAGCTTTTCCACACCGACACCGAAACAGAAACTAGTTATCACCGCCAGGTGGCTGCCGGTAGCTGTTTTTCTGTATAACCCTCATGGCGGTTCGGGTGCTGCGACGCACTTCGACGCTTGTTACAATTCGTTACTTGGATTGTGAGCCGTCGTTTAACGTGTTGTGGTTTGCGTGTGTTTCGTCTTGCACAAGGTTGCACAATCGCGCAGTGCTGTCGACATGGCCTATTCGAGGCAAAGGGTCATTTTTCTGGTCTTTTCAACTTTGCAGTCTGCGCGCTTCTTAGTGTAGTGCAAGATGGGTGTCCAGGCACAAAGATGCGAGGCCAGGGTCGCGCTTGGAAGGTTCGAAATAACGCCTGGAATATTTTCTTCTGTGTGACTACGTGGTAGAGTGTGCTGGCTACGCAGCACTTGTTCTGATCTCACACTGGTTGGTGTAGTGCCCATGACACGAAGGGAAACAGCGTTCTGCACGACTACGCAATCGTCTGAAAAGGTAAGCAGTACTTTTGTGCGTTATCCTAAGCATATAATGCTGGAACGGTAGCCGGTGGTACTGCTGCAGTGCGCGTGTTCAATGCTATAAAAAGCGTTTAAGGCGCTTTTTGTCGCTGGCTGGCGAAATGTCGACGCGGTGAGTTGCTCTGCCAAGAATTGTCGGTACTTGTTTTGGCAAAGGGGATGCTGCCGTGCGTGCGCTAGCTTTGCATGATTTTAGTATGCGCATGCGCCTGTTCGCGCGTTTTTTTTTCTTGTTGAGCACAGATTTGTCAACGTATATGCCTCTTTCTACGCGTTTCTGCACATGCTTGTTCACACCACCGCGCACGTTTCAAGGATCGGCGCTTTGGCTGGGCGTAAAATGTATGATTGTCTTTCGAGATAAGGTTAGCACTTTGAGGGGGATTCAAACACTTTTTATGCGCCGCGGTTTTACTTGGCCCTAGGCTGTTGAACCTTAGGTCGTGGGGTCGATCCTGATCGTAGTAGCCGCATTTCGATTTAAGTGAAATGAAAAAAAAAATGCCCCTGTGCTGTGCGATGTCAGCTCACGTTAAGAAATTCTAGGTGGTCTAAATTAATCCAGAACCGTCCAATACGATCAGTGCCCATTTTCCGCGTCTGAATTCAAACCACACTAAAAAGCACTGTCTCAGGTTGCAGTTACCAACTAAAGTTAATTTCTGGCCATCAGGATTTAATTTTAAATCAGTATGTGAACATTTTTTTTCTGATGCCGATCGCGTTTCTGGTTACCCAGAGCATATGATCTTGCATTTCGATCACTCTGCTTTAGATGAAAATTGGTTTTTGATGAATGGAAGTGGCGCAATAATTGCATCATTTATTACAATGTTTATGTACACTTTCGAACGCAGATTTGTTTCCTCATAGCAATATTCCTTTATTAATGCTAAGGGAACTGACGAATTTTAAACAGGCTAGTTTTCCTTTGTATTCAGGCGTATATTTGGGCAAACATTTTTCGTGATCTTTTTACATTCATATACAATACAATACAATACAATACATCTTTATTTTCCAGAAGACAACTGGATGGTCTCTTGGGCTAAAAGCTACACAAAAGCTTGACGAGGCCCAAGAGACCAATACAAGGCAGCAGCGTAAAGAATAGAAACATAATAGATGAATAGTACATAGGAAGACAGTAATAGGGTAATAATAAAACAGTTACTGTGACAAGTAATAACGATGTCAATCACATAACGCAACCAGTAATGAACTGAAACCAAAATAAAACAACTGAAAAGCACATACGCGGAAACAACAAACAAAAATTAATGGATCACAACTGCACAAAATAGGAATGTAATTGTTTTTTGTTCAAGCCCACTGTGTGTCTGTATATGATATTCGCTGTTGGATCGAGTTAGCATGCTTGTTTTTGTATTCCTGTCATAGTGATAATGGGAAATTGGTATCTGCAGGTGACACATCTGTCTTTCAGTACGAGTCAAAGGCATGGATTTTGTTGCCATCATATGGTTTGGTTTGGTTTAGTGGGGTTTAACGTCCCAAAGCGACTGAGGCTGTGAGAGACGCCGTAGTGAAGGGCTCCGGAAATTTCGACCACCTGGGGTTCTTTAACGTGCACTGACATCGCACAGCACACGGGCCTCTAGAATTTCACCTTCATCGAAATTCAGCCGCCGCGGCCGGGATCGAACCCGCGTCTTTCGGGTCAGCAGCCGAGCGCCGTGTTGCCATCATATGGAATCAAAAGCTGTGTTGTAAGTTGTTACTGCATTGTGCTTTGTTTTTAAGGATGTCATGAAATGTTCTCTTACTTTCATTGCTCTTTTCCTTAATGCTACTGCTTGGAGCAGTTTGGATAGCTCTGGCCTGATATGTTTACGTGTTTATATGAGTAATATTAGTTGGCCATCAGAATGGGCCTTTGTAGGCCATTTGAAGTTTGACATTCAATATTGCTCGTCTTTTAAATGTTGCATTCTATGCATGGAGTGAAAAATGTCTGCATGTTTTTGGCTACATTGCGTGATACTGTTTCGACTACGAATATTAACATTATGATGCATGCGTGTTAACTTAAAAATGTGTTTTTGTCCACTCATCAGGTCATTGATGTAAAAGAAAAAGTGGACACATGAGATAACTGGTTTCATTACTGCTGCCTTGTTTTTGCTAAGCATGGCGAGCTGGGCTAATTGGTTCTGGGTAGAATTATGAGACATCATTCCAGTGTACAAAAACACAAGAACGAAGAGAGTAGACACCACGGACCCCGGACTTCAGCTGAGGTTTGTTCCGCAACATGGGCTTTTTACATGCACAGTGGTACTAGTGACCCCTGTGGCTGAAAGGTATTTCCAGGACCAGGTAACAATTACTGAAGGTTGCAAAAACAAAAACTTACGCGTAATGGTATCTTGCCACTCAAGTTCAACACATTGGCGTGCCTACACATCGCCTACCTGGCTGACCCAACACATTACTGTGTGTGTCTGTATTAGTACCGCTGTCACGTGACTTATTACAGGATCTGCAATCCTGATGGAGCATTGTCTAAGGTGATAGAGGAGTTCAGTAAAAGCCTCAGTCCGCTTTGAGTCACCACTGAAATGATAGAGGATATGTCATTACGTGTTTTTGGATCTCATTCCTGGGTGGCTATAACTCCCAACAGGAAGGTTTTACGCACGTGTTCCCTACATCCACAATTCATCGCACTGGTTAAAGAAAACAGGCACTCGAGTTGGCCTTGTTGTTTTCTTCACACCTATGAAGCTTCAGTACTTGTGTACGCAGTCAACCGAGAACAGCCATCAGATTCTCTTCGTGCACTGCACAGAAGACATAGTGTGTTTGATCCCCTTGAAATGCGGCTATGTTTACATTGGGCAAACAGGCAGGTGTGCCACTGAGATGTTAAAAGTTCACCATGACAATGTGAAGAAAGCTTGCGAAAGAAATTTGATTATTCACTGTCACGATTGCGATCGTTTGCCAGATCCTGAACGCTCTGAACCGGAATTCACGTGCTGCATTGTGCCCGACAGACACAGGAAAGTTTTTGCGGGAGATAATCGAGGCCGCTGAAATTTCAAAAAACTGCAATCACTGCATTAGCAAACCTTTATCACTCTCTAAGGAAGAGTTCATGCTCTTAAATGCTTCTTAAACCGTTTTTGTTTTGTTTTCAACACATGCAATGTGGTTGACTTCTAGAAGGCGCCTTTTGTTCATTGTTTTTTTAGGCCGCAATATATATATTTTGGCATGCTTTCCAATACACCTTGTTGAAAGTCAGCACTCATGCCGTCGTATTTATTCCTTCCTCGTCGTTGTCTCCGCTTTTTTGTCACTGCGTATTGACATCCTTTGCCAGCTCTAGGGTTAATGGTATGGAGAAACCTTAACAAAATGCAGCTCCACATGCTTGGACCATGTCACGATATATGCTGCTGGCACCACAAAGGCACTCGGGTTTGTCAGGAGATGCCTTTGCCTGTGTGCTCTTGCTATGCTACGCAGTTTATGCACAAAAATTTCCATTCCAAACTGAAGTATTCTTTAGCTCTTTCAAATTTGCACCACACTGTTTGAAGCTATGCCACCAACTCCCTTAATCCAACAGCGACACTCGGTACAGCATATGTGTAATCAGTCATCTCACTTGACCCCCAGACATTACTGCATAAAAGGGGAAATCGCTCGTTGAGGTGTATTCCATATACTCTACAATACTTTTCCACAGCTTTGTTAACTTTTACTGCCCCGTCTCAAACCAGGACGCCACCACCACTAATTCAAGAAATTTTTCCCTGTTCCTATTGAAGAATAAATTGGCTACCTCACCACATTTTCATTCCATGTGGTCCCTCAAAATTCAGCAAATAAGTAATATTGACGCCAGCGCTCGTGCAGATGGAAGCGCCTCTCAAGAAGAAGAGGAAGTGTGTGTGTGAAAGTGAAAGTGATCTGGATTCAGCCCGAGGACATCATCATCATCATCATCAAGAGCACGTCTGTTGACCCGCTGTGGACCCTCAGCCGCTGCTTACCAACGTGACATCTGGTGCAGGCGCTGGGTACGTCGTTAATGCACCGTACGCCCCCTTCAAGCCGCATTTCGAGCCCCGTACAAATACCGAAGGTAGACACGCCAGTCCACCAGGGCAGTCGCCGATTACAGGGCTTACCTCCCGAATTTGGACTGCTCCCTGTTTCCCATTGTTCACGGAGGGCAGGTCCTACAACGATGAATCCATCAGCTACAGTGTCGTCGGTCCTGCTCCACCACCAGCGAGAGCCACCCCATTTTCGCGGTCAACCACACGAGGACGCCGAAGACTGGCTGGACCAGTATGACCGGGTGGCCATCTACAATGGTTGGGGCGCTGACTGTAAGATGCGGCATGTTTATTTCGCCTTAGAAGACTACGCGAGGACCTGGTTTCTGAACAATGAATCTGGCCTTGGAACGTGGGATACCTTCAAGACAGAGTTCCTCCAAACCTTCAAGGACAGCACGTCGCGCAGGGAGAAGGCCGACCTGCTTTTAAAAGCCAGACATCAACTCCCCAGCGAGAGTGTGACGGTGTATGCCGACGAAATGAACAGGCTGTTCCGGCGTGCCGACCCAAACATGTCGGAGGAGAGGAAGGTGACTTCCTTATGAAAGGTGTTAAGGAGCAGCTGTTCGCCGGCCTGGTTAGAAGTCCTCCACTCACGGTAGCTGACTTCGTATAGGAGGCGAGCACCATCGAAAAGTCTTTGGACATGAGGGCCCGGCAGTACGATCGTACAACAGCGTCGATGCTCACGGCCACTGTGGAGGACGCCACGGTGAAGTCGGCAGACTCCTTACGTGAGATGACACGATGTATTGTGATGGAGGAACTGGCAAAGCTCTTTTCGGACAAGGAAAAACCTCCGCCTAGCACTCTTGCTGACGTTGTCCGTGAGGAGGTGCAGCAAGCTCTAGGCACTTGTACAGCACTACCTGTTGCCGGCCCTGTGCAGCCTCAGCCCCCAAATCTCAGCTACGCCGCCGTCACACGCCGTTTTATTCCATCGCAGCCGAACCGATGTTACGACACACCTGCCTCCGCCGCTGCACGAACTCCACCTCCCCAGCCGAATTCTCCACAGCGGCTAGGACGCCGCAGAACGGATGTCTGGAGAGCGCCAGACAATCAGCCGCTGTGCTACCACTGCGGTGAGGCTGGACATGTCTATCGTCGCTGCCCATACAGGGAGCTGGGCCTTCGAGGATTCCCCGTCGGTTGTCATTGTCCGATGTATGGAGAACGACCGCAGGAGATCGCGGACTACATCTCGCAAGCGGACTCCGTACAGCGCCGTTTCTCTCGATCTCCATCGCCGCGTCGCTACAGTTCCCCAGGGCGAGGCCAGTCTCAGAGTCCCCGCAGGGGAAACTAGATGCAGCAGCCTCTGGAGGTGCGGCTGCTCAACGACAAAGTATACAAGATCCTCCATCGCCACAAGACAGTTCTCAACCAAGGCCGAATTCCGTAGCCGTACCGACGATTCTTGAGCCCACGTACCTCAAAACTAGCCGATGTCCTGACGCACCTCTCCATGGCCACGACGCCCTTCCTCGATGCCGAACTCCTTCGACGCACCGCAGCCGAAACCGAACGCCTCGACATCCCCAAAGTAAGACACCACCAACTGCCGCCTTGGATATTTTGGTTGACGGCGCCGATGTAACCGCGCTGGTGGATACAGGTGCCGATTATTCAGTACTTAGTGGACAATTCACCGCGGCATTAAAAAAGTCACAACCGCTTGGGATGGCCCACAGATGCGTACTGCAGGAGGACATTTAATTACACCTACGGGAACGTGCACGTCGAGGGTAACCGTCCAAGGCCAAACATTCTTGGCGACGTTCGTAGTGTTAGCCGAGTGCTCCCGAGACGTCATACTCGGTATGGACTTTCTGACCGTAAACGGTGCAGTTATTCAAGTCAAGTACTCGACCGAAAAGGCCATATCTGTGGATAGTGTTCTTCCAGCGGCGCTGCACATTCTGGACGAACACGTGACCGTGCCTCCACGTTCCAGTGTAATAGTAAACGTCGGCTCAAAGCACATACGGCAAATTGAGGGTGTCGTCGAAAGCAAGCAGCTGTTGCTACTGGACAGAGAACTTCCCTTCGCCAGGGCGGTTGTCTTCATTAAAGATAGCAAGGTCAATTTTCTTCTCACCAACTTCAACAACGAACACCAACACCTTAACAAGGGGACGACTGTGGCGTCTATTGACGCTCTTCGTGAAACCAGGTGTGTGCACAGTTTAACAACTGCCTCAACAACTGAGCCCGACGGACTTACTGGTGTTAAGTACGATATTAACCCAACCTTGCCGCCCGGCCAGCGAGACAAAGTACAGGAACTGCTCAGTCGCTACCGTGGTGCCTTCGCGTCCTCGCCACGCGTCGGGCGGACGCATCTTGCGATACATCGCATTATTACAGACGAAAATGTTCCGCCACTCCGACAGTCACCTTATCGAGTGTCTACCAAAGAACGTGAGGCTATTACCACACAGGTGAAAGAAATGCTCGCAAACGACGTTATTCACCCTTCTAGGAGCCCGTGGGCGGCACCTGTAGTGCTTGTGAAGAAGAAGGACGGCACCTTACGATTCTGCGTTGACTACCGTCGGTTAAACAACATCACTAAAAAGGATGTGTATCCGCTGCCCAGAATTGATGACGCCTTGGATCGCTTATGCAACACCAGATATTTTTCTTCCATGGATTTGAAGTCTGGATATTGGCAAATTGAGGTAGATGAAAGAGACCGCGAAAAGACGGCATTCATCACTCCAGACGGGTTGTACGAGTTTCAGGTGATGCCATTTGGTCTTTGCTCGGCACCCGCGACTTTCCAAAGACTCATGGACACCATCCTTGCGGATTTGAAGTGGCAAACTTGTCTGGTCTACCTGGACGACGTCATCGTTTTTGCCCCGTCTTTCGAGGAGCACCTTCGTCGCCTCGAGGAGGTCTTGCAGGCCATAACATCATCAGGCCTTACTCTCAAAGCTGAAAAATGCCATTTTGCTTATGAAGAGCTAAAGTTTTTGGGCCATGTCGTCAACCAAGAAGGGGTTCTTCCGGATCCTGAAAAAACATCCGCCACTGCCAATTTTCCACCGCCGCGTGACCAAAAGGAAGTTCCTCGCTTTCTCGGGCTATGCGCATATTACCGCTGCTTTGTGGAGAATTTCTCTAAATTGCTTCACCCCTTACTGATCTGAGAAAAGCGCATGTACCGTTCGAGTGGGAACCTCCGCAGCAGAAGGCGTTTCAAGAGCTTCAACGCCGCCTGCAGTCACCCCCCGTGCTGGCGCACTTTGATGAGCTTGCTGACACACGGGTCCACAACGATGCTAGCAACGTTGGTTTGGGTGCTGTCCTTGTTCAAGTTCAGCGGGACCAAGAACGTGTCATCGCCTATGCCAGCCGTGCACTCTCCAAGACAGAGGCCAACTATTCTGCCTCTGAAAAAAAGTGCCTCGCCATCGTGTGGGCAGTTTCCAAGTTCAGACCATACCTTTATGGCCGATCCTTCAAAGTAGTGACCGATCATCACGCACTATGCTGGCTGACCAATCTCAAGGATCCCTCCGGCCGCCTAGCTAGATGGAGCCTCCGACTTCAAGAATTCGATATCACCGTCATCTACAAATCCGGTCACACACATGCAGACGCAGACTGTTTATCTCGTGCTCTCGTGCAACCAGCTCCGGATGATGCTGCTGACGACGAAGAAATATTCCTGAGTGCTGTCCATACCAACGATTTCGCCGAGCATCAACGCGCCGACCCCGATCTTCGCGACGTCACTCGTTATCTTGAAGGAGCCAGCAGCACAGTTCCTAAAGCCTTCAGGCGCTCTTTGTCGTCTCTCTGCATACGTAACGGTGTTCTCTTTAAGAACTTCCCTGCCAACACTAGGCCGTACTTGCTGGTCGTCCCCGTGTCCCTACACAATGAAATTCTTCACGCCTGCCATGACGAACCACCTTCCGGCCACCTTGGGATTACTAGAACACAAGCCAGAATTTAAGAGAAGTACTACTGGCCGCGCCTGGGTCATGACGTTGCACACTACGTCCGCACTTGCCGGGATTGCCAGCGCCGTAAGGTCCCGCCCGTGAAGCCAGCCGGATTTCTCAAGCCCGTTGAGCCGCCTTCTCAAGCATTTCAACAAGTCGGCATGGACTTGCTGGGACCTTTCCCTACATCAGGCTCCGGGAAAAGGTGGATAATAGTAGCCACTGATTATCTCACGCGTTATGCAGAGATAGCATCCCTTCCGAGTCGCACCACCCTCGAAGTAGCCCAGTTCTTTGTGCATCAAATCGCCTTACGTCATGGAGCTCCACAAGTTTTGATTACGGACAGAGGGGCTGCCTTCTCCTCTGAGCTCTTGCACCATATTCTAGTTTTTAGTCACACCAGTCACCGTAGGACGACTTCTTATCATCCCCAAACTAACGGACTGACGGAACGTCTAAACAAGACGCTTACAGACATGCTTTCCATGTACGTGGACGTGGAACATAAAACCTGGGACGACGTCCTGCCCTATGTCACGTTCGCGTATAATACAGCCGTACAAGAAACCACCAACATGACACCCTTTAGCCTCGTTTATGGCCGTCAGGTGACGACAACACTCGGTGCCATGCTGCCCCATGACGAAGACCACCCAAATGACGACGTTGCATCCTTCTTACAACGCGCCGAAGCTGCCCGCCAACTCGCACGGCTTCGCATTCAAGATCAACAGGGCCAGGACGCGGAACGCTACAACCTACGGAGACGGCTTGTTGAATACCTCCCGGATGACCTCGTCTGGGTTTGGTCCCCAATCCGACGACGCGGCCTAAGTGAAAAGCTCTTGCGCCGCTATTTCGGTCCTTACCTAATTGTGCGACGCCTTGGAGCCCTGAATTATGAAGTCGTCCCTCACGAGCCCCAACAATCTCGCCGCCACCCCCGCCCCGAGGTGGTCCACGTCTTTCGCCTCAAGCCCTACTACGAAAGGGCGCACTAACTCTTCTCGAGACCACCCCTGCGTTCGTGGCGGCATCGGGTCGATGTCTTCGCAGGAGGGGGGCTAATGACGCCAGCGCTCGTGCAGATGGAAGCGCCTCTCAAGAAGAAGAGGAAATGTGTGTGTGAAAGTGAAAGTGATCTGGAAGCGCACGTCTGTTGACCAGCTGTAGACCCTCAGCCGCTGCTTACCAACGTGACAATATCACTTAGAGCATTGACGCTGGTTTGTTTTACCTTTTGTTTGCTGCTGTTTTTAGTTTTTTGCAACTGTTGTATCATGGAGCGTATGCCTGCAACTTATGTATCATGGAGCGTATGCCTCTTTTCTTTCTTAGTGTATCGTCTGTGACGTCTCAGCTGTGCTACTGCTGTCACCCTTCTGATGTCGCCGTTGCGATGTTACCTTTATATTGTCCCTCTTATTAATAGCCTACTAAAAGCCGTCGGAGGACAATATAAAGGATGACTTTCTTGTATTTTGCTCATTATTGCATACGTCACGCTTATTTGTGGGAATATAAGAGAGACCTTTGTCTTTCAGTGGTGCTAGTTGTGCTGCTGATGATGATATTTAATGATGAGCATATGATATATTGGTAAGAGCCTCAAATTATTTTTTTTTGAGTGCGAATAGGTTCAGTGGTTCTTCATTTCGGTTCACTTTGTTACTGTGGCCACAATACAGTGCTTCTCTTTTTTAGCACACTAATACAGGCAAGGAAAAAAACTTGCGGATAATTTTTTCACTTGAATCTTTTCTGCAGAGTGCATCGCCCTGTTTTCCCAAGCCTTCATCCACCGTCAGTACATCAACAAGGCTCTTTCATGGGGCCCAGCTGCGTTGGCAAGTGGGTAAAGAAGAGCAAGAGGAGCATGAACGCAAAATAAAACTGTCTGTACCAGCTTCAACTTTTTCGAAATTTTTTTATGTTGCATTGTGACAGTTGTAACGTGACCGCATGAGCCCTGCCCCATCTCCCAGTCGTCCCAACATCTTTCAGTAGTCCCAACATCTTTCAGTAGTCCCAACATCTCCCAGTAGTCCCAACATCTCCCAGTTGTCCCACCATCTCCCAGTAGTCTCATCGTCTCCCAGTAGTCGCACCATCGCGAGCAGTCCAACATGCTTTCCAGTAACATAATCCAGCAAGGTTTCCAGTTTTGGTTTCCAATATTCCCATCGTTGGCTTTTTTTTCCAATAGGGTGAGGAGGCCTCACAAGCAAGCCCGTTGGGCCGCATACTTTTGACGGAGGGTACATATTTATGGCATTTTGGCCTCAGACCCTTAAGCGTCTCGTCCACAATAAAGTGAATAAAATATGTTCCAGAAAGCACACTGCAGACTGCTTAGAGATCGCTGTGGAGTGATTAACACAGAGATGTCCCCAAAGGACAACAAGTTTTAAAGTTTAGAGTGTTGGGCAATGTCTGAGAGCTCTAGTAGTAAGTCTCCACTGGGAATTCTTGACAGTTTATAGCCTGGACCTGAGGCATCAGTTACCCATTTGGAGACTAGGATAGGAGACACAGCTTAAAAAAAAACGTTTTTACTCCTGGGGAAACTGGCATCCTTTTGACCCGCTTCAATACATCTTGACCCGGATAGCCGTTGTACAAGGCTCTGTACACAGGAACGGAGAAAAAGTCATCGCACACATCCTTATACAATTTTTTCCTATTGACTGAACACAAATATTGAATCGAAAAACGAGTTGTCAAAATTCTCACGCCGTTTACGACTTCTCTTAAAAAACCAAAAAGGCGCCCTGGCATACTTTCTGTGGCAACAACAAAATATGGCAACGCCCGCACGAGCCTTACTTGGCAAACAGTGCGCAGAAATGGATCATTTACGTCGCGGAAGAAAATGAATCTGTTTACGAGCTGTCGGGCGAATAAGTGGGCTAGCCCAAGACCCCCGTCTTTGACACGCCGAAACCAGTTATCCCGTCTACACCGTTCCCAATTCGACGCCCAAACAAAAGCGGCAAATACCCGATGCAGCCTCTGAATGTTTAACCTGGAACAGTGAAGCGTTTGCATTACATACCACAACTTGGCAACAAAAAACAGATTACACACCGTGGCGCGTGCAAATATAGACGGGAACGTTGTCGGTAAAAACATTTCTTGAAGACAGGGGTTTTTTTCTGCCATGGGGGTCGCTTTGTTTAATATGCAAACAGCCTGAGACAATAGATCATGTTTTTCTACACTGTTGGGAGGGGGTTTATTTTTGGGACGTGCTGCAAAGAACCCTTAAAAAAAGACTTACCGTTAGATACACATAGCATCAGTTTCCTATCAACAGATAACGAAGACGGCATACCTTTTGATACCGCCATGTTAATCGGTCTGCACAGCCTCTGGCGTTCCCGGATGGCTGGGTATCATTTAGACCCCGATGCTCGCCCTGCAAGGCTCTACTTTCGTGAAAGTATGCATGCCTTTGTTGAAATGCACAAATTGAAGTGTACAGTTCCAGAATGGCTGCCAAGATTAGAGCCCTTGATCCATTTGAGAGAATTTTAAAACGACAACGTCATCCCACCTAAGGATGACAGCTTCCTTATTACTATCATTTCCACGTGAACTTTTGGCTGTGAGTTCGCTTAATTTTTCCGTGTACGATTTTGTACTGTGTAAGTATCCGGAAATAAAGCAAAAAAACTAGGATAGGAGACATAACTCCGGCAGTTTCTTCTGTTTCTTCATTAGGAAGGACGTGGTAATTTGGAAATATTTCTGTGATAGCGTCAAGTGCATGACGCGTCACTTTGCCATGACGCGCACTGATAGCAGCAGCGGATAAGCAACCGCTGTGTATAAAAGAAGCGTCAGACAAATAAACGCTGATTCCTTGTCCTGCACCGGTCTTGGCTGGTTCTCTGCTGCGGCCGCTCGGCTGCCGCACGCTACTACATTACACTGGCGACGAGGATGGGATCGGGGCGGCTGGCTGCTTTCTTCGGTTGCTGCTGAAGACGATTGCCTGGCGGATGCTGCAATGGCGAAGGTGGGAAAAATTGATACTTTTGACGAAAGGAGCGACAGCTTCGAGTCCTACTTGGAAAGATTTGAGCTTTACGTCTTGGCAAATGATGTGGCTGAAGGCAAGAAGCTAGCCGTATTCCTGACTGTAGTAGGACCTCGAGTGTATGAAGTATTGAAGAACCTGCTAGTTCCAAATTCCCCTGCCAGCAAAACGTATGACGAGGTCACGGCGCTACTAAAAACCCACTACAGTCCCCGAAAGGCCGTGATTGCGGAAAGATGCCGATTTAACCGAAGATTGCAACTTGAGCAAGAGACTGTAGGCGAATTCATCGTGCAGCTGAAGCACCTGGCCAGAAGTTGCGAGTTTGGCGAATTTCTCGACGAAGCGCTTAGAGACAGGCTAGTTGCCGGGCTACGCTGCGTCGACACTCAGCGTGAGCTGTTTGCAGCCGAAAAGCTGTCGTTCGAAGAGGCGTGCAAAATTTCGTTAAATCGAGAACTAGCTGCCACCCAGACTCAACAAGTAAAGCTAGAAGAGCTGCAAAGTATACCACAAAGGCGCTCAGGACTAGAAGTTGATGTTCTGAACCAAGGCGACCGTGCTAAGGACAACTATCGAAGCGAGACTGAGCCCGTAGAGTGTTTCCGTTGCGGTAAACGCCATGCGGCCAATAATTGCCGATATCGCAAGTACAAGTGTCATAACTGCGGTGAGCAAGGTCACTTGAAAACAAAGTGCAGGCAGCGCACAGGCAAACCGAACGCGCTGAATGCGATCGATAGCTCGACCGATGAGTCTGACGAAGAGCAAGAAATATACAGTATGACAACAAATAAGTCTGCATACTATGTCACAGTTCTCGTGGAAGGACAGGCCGTAAGGATGCAAATAGACACAGGGGCGTCCGTCACCGTCATGCCGAAGTCAGTTTTTCATCGCAAGTTTCCCCATCTGACAGTAACGACTGCTACGGTCCCTTTACGAATGTACACAGGAGAACTAGTGCCGGTCGTAGGGTCGGCTGATGTGCGTGTTGAGCACGCTAACCAAACTGACGTTCTACCTGTTCTGGTAGTAGATGACGGTGGGAAAGTGTTGCCGTGTCTGCTTGGCCGGAACTGGCTGAGGAAGCTGAAATTAAACTGGCAGGAAGTTCAAGCTATACAACAAGACGATGCCGTGGAGGAACTGAAGAAGAAGTTTCAGGCTTTGTTTTCACCGCAGATGGGGCTGATAACTGGCTACAAAGCACAGGTCCTCTTGAAGCCAGACAGCACGCCAGTATTTTGCAAGGCCCGTCCCGTGCCTTTTGCACTGAAGCAAGCTGTGTCCGAGGAGCTAGACGCCTTGGAACAGGCGGGGGTACTGAAAAGGGTCACCAGAAGCGATTGGGCGACTCCTTTGGTAGTGGTACCGAAAGATGGAGGAGCAAAAGTGCGGTTGTGCGGTGACTACAAGGTCACGGTGAACCGTGTGCTGCTGACTGAGCACTATCCGCTTCCCTTGCCAGAAGATTTGTTCACAACATTAGCAGGCTCAAAAGTATTCTGCGTCCTAGACCTTGCTACCGCTTACCAGCAAGTGGAACTTGCCGAAGATGCAAAGGTGATTTTAACTATAAACACCCACCAAGGCCTTTACCAGTACCAGCGGCTCCCTTACGGCATCGCAAGTGCTCCTGCCATATTCCAGTCGCTCATGGACGGGCTCCTCAAGGGTATCCCTCAAGTAGGGTGTTATATTGATGATGTCATCATTGGAGGTTCAAGTGAGAATGAATGTCGGAAAAGGCTGGAAGAAGTTTTGACACGATTGCAGGAGCACAATGTGACGCTGCGCATGGAAAAATGCAAGCTCTTTTGCAGTGAAGTCCGCTATCTGGGCCACATAATTTCAGCGGATGGAATAAAGCCACTGGGATCGAAAACAAGGGCAATAGAGCGTGCACCGGAGCCTACAAATGGTACTGAACTGAAGTCTTTCCTGGGAATGGTAACATTCTACACCAAGTTCCTGTCGAACTTGGCGACTGTGGCTGCGCCGCTCTACGAGCTCCTGAAGAAGGGCACGCGTTGGAAATGGACAAGCGAGTGTTCTCGCGCGTTTCGAAAAACAAAGAACTTGCTCACGACCAGTCCGGTACTTGCTTACTACAATCCGAAGCAACCCTTGGCTCTAAGCTGTGATGCGTCGCAGTATGGGCTCGGCGCAGTTCTTTTCCACATACTTCCCAGTGGGCAAGAAAAGCCCGTCGCTTTTGCTTCCAGGACGTTATCGCAAGCTGAGCGTGGCTATGCCCAGATCGAGCGAGAAGCGCTGGCCATAATCTTTGCTCTCAAGAAGTTTCATCGGTACCTATATGGAAGGGCATTCACGTTGTTTACGGATCATCAACCATTACTAGGCATCTTAGGGCCACGGAAGCAGGTCCCATCTTTGGCGGCTGCTCGAATGCAACGGTGGCCGTTAATCCTGGCTTCTTATCGCTACGACTTGAGATATCGGAAAGGATCTCAAATGGAAGTGGCGGACGCGCTGTCCAGACTGCCTGTTGCAACTGAAAACAGCGTTGATGAGACACATACGCTCGCTGTTTTTGAAACTACGCCACTGACGGCTAAAGACGTTGCCAAAGCTAGCAAGTATGATGGCATTCTCAGCAAAGTCTACAGATATACGCTTGAAGGATGGCCAGCACAAATCAAAGATCCTCAACTTGTACCGTACTATAACAGACGTGCGGAGCTGTCGCTGGAAGCGGGATGCGTCACATGGGGCAGTCGTGTTATTGTGCCAACAAAGATGGGAAATGCAGTGTTGAGTCTGTTGCACACGGAACACCCCGGTGCTTCACGCATGAAGATGCTCGCACGTAGCTTGCTCTGGTGGCCAGGGCTAGACGCAGACATCGAAAACACGGTAAAAACGTGTATCATTTGCCAACAAATGCAAAATAGCGCTCCCCGTTCTCCACTCGAGCCATGGCCGTTTCCCGCCCGCTGCTGGCAGCGAGTGCATGTGGACTTTTTTGACTTTGAAAAAACGACATTTCTTTTGTGCGTGGACTCGTTTTCCAAGTGGATCGAAGTGTTTCCTATGCGCTCTACTACAGCTGCGAAGACTATCGAGCGCTTGCGGAGTCTGTTTGCTGCTTACGGATACCCTGAACAACTGGTTTCTGATAACGGCCCCCAGTTTTCAGCGCAGGAGTTCCAGGACTTCCTCGACGCCTGTGGCATCCGACGCACGTACAGCCCGCCATACCATCCGCAGTCCAACGGGGCTGCCGAAAGGTCGGTGCAAACTGTAAAAAGGAGTCTTCGTAAGCAGCTTCTGCACGACAACAAGGGAGGTAACAACAGATCGATGCGGGAGAGACTGGACGACTTCCTGCTGGCGTATAGGACAACCCCTAACACGGCAACAGGCAAGTGTCCGGCTGAACTGTTTCTGAAACGAACTCCACGCGCTAAACTATCATTACTAAGGTCATCATTTCGGGATGACATGCAGATTAGGCAAGAAGGGCTAAAACAGCAGCATGACCAACGGAGATCAACTTTCCGTTCGTTTAAGGAAGGAGACTGGGTGTACGTGAAGACTGTCCGGCAAGAGAAGGTGTCATGGACGGAAGGGCGTATAGTACGGCAAGTCAGCCCTGTGACCTATCTCGTAGAGACTCAGAACACAGTTCGGCACATTCATGTTGATCATGTGCGATCGCGCAGCTCTTTCCAGTATGCAGGACTGGACACCGGGGCGGAAGCCCCGAGACGACCAGACACCGACGACTTTGAGCGTCATCAGGAGACGCTCCCCTCCTCACCACCAGAGGCGCAGCATGACGCGGACGCGGCAGTACCCCCTCTTCGCGATGCTGCACCAACCCCGACCCCGCCACCACAAGACGGGCAAGAATTGCAGCTGCCAGCTGCTCACAACGCACATCCTGAGGCGCAAGCTGAAGCGCCTTCCGACTCTCCACCAACAACACTGCGCAGAAGCCAGCGCGCCCGGAAACCACCCGACCGATATACCTCCCACGATTTCCGCCACTGCAGCTAATGAGTGGAGGCGAAGATCTTGGAGGGAAGGAATGTGATAGCGTCAAGTGCATGACGCGTCACTTTGCCATGACGCGCACTGATAGAAGCAGCGGATAAGCAACCGCTGCGTATAAAAGAAGCGTCAGACAAATAAACGCTGATTCCTTGTCCTGCACCGGTCTTGGCTGGTTCTCTGCTGCGGCCGCTCGGCTGCCGCACGCTACTACATTACAATTTCTTTAGACTTTCGGAAGCACAGTGCAGTTACGTCGTCGGTCCGCACTGATTTCGGAGCGCGATCATTTCGTGCGGGAGGAGGAGCCATAAAATATATGTTCTGTTCGGCCACGGTGTCAGCCATCCACCCTGGATCCAAACTAGGGGACCGGACAGGAACATGCAAGCAATCCCTGCCCACGCCATCTGTACGCCGCAACTATAATAAAATATGGCGTAACTCAAGGTAGCTCGCCACACAAGGTTTATCCCTAGGGACCTATGAAAAGCAGAAAAAACGAGAAGGGAGCTGAAGACAGAAAAGTTGCGAGAAACAAGATATGAATGTCAAAGGTGGAGGGGAGGATAGGAAAAGGCGACTGCCAATTTCCACCTTTCGGCTCAGACCGGGGCTGCCGTCTACAGGAAGCTGAGGATAAAGTGGGGTGTTACCTCCGCTTAGGCAACAACCCGTACCACGCACGGTTAAACGTGCGTGCTCGAGTCCGTGATGGCGCACTCCTCGCCATCACATCATTAAGGGGAAGTCCCTGCGGATGCTCGAGAAACTGTGGTGTCGCAACTCACCATCATCTGCATGTTGCAGATGCGTCTTCGGAGAACAACTTTTCTACTGCCCATTTTAAAGTCAAGCGCCCTTCGTTAAGTTGTACAGGCGGTTAAGAATGAATAGACCAGTCTCGTATAGGAACGTACCCCCTTCGTCGTCGTATTTTGTGACATCTAAAGGAAGCCTGCAAAATCTAAAAAAAAAACTGACTGCACTCATGCGCTACAACATTTGAGCGCTCCCAACCATGGTTTAAACGAATGAAACGTGCACGCTGACCTCCACTAAGTGAGCAACCACGGCAGAGTTCGATGGGCAAAATGAAAAAACCAAGGCTACCATGCCATACGCGACTTGGCGGCTTACACTTATGTTGTGCGTGCGCGCGCGCGCGCGCGCGTGTGTGTGTGTGTGTGTGTGTGTGCGCGTGTGTGCGTGCGTGCGTGTGCGCGTGCGCGTGCGGGCGTGCGTGTGTGTGTTTGTGTGTGCGTGTGTGCGTGCGTGTTGTGTGTGAGTTGTGTGTGTGTGTGTTGTGTGTGTGTGTGCGCGCGTGTGCGTGCGTGTGTGGGTGTGTGTGTGTGTGTGTGTGTGTGTGTGTGTCTCTCTCTCTCTCTCTCTTTGTGTCATGACTAATTTGAAGCTCCTTCTGAATGTGCTGTCGTTGGAGTGCCTATCACTTATCGCAGACTAAGGCACAAACTTTCCATGACCAGGGAAAATGTGCTCATGCACTATCACGCATTTTCTGAAAGCGCATGCAGCTACCGTTTTTCTTCGGCCGCTGACTTCCCACGTTGAACGAGCACACTTCGCTCACTCAGCACGCGCTTGGCAGCGCTACAATATATTAGCGCAAGAGCGCAATCCTGTTTTTTTTTTATTTCGCTTGCTTTCTTTAAACACTGCACAAAATCAACGTAGAAGATACGTTTTAGTTTAGTTTTATTGGGGTTTAACGTCACAAAGCGACTCAGGCTATGACGGATGCAGTAGTGAAGGGCTCCGGAAATTTCGAGCACCTGGAGTTCTTTAACGTGCACTGACATCGCACAGTACACGGGCCTCTAGAATTTGGCCTTGATCGAAATTCAGCCGCCGCAGCCGCGATCGAACCCGCGTCTTTCGGGTCAGCAGTCAAGCGCTGTAACCACTGAGCCACCGCGGCGGGGCGTAGAAGATACGTTGTGAGGAAAAACTGCATATGTTTTTCGTAACTCTGTACAAGTGATGAAGCGCTCGTGAACCTAAGGTGAATGTCGAAATTATTGCCTTGAAATGGAATTTATATATTGAATTTTTTTAGATATTGAACTTTATCTAAGCTAAGTAGCTAATTAAGCAGAATTTGAAATATACTCCGAGGAATGCCACACGGTGAAAAGCAATACATGGATGGTTTGCCCCAGTCCGGTGCGCATTTTCTTCATTGAGGTTACATCAAACACCCTGCATATCAGGGGACTAGTAGCGAAGAATGGGCCATTTTAGTCAGCCTGTCACAATGGCTCTCCCAATCATGAGGAAACATTACACAACGAGGGACGATGTGGGCTGCATATTGGAGTGGCGATGTGAAGAAATGGCATGGAGATGTGATCTGGACGTTAAAGAACAACAGCGACATGCATGAGTGGAGCAGCCAAGAGCTGCTTGGCGCTGTCTTCGCACCCTCTGCAGCCGCGCGACAGGCAGGGGTAGAAGGACGTACCAGTCGCTTTTAGAGGCGAAGAATGCTCTCAGGAGTCCCTGCTGTTCTTAGTGAGAGCAAACATTGAATGGAATACCCGCAGTTCCACTGCAAGTCTTTTATTTGAGCCACATTTAGATGGTGCGCGAACTCCAGAAGGATCAAGAAGCCAATGTTTCTCTCCAGTAGAAGTAATGCAGGCAAAATTATCGGTACTCATTGTAGTGCTAAAAACACAAGTAGCAGTAGCATCAGGGATTGGTGAGTCACGTGGGAAAAAGATAAAGCAGATGCGAAGTGCACCTCTCTTATTTCGCGCCTATTAAAGAACAAAAAAGGGCGAATAAAGCCAAAAAATTTCACCGAAGCATATACGACAAGCAAATGTGTCATTTCTTTAGTGTGAACAGGAGGCGATCGAATCAGGAGTTCCGGTGCAGTGATGGTGTTTTTATTCCACATATTATGTACATTTGCCTGAGCTAATATGCCCCTCACGTTAACAAAAATTCACATTCCGCACCTGCAATCCGTGCAAACTGTCGTTCTTTTCACACTTGAATAAAAAAGATAACGTGTGTGTCCACCTGGCGACTCAGGAGGCGGCAGCCTTGCGATGATGTGCGCTCAAGTCCTGAACGCAAAAAAAAACAGCGTAGGAAGATTAATGACTCCAAAGAGTCAGATAGGGTAAAGCCGGCCTGCTTAATGTTGTTTTCCTTAAACTGTCGAGGAAAAGGTTGCTTTCTTACTTCAGCGACCACGTGGCGCATTTCTCTACATAGTTCGAGAGCTGCACTAGAGAATGAACCGATCGTTGTAGGTCAGGACAAGAATTTTCTGCCACGTTACTTAGACTCTATTAACCGAGAAGATTGGTGCCTCCGGTATTTACAAGTCCTGTGTCCAACTGGGTGAAGAGACTTGCTTCTTTCTGAGGTATGCAAGCTCTAAATGCCTGCAACGATGCATTTCCTGTTGAAGCTGTTGTGTAAACTCAGGACATCTTCAGTGCTGCTGCTGAGCTGTACCGACTGCAGTGACTGTAGCGGAAAATTTCAGCGTTACCCCTAGGCGGTTTCAGGACACTATCGTGGTCGCCTGAAAAGTCCAAGGCCTCCTAGGATTGATCTTCAGTCGCGGCAACTTCTTTTTGATTTTTGATCGAGCAGAAATCCAAGCGAAGACCACGCGCTGTGTGGTGTCGGTGGAGGCTATGAATCTTCGGGCGCAGAAAGCAATTCATTACAGAGTAACTCATAGATTACGCCGGGCTATGGAATGTTAAATCCCGCAATAATACGATGCCATACCCTTCCAACAATGTGCGGCCAAATCTTCCCCCAAATTTCCCTGCATAAAATTTTCTCTCCAGCTGTTTGCATCGATCTTTGTCTGCAGCGGGCGCACTGAATTGGCGGGGTGAGTGTGTACAAGAGGTGGAAAAAGTTGGACATGGGAATTTACGCTCATGCTATTAAGATTAACTTCTAGAGGAGGAAACATTAGATTAACTTCTAGAGATGGAAACATTAGCCCTGGGTACTGTGTAATAGCTGCGGCGTTCAACGGCGCATAATCAATGGATTCAACAGCTCCGGTGGATCTGGCTGCATGTAGTAGGAGGTTGGTGCCTGACAGAAGTAAAGTTATCGTACACATCACTCCGCTAAAGCCCTACCTCCCGCAGATTCGTTCAATCCAGTGTACTGACTAATGTATCATTTGCTTTTTTCTAGTCTGCTAGCACTAGACGCTGCGATAGAGAAATTTCGTCCTTTCCGCAGTTGAAGCCTATATCTGCCAGCTGTCCTCAGCCACGGTTGGCAGTTGAAGTTCCCCTAGCACAAAGTGGGTCACTAAGAAAAAAACTTGCTGGTTTTCCGTACTGGTGAAACCACCGCCTGCCACGTTTTGCAGCTGATAGACGGGAAAGGTAGAAATCTCTCTCCTTTTAGAGGAGAGGGATATACAAGTATGAAGAGAAGACAAATACCGGGTAACAGATGGCGGGTGGAGGTTCTTAAAAGTGGAAAGCAGGAAACCGCCCTTTCATTCGCGTGCGCTAGCGCAAGGTTGACTTCTACCGAAAAAGCCGCTACATTCCTTTGTGCCTGGAGGTCTTCTGGCGATAGAGGAAAACTCGTTTAGCGGCAGCTGCCACCATTTGGAAACTCACAAACCGCTTTGGGTTAGCTGCCGCTTACATTGTCGGTAAACCCCTCATAAATTCCTTATGCAAGGTTCCATATATATTGTGCTAGCTCGCCTACCGTGAGTTTAAACAAGTAGATCCGCAGTTGCTTTTTAAAGGTACAACGGCTGACACCCCGATTTCGCAGAAAAGCTGGCATCGGCGCCATAGGGCGTGAGCGAAAAATTCACGAAAAGTCCTTAGAGACGCAACCCAGGGGCAGATGGGCCACTTAAAGGGACTATGAAACAAATTTATTGAGATTATGTAAAGATAGGCAATCCATCACTCGTCACTCCAGCGCAAGAATTTTTGAGCTAGCATCAATAACAACGAAGTTATAGGCGATTAAAAATCACCCTCCTCCTCTCCCCCCTCAACCCGTACGCGCGGGGCACCATAAAAAAATAAAGAAAACAGCTCCGGGACTGGGCTCCGCCCATGAAAACGTCATTCGCTGACGTTCGGTTTACAACTTCCGGTTGTCGCACTCGCGAGGAGCAGCGTGCGTCGGCAGCGTCTCTCCGGTCTCGGCGCTTTCTTGGATTGCGGCGCGCGTCGGGTTTCTTTGCTAGTTGGCAGAATGGACCCGGACCTGTTCCCGGCTCACACAATGTTTTATTTTTTTGTGCGCTGGTTCGGCCGTCACACCGATGCTGCCAAGTCTTGGTGTGAAACACCGTGCATATACTGAGCCTAGCTCTCGAATGATGTTGGACACCCGGCTGCGGGAACGCAAAATCGCGCCGCCCGACTTAGAACACAAGGAACATACGGTATTACGGTCGTAAAACGGACGGGAGAGTCAAAGAAGGTCGGGACCGAGTCTGCATGTCGAAGCAGCAGCCGAATGTGAACAGCAGCAGTACGTAGCCGTCAGGCCAAGGCCCTCCGCGACAGCTAACGTTTCGAATTCGTCCTGTGCCCTAAGTAAATGCGGCACCTTTTTTTAAGTTCTCGTAGATAAAATTGTCTTCCATCGCAGATCATATCGTGTAAACGTCCATACCGATCGCTGTAAGCTGGAAACTCACCTTCCCGGCGGGAAGAAACAGTGTCGGCAGCGACTTCGGTCGAAGCTTCAGCTGCTTGACATTCATGCCTGACTATCGAACGAGCGCTGGGTTATAGTAGTAAGCGTCAGGTGCGAAGTGTCGACCGCAAACGCGGAGTCTTCGGCGTGCGTGCGACGCTGGCAGTCCGATGCGCTCCATCCAGGCTGCTCGCTCACGCACGTCTCTAGGAGTAACATGCCTGAGTTCAACACCTCGCCAGTCACTGGGTTTGCAGCCGACGACACAACAAGGCTTATTCATCTTGGGCGGTCGACAAAGGCACTGCTAGTGGCTCCCAAACTCGCGACAGAAAGAGGCGGCAGAGGTAAATTAAAACCATATGCGCGAAGGCAATGCCCTCGCTCGCGCTTGCCCCAGGGGGTCGCGCGGCAGCTCGAGCAGACGATTTTCACCGCTACCGGAAGTGTGCCCGTGACGTCGAAGCTGCGGCGGCTCTAGCGAATGACAGCGTGTGGTGGCCTGCCGACGTCATGGGACTAGTGACGTCTATCTTCCCGGTTTTGGTTTCAGAATTGCTCCCTACGAAGACACCAAGCGGCCCGCGAATTTCGAAAAACACGGTTTTTAAAAATTCATAATAAATTGCCGGCTGAGTTCCGAAGACTCATACTTGGTGTCAATGCTTCTGAGCATCACTTCTAACATTTGCAAGCGGCTTTTAATTATTTTCATGGTCCCTTTAAGTCACACGACCTGCTTAATCACCGCAACCTGCCACCGCATGGTGAGCTAACCACCCACCGTGGCAGGTGGTAGTTAAACTAATTTTTCTTTGCTAGAAGTTTCTCGGAAAAGAGACCTTTGTTAGCACTGCCATAGCATGGCGTCGGCGCATCGCTCATCCGCGGCAGCAATGCGCCAGGAGTGGCGTGACGATTCCCAGCAGTCTAGTAGAGATATCAAGCACAGGATGACCAATTTCGCATATATGGGCATTAAAATATCCCATTCGCGCCACAACGTCATGCATTTAAGGGGGAGGCTAAGGATCTCATCTCCTGCAGAAAATTTCTTCTGACAAGCAGGAGAACTATCCTGGCATGCCACCATCAAAATCTACATAATTTCTGCGAAGTTACAAATAAAGCTGGCATTCCTTTGCGTTCGCACCGTAGCGTTTAGTCAGATTTCAATAGAAAACATCTACAAGATATTGTTCTGCTGTTTAATTCGCCATTCTGTATGTACATTGTCTTTCAACTTTACAGCATAAACGTGCTCTTTTCAGGTCTATTTTGCTCTTTCGTAAACGCGCTTATGTAACTTACTGCCGCAGTACCTTCCATAAGAGTCCTCAGCTGAAATACTGCAGAATTAACTACTGTGCTTAGAATATGGAAGCTTGGAGGCGCTCATTCTTCAGAAGGAGCAAAGAAGGCAAGGACGCTGGAATAACTTTATCATAGGGCTCAATATGAGCCTGAAAGCGGCCGAAGTGACCCAACTTAGGTTTCGTTTTTACAGTACATCAAAGTGCTTTTACACAGATAATTAAATTCGGCCAAATATACAATGCACTCTGTTCTTTTTATTAGCCAGTAAGTGAACCACTGTCCAGAACCGCACTATTCGTTCATTTTCGAGATTTCAGCTCATGCGAAATCCTATGCGTCGAAACCTTATATTGAGCGCGATACTAGACACGGTCATCTAGTCACATGATGCATTAAGACACATTGAAATGGTAATTATTCGAGACATTACGTCTGTTCTTTCAACGTTGTCTTGTTTGCGCCTTTTAAGAATGTTCGATGATAAGGCTGGTGACAAGTGTTATTTATTTATTTATTTTATATACGAATACTGTAGCCCTCACTTGAGGACCGTTACAGGAGAGGTTTTTCTTTTGATTTTCGAGGAACAAAAACCTCAGGCACAGACGAGCCACAAAAATATATCAAAGCACGAACACAGGACTAGCAGTGAGAAAAAGAGAAAAAACAACACCAACAAAGTACGCGCAAGTCACTGACAACGATGAGGGAAATCATAACAGCAGCATGAACAATTGTGTATTCCCCCGTTGCCTGTAGTATAATTCCAAAAGGCGCTCAAACTCTCTGATATTTTCAGTTGTGACAATGCATTCCCCAATACCATTCCACATATTAATACATGATTGGGAAAAAAAGAGTTGAAAAGCAGCTAGGCGGGTTTTGTACGACCGTATTGCGGCACTATGGTTTAAACACGGACTGTGTTTTAGAGGGGGGTGAATATATGTTTGTTTGTTTATTTTTAGTTGATTCCTGGTGATTTGGAAAACCAGTTTCAACCGTTGTTTTTCTCGTCGTGTTTCGAGCAATTCCAGGTCGCAACAGTTCTGCATGTCTGTTACAGAATCGGTCTTCCGATAACGCGAACATACAAAACGCACTGCGGTTCTCTGAATTTTTTTCCAGTTTATCTCGGAAGTACACTTGGTGGGGACTCCAAACGGAGAAGGCCTACTCCAAAACCGGGTGGATAAATGTCTTGTATGCAATTACCTTCAAATTTTGTCGTGCATGCTGTAATTTGTTTCTCAAATACCATAGTTTGCGATAGACTTTAAAGCAGACCTCCTCTATTGGTTATTGGGGTTTTAACGCCCCAAGGCGACTCAGACTATGAGGGACGCCGCCGTGAAGGGCTGCGGAAATTTCGACCACCTAGAGTTCTTTAACGTGCACTGGCATCGCACAGTACGCGGGCCTCTAGAATTTCGCCTCCATCGAAATTCAGCCGCCGCGGCCGGGATCGAACCCGCGTCTTTCGGGTCAGCAGCCGAGCGCCGCAAACACTGAGCCACCGCGGCGCGGCAGAACTCCTCTACTCCTCTACATGGATGCGCCGGCACAGATCATCATGAATAATTACTCCTAAATACTTAAAGCTACGTACATTGGACAAGGAGTTTTCACCAATTTTTTAATCAAAGGAAAGCTTGGTTTTCTTGACATATGAGCAAACGTCGATTTAGAGTAATTAATTTCCATTCCGTATTTTACGCACAAGTCTTATCCGTTAGCTAAAACTAATATGTTTGCAATATACGGCGGGATGTTTACATTGTATTTTAAACATATTTGTACTTACAAATGCTCTAAATATATGCAGGAAGTAGCATCCTGAAATTTCATGCTTGGTATTCCATATATATTTTTAACATTTCACAAAAATACCTTACTTAAGGCATGCTTGGAGCATGTATCAAATACGTGAATATATATGCATAGGGTTTTTGCATATGATTAATGCATTAAAAGCGCACATTCGTAAACGAAATTCATTCTTCCGAAGTATACCTCAATTCTAACAAATGGGCAGACCTTTTAAACATAGTAGCGCCCCGCCGCGGTGGCTCAGTGGTTACGGTTCTCCGCTGCTGACCCCAAAGACGCGGGTTCGATCCCGGCCGCGGCGGCTGAATTTCAATGGAGGCGAAATTCTAGAGGCCCGTGTTCTGTGCGATGTCAGTGCACGTTAAAGAACCCCAGGTGGTCGAAATTTCAGGAGCCCTTCACTACGGTGTCCCTCATAGCCTGAGTTGCTTCGGGACTTAAACCCCAATAAACCAAACCAAACCTAAACATAGTTGCAGCTGACGTGTAGCTGCCGTAGAACAATCTAGAGCTCGAAATCGCGTGTCGGGAAGTGACATTTGCATCTTGACAATGTATTTAAACTGTACTATCGTAAATACCAAATTAATTCGACCAAAGTATACTATTTTTAATTGCGCAAATATGCCTTGCGGCAGAAGAGAGTTATGAATACATGTGCAAGCCGGTGGCGGCTAAAAATTCCAGCAAGACCCGGTATTGGGGCTCATGGGTCCACATTCGAGTGTCTGGTGGTTGGATGGGGCGGAATCCCTGAATGCCGAGGTGTCGCTTGTGTGGCTCCCGTAGTCCGGGGCAACTTAGCGGAAAATGTTCTAAAGTTGCATCTATAGCAGAAGCGGGGCAGACGGGGCAGTTCAGAAGAGGGGCCTGCGATGTCCAGCTGGCCCTGACGGCAGGAGTCAGCGCAGCATCCGTCCAGATGCTCCTGAACGCCACCTCCTCATGGCGACTTAAAGGGATACTGAGGCGGTTTTCGAATCAGCTAATGTTTTAGGGTTTTGATGTAGTGTCATTGCTGATCACGTCTGCGAAATTATTTTTTCAATTTTTGCTAAAACAGTGGCACAATCACTAATTAAAAACGCGATGTTCAAATCTTCCGCGCCCCGCGCGAGCGTAGGAGAGGAGGACAGCGGAGTGGGAAACCTCGTCCATATCGGCCAACGTGACGTCACGTTGAGGAGCCGGGGATACTTCGGCGCACCCGAGCGAGTTTCAGCGCGCGTTGTTTCTCGTGCTGCGTGCGTTGTGACGTAAAAAGTGTGTCAGCCGACCTTGAGAATCAGATTCAACACGAGGTACTACTCTGCGTTCGTGTCCATGAACAAATACGGCCGAGACTGTTTCGTCCTCCACTGTTTTTCGCAAGATCATAAGCTCGCAGCGCAAGCGCTCGCTGCTGTGACCAAGAATTCAAGCTGACCAAAGCAAGCCTACTCTGCTCGAAGCACTTTCGTAAGAGCGGCTACATGCAGAGCAAGTCCCTAATGTGACCTCTGGAGATTTCTGTCGAAAAGGCGCGGCTGAACCATGACACAGTTCTTTCGATTTTCTCGCGCATGAGAGGCCTGTCACCATTCCGAAGAAGCGCCTCTTTTAAAAGTAGAAATATGCTCACTTAGCCCCTGAAGAAACCTTATAGAGGCATAAGCATGTGTCGCTCTCCTCAGCTTAGGTGCGGCCAGACCACCTGAGACGTGCTCAGCAAGGCTCGGTTAGTGATTTTATACTCGGTTCGACGTGTCCAAGCAAGCAAGCAAGCATGCAGAGCAAAGCACAATAAAGCAAAGCAAGCAAGCATCGAAGCTCTTCACATGAGGCATATCGTTTAATCGTAGCTAAGCGATTAAAATGAAAGCTTTAAACGTTGATTTCGGATGCAAATTTATGAGTGAAATGAATGCCAACCGAGTTTTTGCAAAAAAAAAACACCGCAACCTTACTCGGTTTCTTCATCAAGTTGTGTCAGCGGGCGAGTTGCAGCTAGCTTGGCTTTTAAACACACATATAGTTGGCAACTACTTCACTGAACCTAAACTGCAAATCTAGGAAAGGCGAACGTTTCCGAGGCAGCGATTAATATTTTCTGGGATCTGCTGAACGCGCCACGAGTGAAGCAGCAGCCTTGTGCGCGTATTTGGCTTGGTTTCAAGCGCACAATGCTTGCGTCACTATCCTGTGGTCACATGCCTCGCAGTGCTTGGCCACTGCGCTTCGCTAATTTTGACATCAACTTCGTGCTCCTTCATCGTTTCCTTGAAATACTTTCTTGCCCCAACCTGCAACGCCGGGTACTGAGAACAAGATTTTTTTGTACACAGTGTTTTGGGCCTTTTCTTTAGGATGACGCTCTTCCGGGCGAGCCAGGAGGCGTCCGGGGGTGGTATCACCCACAAGGCATCTCTAAAGAAGAAAATGCACCAGGCAAAAACCAACAGTGTTACACCCAAGTACACTAATGCTCATGGCTAGTGACTTGAGTATTGTTCGCACCCCTTCCTTTCCGAGAACATGAGCCGAGGTTGTGCTGGCACCTTTTACGCATGGTCTGCATCGCGTCTTTGACGCTGGCGTATGCTTGTGCTAGGCGTAGAATTTTTTGCTTGTGTCTATTTTGGTTTCAGGCGATACGTGGAATGAGCAAACTGTAGTATCCTTTTCTTCGGAGGTCAGTAAAAAAAAATAGTCGCCGTATTCGCTTTTACAACGACACGGAAAGCTGCGATCTGCACTCAACGCAGCGCCGGATCCGCATCGGCAGCTTCTCCAGTCCTCAAAGTGACGTCACGACCTCTCTTGACCAATCACGGGCAGGGGCGCGCCGCGCGGCGTGCCCCGCGGCACAGGCCGCATATTTCGGCTAAAAAAGGCAATTCGCGCTTGTTTTTGCCTTATTTGGATGCGATATTCCAGTATACAGCATGAAAAACTATAGGACACCACTGCCAGCCTGATTTTCAAAAAAAGTGCTTCAGGCTCCCTTTAAATCGCCGGGAAGGTTGGATCCACGCGGTAGTATTAAAGCACGCGTGGAGCGGCGGAGAAATTCCTTGTTAGGCAGGACGGCGACTCCTGCGGATAGTTTGAGTAGAGGAAGAGGATAAGGCACTTGCAGTGGATAGGACGCACTGTCCGATTTTCTAAGACGGTGCGTATTGCGTCGAGCCCCTACAACTTGGACAGGGCATGGATACGACTGCACAACAGCGCACAGATCGACAACAATGAGCAGGGGACAGACTACGCGCCGTAGAGCCCCTATTCATTCTGGTGGGTTGGTACACAGGAGAAGACAGTTCGGTGGAGTAGAGGGGATGTCCTTTTAAGAGGACAAGCCGTCACGAATGGCAACCAGCTCTGCTATCACGAAGGCCTACTTCTTGGCGGGTAAGGTCCTTGTGTGCACACCAAACTTACATCGTCCGCATGCATAAAATAAAAATATCCGGAATAGTAGCCAGTGCCATGCCATAGGAAGCAGAGCGATGTTAAATAATACTGGGGCCAACACTTACCCTTGAGGTACACCGCTTTTTACGATGAAATGGCCAACATGTTCCTTTCCGATGCGTACGGCGATGGAACGGTCTTCCCAGAACGAAACCACGAAGTGTCGTACTCGGGTAGGGAGATGAAGCCAACGTTGAATGGCTAAGGTCGCTGAGTGGCAGACGTTTCCATACGCCTTGTGAACGTCCATGGTTAGAAGTATTCGTATTTTGCGAGATCTGCCTTCGAGCAGCATCATGCTTGAAAAGTGGGCCAATCCGTCCTCAGTGTCCAAGTGTGGGCGAAAGCCAATCTCAGCTGGGTAGTGATACCGTTCCTGCAATCATAAGAGCCGCGTAGCTATCATCCGTTCTAGTAGCTTAAACAGTGTGGACGTAAGCGCTTTCGGGCGAAGGCTGCTTAACCTTCTAGGATCCTTCGCGGGCTTACCACCTTAGTATGCCTCCATGATATTGGGTCGTCTCCGGATGTCCAATTTGTGTTCAGGGCTTCAAGTAAACATACCAACGCCGGGCCTTTGATATTTTTGAAAACCTCATATGTAAGCCCATCCGGCCCAGGAGCTTTCCGCAGTTTCCTTTGATCTATGGCTGCAGGAAGCTCAGCCTTGGTGAACTGCTTCTGCATACCTTCAAGGTCCTCTTTTCTTGGAGGCGAGTCCGCTTCTGAAGGAAGTGTCTTCGGCTAGATGAACGTCGGAGGTGGTTGGTCTAGAGATGGAAATAAAGTCCCGACGACCTCTTAAGCGAACTGACTTGGCGTATGTCACGAAGCAAGGCATGCTGAACTTGTGGGGTCTTTTGAACGCTTGCCAATTTCTATGAGGCGAAAAGTGTGCCATATCGATGCAGTCGTCGACGATGACCCAAGAGACGCGTACCAATTCTGACATCATCTAGAGAAAGGCGCTTCTCATATCGCCGTGCCGCAGCTGTGTAATGCGTCTCGGGGTTGCGACGAAGATGAGTCTCGAGTGACCGCCAGTTCTGCCCGACGACGGGCTGACCAGAGTCAAAGAAGGTGCAGATCCGGAGGCGGTTGGCTTTCGTCCATGCAGCTTGAATGAGAGGAAGTTTTAATCGCTGCACACAAAGCTTTCTGCAGATCAGATGTAGCTGATAGAGGGCAGTGGTTGAGGGCCGCCCTGAACAAATCCCACTCTGCGACATGGCAGAAGCGCTTACGGCGACACTGTGAATCAGGATCCAAACCGATAAGCTGACCGCTGCCCCAACAGTCTATTTCTCGGTCCCAGGATACATGGCGTGAACCACACCACCATGCTAGGTCTGGAGAAGAAGGAGGAGACTGGAGATGATCCCACCTGCAGGTTGCGGTGCCTGGGGAATTCAGAAGCACAATATCTGCTTGATTAAAAGTCTCCAGCACTAATGTTTCCGCACACTAGAGCCGGGATAACCCCAAGCCTGATGCGGGGCGTTAAAATCACCGCGAACCAGGATAGGACGTCTCGGGTATGCGCCGCGAAGGTCAGCTATCCACCCTTGCTGTAGACGAGGCGCTCTGCCACAGTAGGGACATATATAGCACGAGACAAGAGTCACGTCACTGCGGGGAAGGCGAACCAGCACAGCAAAAACTTCTTGTCAATTGTTGCCCCATGCCGCCGGTGGAATTTCATTGTGAGGGTAACAAGTGGCTACGTACACTGCAGCCTTTCCAGGTGTTCGGGAGGAAGTACTACAAAAGCTGTCTTTGATAGTTGAGCAGGATTAGGCAATAAAGCCAGAAAGCAGAGGCAGAGCATTAGTCTCTTGTAAAAGCAATGCTCAAGCACAAAGTTTACCTAAGCGCAGTTGTTCACAGATCTTACCTGCCTTGTTCAGGAAACTCCGGCAGTTCCATTGAAACGATTATAGGTGGGTGTTCAATGTTGAATCCTTATTTAGGAAACCAAAGGAAGCTTAGATATCAACACCTTTGTCAGTTATTGCAGCTGTCGGGCCACGAAGTGGAGCAGCTCTACATAAGTTAACTGAGCAGGCTTTGTGTTCCACAAGGGCAAGCGATGTGTGCGCATTTGGCTCCGTCATAGGAGATGGGCGAGTAGTATGGGGACTGGACGATTGGGCAAGTACAGCTCGTTTTTGGGAGAGACGTTGCACCGCCCCTGCTGATCTGCAAGCCGTTTATCCAATTCTGCAATATCATGAGAAGGTTGGTCTTCAAGAGCCGATTTTTGAGGTGGTCAAGCAGAGTGTGCTTTGCCCCGCTTCAAAGCTTACGTTTGTGTGGCGGTAAGTGTGGGGCGGTAAGACCTTCATCAGCATCACGTTGTGCTGTGGTGTCATCTTCGGTAAGCGACAGTAGTGCAAATGCGTTTGATGTAGGCAAGACACCCTGTGACGACTCCTTCATTGCCTTCGTGCGAGCATCCTTGGAACGTTTACGCCGTTTCTCTATGGCGCGGCGCTTCGCTGGGCAGTTTTTCGAAGTAGTACCATGATCATCCTTGCGACAAAAACTGCAGCGATGCTGCTCGGAATTAGAAGCGCCCTCACAGCTGTGTGCAGGATACGGGCAAGAAGCTCTCATATGTCCTGGCAGAAAGCAACGATAACATTAAACGACTACAGGTTTTTAGAGGCGGAGTTGCAAGGTGTTCCAATAAAATGAGATGCGAGTCGGAGCAGACAGAGGTCCCTGCACAGTGACAAGGCACGTACGTCCCGTGCCCATGTCGAGAACTTCCAGCACCTTGTGTGTGGAACAATCCAAAGAAAGAGCAAGTTCCTTGGGTGCGACGCCTTCGTAGACACCCGACACGACATAGCGCCGAAGGTCTGAATCAGATGCCAGATAAGCTTGAAAAGTCACGTTGGTCGTATGCGGAGGCAGGCAAATCTTCAGTTCGCGGAGGCGGTGGACGTCGGATAACGAGCGCACCTAAAACAGTCACGGAGATGGTGGGGCGGCGAAATGCGAAGCCTTGAAATCTATGTTCTCCAAGGCACTTGTCGAACGTCGGTTGCAGGAGACGGTGTGACAAAGTTGACACATCGAAGCATTCGCACGGCTTAACCGCCACCTTGTATAGCGGTGATACGTCAGGTTGAGAGGCAGGCGGCCTCTGTTATGAGCGGTTCCTCAGAAGGATGTTTCAGACCGGCAGGTCATTTCGGCAGCACGTTTGTTGGGAGACGTAGAGCCTGGAGGACGAAAGTGTTAAATGTAGTCCTAGCTCGCTGCAGCTACTAAGCGGCGGGGCCGCCCCAGACCTCGGCTAAGGCCACCGACTGCGGGAAAAGTGAGCCCGCGGTCAGATGGCGGCTAACTACCGCACGCACCAACGCTGTAGCGATGGCTTTGCAGAAAAACGCTGGCCAAATGGTGAAAACTGTTGGATCGCATAGGAAACACGTCCGCTCCCGGCTGCGCGTCATTTTCTTCAATTCTAACAAATGGGCAGTCCTCGTAAACATATTTGCAGCACACTTCAAACAGCCGGGGAACAATCTAGTGCTCGAAATCACGTTTTGGAAACAGTGAAAACTCTCCCATTTCTATCGTCCCTTTTTTATGGTAACTTTTACAAGAAAATAATCACCACTTATTTACAGTATGTCTGGAGAACGTGATAGCACTATACCGGCAAGCGTGCCTTGGGCCCATTTAGGCCCGAACATCCCGAGCGAAAAGGGCGCCGACTGCCGAGGCCGATTGGCTCCCATTGATGCCCATTTATTTGTTGGTTGACAGTTAGACTCCTGAACAATGCTCGATGGACATCACGACTACTAGCGACGGCTAGCGATTCGGTTCTACGTAGGCCGCAGATTCGAAGGTGGCCATTTGGGTCCCATAGTCATGACGCAAAAAAACGCCTAACCAGGTAAGATAAAGTGTCGTCTCTCGGGGGGTATGTAAGCCAAGTATCGCGCGTGTTGGAGCACTTCCTGCTTTTTGACGTCCCTTCTGTCAGCATTTCCTATGCAGCGACACCTTTCCTGTTTAAGTTCCGTCACGTAACCTTGCAGTGTCGTAGACCTCTTGATAACTTCGCATGGGCTCCTTGTCTTTATCGCTTATAGCCAGGTCAGTCATTAGTTGTGCTGTTGACAACATTAATCAGTCTCATCCGGCAAAAATGACTTGTAGACCCTCATTAAGCCCAAATGAAAATATTTTTATTGCATTAAATCTATATTTTTAGTGCACTTATCATATAATGTGGTGGCTTAGGCTTAGGGGGGTTTAATATCCCAAGTGAAGGGCTCAGAAAATTTCGACAACCTGGGATGCTTCAACGTGCTAGTGATATCGCACAGCCCACGGGCCTCTATATTTTAAACTGAAGACCTAGAGGTCCGTAGGCTAGAGTCATCTGGCGGGTTAGAGTCTCTGATGAAGCCAGTAAAATGGATAGCGTTGTGCCTGATGACACGCTGTGCAGTCGCTGCCGGGAAACAGCTTAAAGCCTGCCATTTGTTTACAGGCGAGGTATATTGAGGCGCACCAGAATTATTTGGGACGGAAGAAAGCAGAAAGTAAGGCATAATACCTGTAAAGCATAATCGCGAAGTTTAGTTTTTATTTTTATAAATCAGTGATCGGAGTAACCCTTTTAATGGTTTTCTTGACCACAGTTCGGTATTCAAGAATGGATTTCGTGTTCCCGCAAGGGCACGAAAAGCAGGATCGGAGACGGCGAATTATGTTTATAATTTACTAAGCCTGAATTTTCTGTTTGTTAAAAGTTGGATTTGAAATGTGTATTGTCGCTAATGTTATCGCTTTAAAAACCGCGACTATGTTTTTTGCTGTGCATACCTGAGAAATGCGTACTAAAAAGTTCAATATTCCTAAATATTGATTTCATTCAATGGTTGTACAATATTTTTGTGCAGATATTTGTTAATTGCTTTGGTACAGTTGCGCTAACGTAATAGAGTTTCACTTATTTAAGAATCTTTTGCGTCTCTGCAATGCGTTCAAGCGGTACCGACTACTGACATGCTGCAGAGAACCCACAATCCTGCTCAAAATTTAGTTAGCATTTCCGGCTACTTTTTCATACTCGCGCCCTCGTTCGTACTACAGTACGACGCATGCCGGATGAGAGATCGGTGTTAGATTATTTCAGACGTCAAACAGTAGCACGGCCGCGGTCAGTCAACTAGGCCACTCGGAGAGATCACGATGCTCCGCCCCCTAGGGAATTGCATCCAGCCGGTGGTAGGGCGGAGTGGCTGGGGCCGACTGTGCTGAGGGTACCTTCCGGTGTGGAAAAAGTGATGAGAAGAGAGGGAAAAGCGCGAAAATGCTCAGAATTCAATTCTGACTTCAAACAACTATGCTTCTAAAAAGTATTTAAAATATTCTTGCTTGAGGATATTCCGAAAGCAGCGTTGTTTAATATCGAAGCAATTGCACAGGTTTACTGAGGCCCCATTTTAAAACGAGAACTTCCTGAGTGCTGAGAGTTGTATTTGTTTTCAAATTGCTTTGTTCTCAGAAGTGTATAAAAGAAGAGAGAGTCCCTTTCAATGGTCTTATCAAGAGGAAGAAATGGGCTTGGCCAGGGCATGTAATGCGAAGGCAAGATAACCGTTGGTACTTAGGGGTAGCGGAGTGAATTCCAAGAGAAGGCAAGAGTAGCAGGGTAGGCAGAAAGTGAGCTGGGCGGATGAGATCAAGAAGTTTGCGGGGATACGGTGGCCGCAACTGGCAATTGACAGGGTTAATTGGAGAGAAATGGGAGAAGCCTTTGCCCTCGAGTGGGCGTAGTCAAGCGGGTGATGATGATGATTTCCGGGAGAAGGCTATGCTGAAACATATGTTTTGTTTTTAAAAGCGCAAAACAACTTTTACTGGTACCCTTTTGTTGGCATAAATGATAGAATAATATCTTTCATTGACAACTGCTACTTTACCTTCTTCTTTATTATGACGGTTGATACTTCTCTTTGCAAAGAACGCAACCCTTTTCTGCAAAAACGCAGCTCCAAACAGCTTTCCTAAAAAACAGTTTTGGTGGCGCGACCTATTCGGAATTCTCCCCCCGCCCCCCTCTTTCTTCAGCGTTGATGACAAATTTTTCACTTCTTTTTGCCGCAGGGTAGATGGAATTCAAACCAGTCAACAAGCATATAATGAGAAGACGTCCCCGGGACAAACGTTGTTCGCTTCTACAAACATGGTTTTTTCTGTTTTACACAACACTCATCTTGGGCAGCAGTTTTGCTTGCAATACCCAAATTCCAAGTAAGACATCTCCTTTTTGAAGTTTTACATGTCCGCCTTCTTTTTACAAACAGGAAAATTTTTAGAACAAATCCTTTATATTGTACATAGTTGCAAAACAAGAATGCTTTCTATGCTGCATACATCTTTGTCATAAACATCGGGTAGAGATATAAAGATATCCGCAAGAACCATTTTCCTTCTCCATAAGTGTTTTACTGTTTTAGTGTGCTGCATTTATTTGCACATGTTCTATTGCATGCAAAACTGGAACCGATCAGCTCCGACTATCAGTTCCAAATTTTGAAAATAGGTGTTGGCATCTACCGGGCGTTTCACGTAACTTGAACCAAGGATTTAAAAAAAGCGGTAAACCGCAGCCCGCTGAAACCGACGACACAGTGTTCGCACTTAAATAGTTACTTCACTGAGATGAATTATGCAAATTTTCAAACATTCATTTTAGTGCCAAGAATGTTACTTTAGGTTGTAGAGCAGGTTTATAAACAACCGATCCAGTTTGTTGTAGCATCGTATCTCCTACGGTGTCCTTTTTTTAGGGCATCTAAAGAAAGCCCGCGAAATGAGAAAAAATACCACGTGATTACGCTCGTGCGCTACCAAACTGCAGCGCTCTGATCGCCACGGCAGATGGCACGCTCCCGTTTGCTCGAAACGTCGATCAGAGCGCTGCAGTTTGGTAGCGCACGAGCGTAGTCACGTGGTATTTTTTCACATTTCGCGGGCTTTCTTTGGATGCTGGAAAAAAGGACACCGTAGGAGATACGATGCTACAATAAACTGGATCAGTTCCCTTAGCGAAAAAGAGGATGTGCTTCAAATGCATTTCCAACATATTGTATTAATTTCGTATTTATTTCGCGGTTCCCTTAGCGAAAGAGAGGTTGTGCTTCAAATGCATTTCAAACATATTGTGTTAATTTCATATTTATTTCGCTTTTTTTTGTCTCTATGCTTAAACTGCAATACGAATGCTTTCTAAGAACACTAGGAATAATAATTTGAACGTTCTTTAAAACACGTGAAAAGTACATTTTTGCCCGCTTAGCATATATTTATAATGCAATAAAAATATACTAAAAATACACATTAAAAGTATTCGAAAAAGACAAAAAGTATACATTTAATAAAATAAAAGTTGTGTTCACTGCGGCTTAAAAAACGTCCACTTGTCGGCTTCACAAAATGAGACGGATTAATGCTTTAACTGCAGAACAAGTTGTAAACGCATAGTTATCAATCAAGAGGTGCATGACATTATAAGGTCACATGACGGAATGGGAACGACAAAGATACCTACACAGCAAATCATGACGAAAGTGCCGGAGCAAGCAAGGAATGCTTCGACAAGCGCCATATTGTTCTTGTTAGAGACTGTAGAGAATAAGAAAGAGGAAAGGGCACGGGCTTGTGACTGGTCGACAAGCGCCATATTTGGCTTGCCTCTTATATATCCACCGACCGACGCACTATCTTGCCCGGTGAGGCGCTTTTTGCGCAAGGGCTGTGGGCACCCAAACTATCTGAGAAGTGCCCTAATTGTAGCGTTCGAATATGGGGGCGATCTAAAACTGAACTGCTAGTCGAAACTTGCGTCAGAAATAGGTCAGGAATCGAACTGTCAACCAACAGATACACGGGCTTCTCAGGGAGCCGGTCGGCCTTGCCGATCGTGGTCCTTTTCAGTGGCATATTCGGGCCCGGAAGTACCCAAGGCGCCTTTGCCGGAATAATGCTGCCACGTTCTGCGCACGTAGTGTAAATAAGTGGGGATTACTTTCCTTCTAGAAGTTACCATAACGGGAGGAGTTACCATAAAAGAAGTTACAGGAAAGGGAGTTCTAACTGCTTCCTGAAACGCCATTTCGATCGAGCCCTAGGTTGTTCCACAGTAGCTTGAAGTGTAATGCAAATAGGTCTACGCGGAGTGCCCATTGGTTAGAATTTGAGCATACTTGGAGGGATTAATTGCGTATTTACGAAAGTACACTTTAAGTATATTGCCATCACCAAAATGCGATTTCCCGAAACTCGATTTTGAGCATTAGATTGTTCAACGGCAGCTTGAAGTGTGCTGCAAATATGCTGAGGCGTGGACTGCCAATTTCCTAAAATGTAAGTATTCTTTGGACGAATTAATCGCGTATTTACGGAAGTACACTTCAAATACATTCACAACACGCAAATGCCATTTCCCGAAACGCGATTTCGAGCACATCGTCTGTTCAAGGAGAGCTAGAAGTGTGCTGCAAATATGAGGATCCATATCAATTTTGTGCGCTATGGATCCTCATGTTGACTACTCACTAGCCCGAACCCTGACCCTTTTATGCTGCAAATAGTTTAAAAGGACTGCCCGTTTGTTAGAATTGAAGTATACTTCGGATGTATTAATGTCATATTTACGAAAGTACACTTTTAATACATTGACAAGATGCTAAAACTGCCGCCGCGGTGGCTTAGTGGTTATGCTGTTCGGCTGCTGACCCGAAAGACGCGTGTTCGATCCCGGCTGCTGCGGTCGAATTTCGGTGGTGGCAAAATTCTAGAGGCCCGTGTACTGTGCGATGTCAGTGCACGTTAAAGAACCCCAGGTGGTCGAAATTTTCGGAGCCCTTCACTACGGCGTCTCTCATAGCCTTAGTCGCTTTGGTACGTTAAATCCCATAAACCAACCAAGATGCTGAAACTGGATACATCTATGTTTAAAAGAAGTGCCCGTTTGTTAGAATTGAAGTATGCTTAGGATGACTTATTTCATATTTACGAAAGTACACTTTTAATACATTGACAAGGTGCTAAAACTGCATACATATTTTTCCACGTATTGGAAACGTGCTCGAAGTATGCTTTAAGTGAGGTAATTTTGGCAGATTTTAAGAATATATTTCGAATACCAAGCATGAAACTTCAGAAACGTACTTCGTAATAATTTTAATTTAATGCATTCAGTAATAAAAAATATGTTTAAAATACAATTTAAATAGCCCACCGTATATTCTAAACGTATTAGTATTTGCTAAGGGTATATCTATCTATTTCACCGACCAACAAGATTCTTTTATGAAAATCAAGAAATGTTAGTGCAGTGTTTCTTGCAGAAGGTAAATGTGTGAAAAATAACAAGTTGTCTGTAATTGTACATGCATGCCTTGGTCGAATTCTTTGCCTCAATCTATCGAAAAGCTGAAACAGCTGATGAGCTGCGTTCAGATTTCGCATTAGGGAGTAACGTAATCGTCGGCATTTATTTTTTCTCACAAAAAACACCCGTACGAAAAATCGCGGCCATTTAGAATATTTTCACATAATATAAAAAAAACACAAGCTTCTACTCTACAATATAGTCAGCAACTGCGGACGAATGGCCTTTGTCAAAACTTCTACCCCATTCATTTCAATGTGTGCCCGACCGCAGAGGCGGTGAAAAAAACTTTTCACTTTTGCAATAAATTATGATCATTTGAGGATGATGCAAAGATGAAAAAGTAGGCTGTCATGAAAACGTATATTTACCTGCGTGGACCGTGCCTACAGTTGAAAGAAGTGTCACACGTCTGTGACGGCGGAGAAGAGTGACTCTTTTCTGCAATAACTTCCGCTTCATATTAGAGAGCCGCGACAGCGTACTTGAATAGTTTCGAGAATAAACCAACACGCTTCTTATTTTCGTTTTTAAGTTTTATATATTGAAGCGATGTGTAAATAGCATGGGCCAAAAAAGGTCATAAGGAGGACGGTGGGGGATGCAGCGCTCAGAAAGTTTCGGGGGCTTACTGTTACGCTTGCATGAGTACGAATTCACAGCCGCCTGCAAATCGAACCGTAAGCATCAGGATGCCGACTGTTCGTCGCGTGTGCCTGGGCGCTGTTCGCTTCCTGGGCGCTCTTCGTGCCGCTCCAATGGCGCAGATTCAGAGAGCGGACTCGGAGTTAGAGCCGCTCATCGATTGCTCGATTATATCGACGCTCGCGTTCCGCATTTTTCTTCGTGGGCTCCGCACCTTCACTTTACGGTCTGTTGTTCTGTACAAGTGCAACTTTTCCAACAGCAAAGAAGCCTTTCTACTTGTCAGGCCATCACAGTTGCAGCCTGAGATCTTGGGTGCCTGTCATGATGCACCATCTGCACGCCATCTTGGAGTCAGCGGCACATTCGCACAAATTAGAAAAAATTGGCACAGGCTTAGCTTGGTTAAGCCTAGTGGATTGCGGAAGCTAGACTGCCTGGCTGCGCCCTGGTTCCACTGAAGCCGTCCTTACCGGTGTAAGTTTGTCCTTATGCCACAACCGCTCACACACAGAACACACACAGCCAAAGGGATTGTTTGTAAAGCGTCTGTGAAATTCACGAGTTGAAGGCTCACACTCCTTGACTCTTCTCGCATGCTCTTCATGTCGTTGAAGTGCAATGAACCACACCAGGCCGGTTGAACCACACCAGCCTTGGGAAGAGATTTCTCTCGTCGCTTCTTGAATCGTTGAGCTTTCGCTTCGGGTGATTCTTCCGCTTGGCGCTTTCTCCTTGACTCGTTATGCTTCGCTTTCCTAGCAGCATCTCGTTCTCTTTTCCTGGCAAGGCGTTGCTCTCTCTGTTCAGGCGTTTCTTCAGCCCGTCGTTGTCTTTTCTTCAGGTTGTAGAGTTCCATACTGCTCATCGAACGTGTGGATGCAGTCTCGTCCCCATTTAAAGCATCCACAAGGCTTGCTGTCGAACGATCAGGCGTCGCCAAAGTCTCGTCAGCATTGCGAGCATCCATGACACTTGACGCTGAACTTGTAGATACACCCAGATCAAGAGATGTTGAACGCATTCGCCTGGCTGCATAATATGCACGCCGTTTATCTAAACGTTGTTCCCGCTTCTCATCCGTTTCTTGCTCAAGCCGACGCTCCTTTGCTGCAGCACATAGTTGCAGCTTCACCTTATACACATCATCCGACATATCGTGGAGGATTCGCTAGGACGACTGCGACGAGCCGAGTTGGGCGGCCGCTTTTGAACAGTTGGCATGACGTCACGTAGAGCGAGCGCCTCCCCCACGGCAGCGGCGCGTGAAGGTTTTGCTGGGACGATCGCGACGAGCCGATTTGGGGGGGCCGCTTTCCCACAGCTGGCATGGCATCACGTACAGCGAGCGCCCCTCGCGGCAGCGCTGCGCAGCTACGGCATGGCGGATTCCCTGGGACGATCGCGACGAGCCGAGTTGGGGCCCCGCTTTCCCACAGCTGGTATGACGTCACACATAGGTCACGATAAAGGTCAATGGTGGATTCTCCAGGACGACGGCCAAGAGCGGAAACCTCGAGCAGTATTGCTTTCGCAACAAAAAGTGCTACTTGCCAAGGTTAATCCTATCGGTGCGGGCCTATGTAAAAACATGCCGTGACACTCCCAGCGTCGGAAGACTCCTCCATTGAAAGCAGGCGGATTTCTTCACCCCGTCTATCCACAGAAGACACCTTTCCACCAAGTGAGCATGGGCCTCCTTGGTCCTTATCATTTATTCATTCCTTCATTCATTTATTGTACCCTTAAAGGCCCTTTTCGGGCATTACATAAAGGCGGGAACAGTTGAAATACAAAGTAAAGAGAATAACAATGTTAATACAGTAAAATACAGCACAATGCAATGCAAGAAAAAAAGAAAAACAAAAAAACAAAAAGAACTGGAATACACTGTAAAATATTAAGATGCAGTTCTAATCAATACATGGTGGCGGATAGGCTAAAGGAGGGAATAGTAACAAGAAAAATAAATGGTAAAACTCGAAGCATGAGGTTGTTTTTTCCTTTGCTGTAATGTTCGATTAGTGCGTCTGTAAATTTACTTGCGAATTTACTACTTTTCCGAAGTCCTCGTCTGGAGAACGTGTGACGGTCTTTGCGGCCGACTACATGACGCGGTACGCTCAGCCCACGGGGCCTTGGCAATGGCACTGGTGTTGAACTAGCGCATTTCTTCGTTCACAACATTGGCTTGCGTCATGAAGCCCCCGCTGTTGTTGTTACTAGCCGGGCGACTGCTTTCACAGCCCGCTTAACCCAGTCGGTGATGACTCTGACACACACCATCAATCGAGGTGCTTCGGCGCATCACCCGCAGGCGACCGGGTTAGTAAAGCGACTGAACCGCGCACTAGCCGGCATGCTTTCTATGTATGTTGACGTAGAGCGTCGAACTTGGGACACCATTCTGCGGTACGTAACGTCTGCATACAACACCGCCCTGCAGGAGACAACCCGACTGACCCTCTTTCAGCTCGTCTTCGGTAGGCAGGTGACCTCTCCGTTGGAGGCTGTGTTACCCTTTGACCTCTACTGCGACTCTGACCTCGACGTAGACACCTTTGTTCAGCCTGCTGATGAAACGGGGCAACTGTGCAGCCTGTGAATTAACCGTCAACAGGAGACTGACGCCGCAATATAACCTCGGACGCCGCTTTTTCGGTTAAGCGCCCGCCGACTTGATGTGGGTTTGGACATTGTTTGTCGCCGCAGACTTTCTGAGAAATTGCTGTGCAGATACTTCAGCCCTTACGAAGTAGGGCGCCGCCTCAGTGATGTGACGTATGCAGTTGCTCCCGCCCCCAAGGCTTGCTCCTTGCAACGGTCTCATCATGCTGAAGTCGTGCTCATTGTTCGCATGAAGCCTTCCCACGACTTACCAGCTGAATGAACTGCGGTTAACTGCAGCAGTGGCCTGCCCTTTCGCTGAATTTTCTCTGCAAAAACAATTCACCTTCAAACTCTATGTACAAAGAGCATAGGTAGCATTCAATCAATTCGAGGAACCAGTTGGCATTCATTCCACAATGGTTGTGAAACCTGAGAGTTCAGAAGTGTTCAGTACTTTCTTCCACAACTTTGAAGGCGGTGCTCCGTGGAATGCTATAGTGCACGTCCACCATATCAATTGAAAGGCACACCACCAGGGGGCTTGATTTCAAAAAATCTATGATATCTTTATATCATTTAACGATAAATGGGTCCCAAATCGGTAGGATTGAAAGATGAGCTCTTAGGAATTCATAGAAGCAGTGTTGCCAGCTTCCTCGGTCTTGAACGTTGATTCTGAAAGGCATGCTTTCTTTGTGCGTCTTGACTGTGAAGAAATGCTTTAGACAGGTCACCTTGCGCTCTCTAATCGGAGAAAGAGCCGCATTTTTGAGGCAGTGCGAGCCATCAGACAAGTTAACCAACTAAAGTCACGGACAATGCCACAAAGGATACCATCACCTTTCTGAGAAACAACAGCCTCTGCCTGATGACCTCCGACAAGACAGGCCGGTTCGTGGTCATTGACAAAGGCCTGTATTAGTGTAAGGCGTTGGAAGGACTACCAAAGAACTTTGATCCCGCCAAAATCAGCAAAATGAATTTTGCCAAACTTCGCAACAGTGTGGCTTTTAAATGTGGCTCCAATGGCAATGAAAAGCTGAACAAACAGATTGTAGAATGCAAGGCGACATGACTAAATCATTTCTTCACAATTAAGATGCACAAAGAAGGCATGCCATTCAGGGTCAAAGTTGAAGACCGAGGAACCTGGCAACGCTGCTTGTCTCAATTCCTAAGAGCCCATCTTTCGATCCTCACGATTAGGGACCAATTTATGGTTAAAGGATCTGAAGAAATTATAGATTTTTTGAAATCAAGCACCCCGGTGGTGTGCCTTTCAGTTGATGTGGTGTACATGTACTATAGCATTCCATGGAGCGCCGCCTTGAAAGCTGTGCAAGAAAGTATTGAACACTTCGGAAGTGTCAGGTTTCAAAACCATTGTGGAATGAATGTTAACTGCTTTCTCGAATTAATTGAATGCTGCCTATGCTTTTTACACGTAGAATTTGAAGGTGATTTCTTTTTGCAAAAAGGGGGCATAAGTAATGGATCGTGTTTGGCGCCTGTGTTGTCCGACATTTTTTTGGCACAGGGTAATCGCAGGATATCGAGCACTCTAAATACGCATAATATCTTAACTTGCATTGATGTCTTGAGGCACGTTGATGATTACATGCTTTGCCTTCCCAAGCTCAAATGATTTCATAAACGTGGAAGGTATTCTTAATGAATGGGAGATAGCTTTTCCTGGCCTTCAGTTCACTTCTGAAACCCCAAAGGACTGTCAGATTAGATTGCTAGACCTGCTCGTGAGTTGCAGCGACAATCGCACTTTCTGGGCTTACAAGCGCAGGGCGGAAAAACCGCGGTTGCGGTTTCACTCCGGTCATTCTAGAATTGTAAGGCGAGTTGTAGCAACGTCTTGCCTGAAACTAGCTATAAAAAAATCTTCCCAACTCGATACTTCACAGCTTAGACCAACAGGTCCCCCAATTGAGGGCGAGCGGTTATCCGGAGCAGTTACTTTCCGGCCTTGCTGAAAACTTAGTAACAGAAGTTACTGGGTCCCACGAAACTAAGAAAATGAGCTGGAGCAAAATGGTTGTTTGAGCTAGTTGGTACATCTTCAAAATTTCACCAGCGCTGCGACTAGGAACAAGAACAGAGCGCTTGTCCTTGTCTTCCTTCTCTGTTCTTGTTCCTAGTCGAAGCGCTGGTGAAATGTTTAAGAAAATGAGCTACGAGGGACGCCCTGTTGTAATGCCGTATATTCATAATATCTGCCCCAGAATAAGGACAGCTAACAAGTACGGAGTCCAGGTGGTTTTTTCAGCTCCCAATAAGCTCACTAGAATGTGGAAAAAGATCAACAAGAATGAAGACCACAAAAAAAAGGAAACCTGGGTGCAACATCAAACACAAAACCACCTATGTAAAGTGCGACGGAAACGTATTTTACACCATTCCGCTCAGCTGTCAACGAACTTAACGCGCAGGTGCCTTAACAAGAGGCTTAGAGAACATGAAAGATCACCTGAACAACTTGCAAAATCCGGGATTTTGGCACCTCGTTGCGCACGCTGTAGATCCACACCCCTGCTAAAAAACACCAAGGTAATAGGTCGGGCGGGAACGAGAAATTATCGAAGCTTTCGCAATGCACGTTGCTCCAGATAAGCAATGCGTCAGCTCGCCTTCGTTGATGTTAGGGGGAACTGAATTAACCTACTTCAAGAATAGTAATCTTCGGCTATTGTATACTTTAAAAGAGTTAGATGTTGGGCTAGTTGTATTTCTGACACGACAAACACGAGCATTCGCGTTTGTCTTTCTTCCTTTGTGTTTCTGTCCTGGTTGCGCTACAAATAGGTATAAGTTTTGATAGGTAAGCACACGTGTTGATCGTTTTCTTGTTTTTTCTTTCTTTTTTCTTTTCCTTTTTTTTCTTTTCCTTCATTCTTGTCAGCGCCGTGCGCTCCTCCCTCTTCTGTGTATGATATGGCGTCGATACGTGTATACATGTATACTCATATTTCTTCAAAGATTAAACGTTTGTTAGAAAGCGCTTCATCCTGTGTGTTCGCCCCTTTTCCGTATTTTGATAGCGCTCAACAATGCCTTCAAGAAGTCCTGGACAAGGAGAACTACATATGCATTGCCAGGAAGTAGCGTAGCCTTTAGCACGCTCGGCTGCCGAACGGAAGGATGGTGGTTCGAATCCCATCGTGCACAAAGATCTTTTTTCTGGTCTGACTACAAAAGCGGGACACCTCTGCTGACAACCTTCTGCTGACAACCATCTGTCGGCAACGATGAGGCATTAAAGGCTTTCGCCTTAAAAGAGTGAGACACTAGAAGGAATGGGACCAGTTTACACAGCTTCTTACCACTCGCTGAAATTTCGGATGTCAGCCCGATGGTTCGCCGCCATCACCTAGTAGATATCTGTCCCTAAGTTATTCCATCAAATTATGTGGAATACCTTCTGCAATTTGGCCCTCCAACCCAGAGCAGTTTTTTTGCCGTTGTCCATTCACTTCGAAGCATCCACAGCGGAAAGTGTGGCATACACTTCAAGCGTCCCTTTTGTCGGCGCCCACTGTTTCCAAGGCAGGTATTGGATTCATCTTTGGGGCATCCTGTAGTGCATTCTCGCTGCGGTGAAAGGGAATTACCAAAATGCGTCGAGATGAATTGCCTACGTTTGTCTTCACTAATTTTCTCATTAAGACCATTTCGCTTAGGCGTCGTATCGGTGGTGACGGTGCGTAGCGCTTTTTGCCTGATGTAGAAAAAACGAACCGTTTGTATTGAAAATCTCTTAAATTCAAATCAAGGCTGAACGCAAGCGACTTATAAAAGAAAACCAGAAGTGTGAGTGTAGTCGGTGGAAACGGCCTGATCGCGTGCTGTCGGTGGAAATTCAGTCGTCTATTTTTCTATTCAGTCACGTTCTCAACTTACGGCCACGAGTATCAGCTGTTAGCCCGTGCCGAGGTTTATCTCACGTTTTACTTAAACACACAGCACCATTGGAATGAATGCTGGAGAGCTAGGCGGATTTTACTCTTCGAGAGCACGCTCGGGAGCGTAGGAATCCATCGTTTCGCACATCTCAGTACATGTGATTTGCCTTCGAGTGAAATATTTCCATTTATAACTGCGTGCGGTTTATATTTCACTCGATAGCAAATCTCTCTTACTTCTTTTACTGTGCAGCTTTAAAATACTTGACATTCCTGCATTTCATCTCAAACGCGGTAAGTACATTGCCTGCCAAAAGGATTCCGCCTTCTTTAAAACTCCATTTACTGGAAAATCCTCCGTAAGGTGCTACTGTATTCTTTGTTTTTCCTCGTCAACATCCTACTATTGGCTTTGTCTGTTTAATCAGCTTTTTGTTGCGTTTTAATGGTGGTGAACAGTGAATTGAACTCACGACTGGTAGAGGAGCTGGGGCTTGCTTAAAGATTAGAAAATGATTCTCCTTTGCTGTCTGTGGCTTGCTTTCTTAAAAAAAATATTCTGCATTTTCTTCATCAGTTTGTTATCATCATCATCGTATCATCATCAGTTTGTTACATGATGTCGCATTGAAACTGCCCATTGCTGGATGGTAGGAGTCTGAAAATTTTGTCTTTCAAGAAGGTGTCTCTTCGAATAACACGACAAACCTTAGGTAAACCTGAGAGCGCGACTGTTCGTCATCCTCACCAGAAGCACAGAACAGAGGAGATTAGATAAAACATGCTTTGCAACGCAGCTTTTAGAACCAACCGGCCTCGGTTTCACGTAGATGGCGTCCGCTCACGGATCTGGATAAAGAGATCAATCTGGTAGACCCGGAAAGGCAGACGACCGCCGGTGCATGATACCAAAGCTTAAGGTCCCTCGTCGCCAGAGGAAACTTCTTCGCCAGAGGGTTTGGTGCACGTGTCCGCTACACGCGTGGAAACGAAAATCAGTTAGCGCTTCCCCCTTGCCGCACGAATGAGATTTGTACCAGTGATTATTATTTTCTTTTCAGAAATTGGACCACGTCTTTTCACGATAAAAGATGCCTTTGGGCGGCTGATGAAGATGTGCCATGCAGAGATCCTTGATATTGCAAAGATAGTACCACCCAACAAAGTGCAAGCGGTAAGATGTTGCTTGTAATCCACTTCAATCAAGCTGAACTCTCACGAAGGAAGGAAGTTTGAAGTTTATTTCCATTTCAGTAAGAAATGATTGACCCGAGACAAAAAGTGAACGTTAATTCACTTGACGGCGCTCGGGCCCCATCACATGGCAACACAGCGAGGTGTCGGTAATAACAGTTGTCCGAGTACATTTACAGACATTTAACTCTTACTGCACATAGTTGAGGTTTTGTGTGTGTGTGTTAAAGTTAAAGGCACAATGTGAACGATAAACATGATCAGCGAATAACAGGAATTGTACATAGCAACAAAACCAAAAAATACAAAAAAGACATACGAGGAACACACTGTTTGTTTTGTACGTGGAGGGAGTACGTGCTCTACGTACGCGTTCGTTAGTTTCGTTCACAATGAAGGAACTCCGGTAAAACTTAACAACTGGTTTAACAACTGGGCAGAATTTTTGGAATCGACCCATTTTTATGTGATGAGCAGCACGGATTTAGGCGTGGTTTGTCTACGGTCTCACAACTGATAACCACTTGCCATGATTTTTTTATTGCAGTTAATAACAAACAACAAATGGACGCTGTTTTTCTTGACTTCGCCAAAGCCTTTGATAAGGTTCCGCACACTAAACTCATACAAAAGCTTTACACTGCCGGAATCAATCCTAATATTATTGACCTTATTAGAGCCTACTTAGAAGACAGATTTCAATATGTCCGTGTTAACGATGAGTACTCTGATGAACTTCCTGTTTCAGCTGGTGTTCCGCAAGGATCAGTTCTGGGGCCTATCTTATTTTTAGTTTACGTAAATGACATAATTAATGTGGTTGATTCCGAAGTTAGAGTTAAACTATTTGCAGATGACTGCGTTTTATATTCCTCAGTTAACTCCACACCAGACCAAATTAAGCTTAACAGTAACCTGCAGAAGATCTCAAACTGGTGTAACCAATGGGGTATGTTTCTTAACGTTAATAAATGTTCCGTACTTAGAATTTGTAAAAAGAAAACTGTTCTGATGCATCCATATTGTATAGCTGGCGTACCACTTCCAGAAACCTCGTCTGTGAAATACCTTGGAGTTCAGATAACTAATTGCCTACACTGGGATGCTCACATCGATATTACATGCGGGAAAGCTCTGAAGACTCTGTGGTGTTTGAGGCGTAAACTGTCAAAGGCCCCAAAACATGTCAAACTGGCAGCGTATAAGGCTTTGGTGCGGCCTCGTCTGGAATATGCTTGTTGTTTATGGGACCCATTTACGGCCAAGAATATCTCCAAGTTAGAAAGAGTGCAGAGGATAGCGGCCCGCTTCACTTGCAATCGATACAAACGAACAGATAGTGTATCTGCTATGATCAATTCTATTGGCCTAGAATCCCTTCAGACAAGGCGCACTGAAGCAAGATTGAAATTTTTGTACCTAATATATAATAACCTGATTAGAATAAATACCCATGATTATATTACTCCTGTTTCACGAGCAAGTACGCGTTATAACCATGGAAAAATGCTGCAAGAATTTCGTGCATACTCTAACACAGTTAAACACTCATTTTTTTTCAAATCAATTGCAGAGTGGAATCAATTGCCGAAGTGTGTAGTGAACAGCCCAAATGTAGAAACGTTTGTTGATAATTTGAGAGCCTTTTCTATGTGAAACCCTTGTCTTTTTGGTTTCATTTTTTGCATCATCGTTTGCTCTTGTATGAAGTTCGTGCATATCTTGTTTTTTCATTTGTATCTGTGCTCATGCCCGTGCTCATGCCTGCTTGGAGTCGAGCCACTCTGCAGTATTAAATAAGTAAATAAATAAATAAATAAATAAATTGGCCGAATGGTAAAACAAGAAAACTTTACAGAGAGACTGGAAGCACGGCCTTTCCATTGAGCGTCTCACAAAGCACTGTTCTTTCGATGCCGGGCCGAGTTTTCCTTCTCCCTCTTCTGCCGCCGCTCCCGCCTCTCCGACCTTGGACAGTCAAAGAGTTCCCGGAAAACGTCGACGGGCAACCGCGCTGCCCGACCTCAAAGCCTGCCGCCCGGTTCAGGGACGGTCGCGGGGAGACGGCCACGGGATCTCCTTTCGGGCGCCTGCCGCCTGGTCGGCTCGCACGCACACACTCACACACGCACACACAGGCGCGCACACACATGTACAAGGGTCCTTCACCGAGGAAATCGCGTGTCGAATGGCGCCGCATCTTGTCCCCCTTTTCGTCTCCGACACACACTGCAGGAAACCAGAAAAAATTACGTTTCTGAGAGAGAGAAAGAATGAATGTATTGTTTTCTTATTAACATTTTCAATATTAACTTTACTTTGACGAAAATAGTTTAACAGAGTGGGGTGAGTATGTGCGAGTATTTGTTGGCCAAACGTCGTTCGTACGAAACGTACCGTCCAGTTATGAGCAGAACGCGAAGGATATGCTCGTGTAAGTGTTGTTAAACTGGCGATCGACAGCATTGCACTCTCAGAGGTAGTTATGTGCTGTTTGTAGCGAACAGCTAAGTTATCCGAGCAGAGATAGTGTACTGACATTACTTTAAAATTCTTAAAGAGTGGCGCGATATGAGTGTAGTAGTCTTTTCCAGCCATATGGCGAATAGCCTTCTTTTGTAGTGCATATATTCGATTTAATTTTGTTTGTGTAGTTGTACCTCATAAAAGGAAACAGTAGTTTAGTTGAGACAAGAATAACGAGTTATAGGTATGTAGCTTAATTTTCGGCGGTAGGAAGAAATGGGGTTTTGCTAAAATACCTACTGTTTTTGCCAGGCGTGAAATTATTTCATTTATGTGCTTATCCCAGGACAAATTTTTGTTGCAATAAATGCCTAGTGTTTTCATTTCATCAACCACTTCAATAGGAGCGTGGCCAAAAATTAGGTTATGATTTGGCATTTCTGTATTATAAAGAGAGGCAGCCACGAGGTATTATGGATCAGGCATGAAAGCACTATGCGTTAAGAAAGGAGAAATGCTTATTTTTTTTCTTACGCAGTGAACTCGTATTATTTTTCCAGATTAAGATTCAAGTGAGATGGATTTCGCAAAATCACATACAGAGCTTGTTCTAGTAGCTTAGTTCTCACTTTTTCGCGGTGTCGTCGCCGTCGCTGCCCTTTGCTGTTGCATATGCCTCCCAGCGAACGAACGCACCAGCGTAGGAAGAGTGCCAACAACATGTAGCGCTGTGGTCTGCGATCTCCAGGGAAAAGCTAACTTCGGCAACAGAGCTCACACCGGACGTGCTAACCAAGACAAGGATGCAGAGTATACTGCCTTCGGAACTATCGACTCAATCATTACTACACTACTGCGGCTACTTCTGTCTACGATCGTGTTTAGCGGCGCTAATTGTAACTTTTCCATAACATAAACACGATTTCTGTCGCGTCATGCGTGGCATCAGTTTTGTGTTAACCCATTAGGAACCGAGAGAAATCTAATGGAGGGATTTTCTTCATATTTTGTCACATAATGCTCCTTTATTAAGGAAAACAGGTTACTGAAATTTGCTCACGATTGCTTCATTCGTTCCGAAGTTACACAGGTGTACTTTTTATAGTACACTGGGTCCTCCCCATAGCACATGTGGCTACTTCGCTCCACTCCTACATGGTGGCGTGAAATTTGTTAACGCGTCCGTGACTTTTGCGCAGGGGGATGTAACACTTCTTACAAGCTCTCCTGAATCTTTTCTCTCTATACTGGCACCGCAGTTTTTCTAATATGCGCAGCAAGCTTTCTTCATTTCAGACAAGCATCAGGCACTATTGAGCCAGAGTGACTACGAACTGCTGGTTTCTGCATGTCAAGGCGTAGGTAATGACAATTGACGTTTTTACCAAAGTAAAAATAGTCCGTAGGCTCGTCTCCAGCAGTTCGGTAGATTGTTTAGGCATTCACAGTTACAAAGTTGAGCTTTCGTGTCAACAGCAACCCCACTTTTTGGCCTGATGCCCTTGTAGGAGCAGTTGGCGTCTTGATCCGAAAGATCGACACCTGCCATACCACCGTTAACAGTAAAAGGAAAGTTCTTTTGGCTTGCAAATGTCCTGTTTTTCGTGCCCTCTTGGTAACCATCACTTTAGAAAACATTTAGGGTCAATGCTGTTATCGTTGCAGTCCATAGTGACTACACTGTCGTTCTTTGACTTCAATGAATGCATGTAATCTACACTATTGAAGCAAGAATCAATTTTTCCTGGCTGCTTCTATATCGTTGCTTTCTTTGGGATGAGGGGACACTTCCTAAACCCGTTTTGTCGAACGGTTCCTGTAGTCCCAAATTCTTCCCGGCGAAGCGTTACAAGAATGTCTGTCTTGACAGGTAAAAAAAATTGCCGAAAATTATAAATGGTCACTAAGCGTTGAAATGACCTCAGGCTACAATACAACAATAAGCACTCCCAAAAGTTTCTTTTCCGAACTCAAGGACTTTCCACAGCAGGTTTAAAATGCATAACAGTAACCGTCTGCTCTGCAGAACATCCAGTTCTTGAAACCAAAATTTTATTATAACCAGTTAAAATCTCACCGTCATCATATTCAGGATAGCTAGCGACGAGTACAGCTGCCTTGAGGCCTGGCTGAACAGACAAAATGTTTTTTTTCTGAACAATTGCAAGGAGCTATAAGATCTATGACCTGGAATAGACAGGCGTCGTTGTGCACATAGGAAGACCCAGCGTACTGTATAATATAGTAGCATATAATTCATCACAGCGCGAAAAAGGCCAAAGGTGAGGGACATTCAATGCATCCATTGTTTACTTTTGTCCTTTGCGCTGCTCTATACTTGAAACCAGCATAATATTTGCATAAACGAGGTCGCGAGAAAATTATAAGCCAGCGATTACAGGTGCAGTTCGCGGGAAACAAACATCCTGAAGTTTCACAGTGGAAAGATGACATACTGGGGAGAGGAAACACGCCGTCTTAGTTAGGGGGCGTCGCCCGATCCCATGGCGACAAACCCATGATCTACTTGAAAGTAAAAATGCAATCTTGGGTGTTGAAAGCATAAAAAATTTAACTGTACTTTTAAAAGTACGCTGGACACTAATGGGTTAATCAGTTCTTGAACCACCTATCGCTGTGTACCTTTAGTCTAATGAGAGTAAGCGGCTGTAATTCACTTTTGAATTACTGAGCGATGGCTCTCAAACATTTCATTCCGAAACATTCGCCGCTTGGCGGTTGAGAAGCTGCTTTTACCAATGTGCACGGCGTAAAAATTAACGTAAAGAATTTTCTAAGCGTGAGATGAAATGCGGCTGCAGTGGTTTTCGAAAATTAACAAGCACATCGATGGCTAAATTTGTCGTAGCGTAGGCCGACAGATTGGCATTAACAATAGGGCAATGCGCTATGCATGTTTCCAAAACTTTGCTTTAGTTTTAGTTTTCGAAAATGGCGACATACAAGGGGAAGAGATTACTTACTGCAGACTGGGCGTCGCTCTGATGAGTATGAAAATGCTCACGCTAAGGGGCGAAGTACGACAGTGCGTGGGGCAAAGTGAGACCACCCTCCAGAAAAACCGAATTACTCAGCTTTGCAAAGAAAAATTACTAAGGAAGCTATTTGTACACCATCACGATCCTTGCGAGCGTTTTCGCTTGACAACAACTATATTCTGACGCAAATTGGCCCTATTTTCTGTGATTACCTCCTTCAAAACTTCTTGCCTGCTTAGCCCGGCTTCGGGCGCAGCCTAGGTTCGCTGTGTTTTTGAAATTTTCTGCCGTCTTCGCGAAGTTTATTGCTTTAGTGTCATACCTGTTGCTCTTTCACTTCTTTCCTGTTGATGGGGAGATGATACTGCTAGATTCGCCGTAGCTAGCTGTGCGATTTTTGACGGAATAGCAGGACAGACAGAACCGAGGTTCACAGACCATCACCACACTTTTGTAGCACCAGTAGCCTTTTTGCTGGTTGGAAACAGTGCGAAGCTTAGATGCCAAAGAAACGTCGGATAGCCGGTGCCCTTCGCATTCATTTGTTTTCTTCTTCTATGCAGGGCGTCTTTTTGGGCACGAAAATGCATTGAGCACCTTTGTTTCGTCATGCTCTCTAAGGTTTTTTCATATCATTCCGCATATATTGTAATCAATGTTTTTCTCATGTGCATTCGGAGCATCATAAAGATCGTGAAAATAAATGCAGAGCTTCTGAGCAAACAAAGTCAAAACATTTACGTTAATTTCTGTATAACAGTGTGATCTTCGATCTGCCCTAAATTTATCGGGTTGCTAAAATAATTTTCTTGTGATGACGTGAAAAACAAACACAGCTAAACTTTTTCATGAGAGAAGAAAACGAGAAATTGCAGTAAATAAAAGCTTAAAGCAATTCAAAGTGCTTGATGATCATGCTGCGCAGTACTGGAAATAGCGCTCTGCAGAAATTCCCTCACATTTGTAGGCTTTCTCGTGCATCAATGCTGACTTCGGAGTTTCTTTGTGCGCTTGAATAATGCCACATTTCTCAGGCTGAAGGTGATTTTAAGCTGCCACGTGGCCGACGATGTAAGCTAAATTCTAATAGTTTATAATCCGCTTTATGAATTTGGCGGCGCTGAGAAAAAATAAGTCGTTGTTTGCTCCCATAAGCATTTTATACGACTATTCAATATTAGCGTTACCTTTTCCACCAATAACACAAAAACAGCTTGTCTTAACACTGCGTTCAAGGGGCTTATCATTAAAAGCCGTTGTCTCAGAAGTTTATTTTTGTTGGTTTATAGACTGAAGCTTGATAGCATCAGGTCGGTGTGGGCAAGTAGTCTGGAGACGATTCGCAGTGCTCGAATTGTGCGATCTGTTAAGAGTAGGGCTCTAAACTTTCAAAAAACTTAATTTTCGAATATACATCTCGACCAGGGACTCTGAAGAGCAAGCATCTTGCCATTCAGCCGAACTTTAGGCACCGTGATGTCATCTGGGACAGTAATAAGATGTCAAGGTTTAATTCTCGGGTGTAGAGGGAAACTATTACGGCACCCCCCCCCCCGATACAAAAGGACGCGAAGACACAGTGGAAGCGTTCTCCTTTTCACAAACAAATTAAGAGCCTAAGAGGTGACATCTCCTTGACTTGATACTTTTGCCAAAGATGGTAATTTCGTATAAAGTTAATGTTAGTCGCTTTGTCCCAAATGCCATTGCAAATTGTGCGAACACATTGTTGGCCAAAGAAAGGCTGCCTTGTGATTTTCACCTATTTTGGAGCACTCTTTGTTAAGGCCAGAAGTTTTCCTCCCCGTTCTGCGTATTGTCACATTATAGAATGCGTTCTTCCACAGACCACTTTCCTGATCTGCAAAGCTTTCAACACCTGCATAGAATCAATTCCACCTCACAACGAGTCTTCTGTGCTGGCTGGTTTAATGGCATGTACATATCTTTGATACTTTTTGCTCAACCTTTCGGGTTATATGCGGGAAGGATCTAGAAGCTAAAGCATAGCATACCTACGTCCGAGGCAGTCGTTGGAATACGCTTACTAACTGAGAAAGAATAACTGTCGTGCGTGTGTTTCCTCATACCATGGAAGGAAATCTGGTGACGTTCAAGAAGTAAATTGTGATACGCTTGGGAGACTCACTGCTCCTCTCACTGAAGGTACTGAGCACCGCGTAGTCAGTAAAAGGTTGCTTCAAACGGCAAACTTCTTTTGTTCAGTCTTTTGTGCGTGACAGTGTAGCTTTTGTTCCATGCGTAGTATGACCTCTGTTAACTTTCACACTAGCGGAATCGCCTACGAAAAGAAATTGAAAGCAAGTAGAACAAAACGAGAGAACCTCATTGTAACAGACATTTATTGAACACAGGCGAGAGATCAACGCAGTCTACTGGTGACTTAGAAGGGAGACAAGAGCAGGAAGGGGGTCCTTAGTTGACTTAAATTCAGGTGTTCAGCTTTAGCCAAGCAAGATGGGACTGGCGTACAAGCCAAGAATTACGGTCTTACTTGTACATTTCCTTAGTTAGCTACAAAATACGACGTGGGTTAGGTATCCAGGGTGCTGGCAAGCTTCCTCAGGAGACAACTCAGCTAAATAAAAGATGCCCCATGAAATACTCCGGCCCCATGAATTAGATAAAACAAAAAGTATCAAACAACCAATTCGAGCAAAGTTAACTACACGTACATAATAAGAAATAATACGGACGGCAAAAAGCAGATGCATGCAGTCGGAATGGCTTAATCTGTTGGGATGAGATAGTTGATTTCGCAAGCAATTCCATTTGCATCTGTAGAACAGCTGACTGATACATGCTGTAAGGCACCGAAGGAGAAAGTGAACGTATTTTATAAGAAAACAAAATCGAAAAGCGGCAGCGAAACATGTAAAAACTGGGGATGTCTTGAAGGTGTGTAGAGCAATTGCACAGGAAAAACGAGCAAAGGAATAATCCTAGTTCTTCAGGACTTCGTATTTACCGCCAGCAAGAAAAACTACAAGCATCAATATAATCTAGAAGAAAGTGCATCCTGAAGATTTACAGAACTATTGACCAATGAACTTAACGCCTACTGATTCCAGTGTATTTACTAATATAACGTTTATTAGAATTAGACCAATCTTATACATATTTAGTGTATGACCAACAGCACAACAAAGTTTAAAAGATAAGCACCTCTTCCCAGCGCCTGTCAACCATGAACTGCCTCATGAGAAAAATGGCTCTACGCATGATTTCAAACGCAACTGTCCGAATCCTAAGCATGTCTCCCACAAAGCTATGGTGCTCGCTGTATAGGCATGGGACTTGGAAACGAAGCTTGTTTTGCTTCCCCAGTCATTTGAGATGCGCATTCGTCTCATCGCACAAGTGCTTGCAGAAAAGCAAGCCTCCCATAGTCACGAGACAGATTTTGATAATCCAAAAAGAAAGCACTACTCCCGCCATTGACTCGAATTCACGTGAAGATTAGCGTAGCGCATAATGCGTGGCTACTTTGCTATGTATGAACTTTATGCAGTATGCACTTGTATTTATAATGATAGACACAGTACAATGTTTAGATGACATCTATTTCATTAGGACAGATATGAAAGCACTCAACAAACAAAAGGCTTTTGAGGTGCTGCATACTTTTCAGAGCACCCTAACGCACGTTTCTGAGACGTCAGTAGCCTAAGACCAGTGATACACGCGGTCGTAACTTCATAGCCGGGCTCGGTAGTTATAGAAAGCGGCGCAGCAGGAAATGCCGTGATCATTACAGTTACCCATACATAGGTCGCCCGAGCCCAAAAGCTATATTTATGGAGTTTAAAATCCTAACATAAGCCAATTATATTGCGTCATTATCATTAGACGCCGAGCAGTATGCACTGCACAGTTTTCAAAGATAATGTCCGCATGAGAACGTGCCATTCATTTGTGGCGAATGACGGGCCCATGTGCTGCAGAACAGTCGGGAACTGGACCAGATGTCGCGCTAACTACCATTCGCGCCATGCAGGCGCGTCGACAGAGGCGCCGGAATCCATTGCAGACCCTGACCGCCAATCATATGACCGCTAAACTTGCAGTATAGTTCAATCTTCTCCAGCAAGAAACTACAATCTTTATGAAAGCCATCATGATAGAACGACGGATGCGTATTTACACACAAACTAGACGCAAAATAGCCTACATGGAAAGCTAAATGGTATCAGCGGATGCAAAGGAGATTTTTTCTTAATCGGCATTTGACGCAGTTCAAACATGAGCAGTTGTACATGCAATATGGGATCATGTTGTTCGGCCAAGCTGTTTTTTATTGACGGCCACATTTCTTGTTTTTGCGTAAGTCAAAACTAACTCTTTTTGCCTTTCAGCTCCAATACTGCACAGAAAGTCGCGTGGCAAACCTGCTATGTTCTCTCTTTGCTGAATAATAATTGTTTTGCTGTTGAAGAGATCCCCGGATAATATCGCAAAAAGAAAACATAACACAAACGTCTGACAAATCGCAAAAGCAAAGGAGCCTTTACCATACAGAGATATCATGTAGCTCTCCATTGCCTACGTAATATTTACTGAGGCATGTTTAATCTAATCAATGGAGTCTTACACTTAAATCATCCAATCACCACGGAGGCTATGGTAAAAGCAACTGGACTAGAGGCCTTATACACACTAGCAGTTTGGTGATAGAGGAATGAGCAGAATATATCCGACCCCAATATATGGCTACCGTAGATCAAGAGAAACCACTTGACGCAGTTCAAACATGAGCAGTGATACAGGCACTGTGGAATCATGGTGTGAAACAATTTCGTGTAAAGTACTTGACGATAGCGATACCCGCAGCACATCCATCACAGTCGCGTGTAAAGACAGCAATAAAATTCCAATAACTAAGTGTGCCAGGCACGGAGACATGATCTCTCTAATGCTATTCACTGCATGTTCACAAGAAGTACTCAGAGACCAGGATTTAGAGCACTGGGAAAAAGAGATAATGGAAAATTCCTCTGGAATGTGCGATTCTCTACTTCAATTGCGTTGCTAAGCGACTGGGCAGATGATTTTCCAAGCTTGAATTATAATGGGTCTAATAATTATAAGCAGAAAACTGAAGTAATGTTCAACAGCCTCAGAAGCAAACAGCAGCATATGATTGGCTGCAAGGTGCTGGAACTGGTAAGGGAAAGTACAGGTAATGACCACAGAACAGTTGAGAATTTCCCAAAAGAAAACAATATAACACCAGGATATTACCGGTACTCATCCATGGGGAAGAAACATGGAGGCTAGGGAAAAGGGTTGAATTTCAGTTCAGGACAAAGCAGAAGCCTGTGGCAGAAAAATTGCTATTTAAAACGGCAAGAGAATGCGACTGAGTACAAACATGGGTTAATGAGATTCCATCCGAAATCAAAAACTCGGCTTTGGTGGGGCATGTAATATGAAGGAGAGATAGTCGATAGTCATTGAAGGTAATGGATTGGATCTCAATAGAAGCTGACGCTCGCAGGAGCGGCAGTAAGTTAGGCGGGCGGATGAGGTTATGAAGTCTGCGGGCAATCGGTGGCAGCGGCTGGCACATGACTGGGTAAACTGAACAAACATGGGTGCCCCTTTGTCCTTTAGTGGGAGCACGCATGCTGCGGCTGGTGATGATGTAGAAGATGATGATGACCTCAGATGGAAAGCGCAAAATAGATAAACAGCCAATTTCTGATGGCAATAGCAATAAAATGCTTGGTGGCCAACAGAGTGGTTTCTTTCTGTGTCCAGTTTGCATCGATTAGAAGCAAAATTGTAGCCTGATAACCAGGGAAACACTTTTGGATGACATCGTATTGTTGGAACTTGCTATTCCTAATGAGGGCGGCTAATTCTATCTAAAGTGAAGGCCTGTAAGCGGAAAGATTACCGACTTTTGAAAGCTCCAAATCGATTTTCAACGATGTTATTTGGATGCTGCGACTGATTACGGTCCCTTTGCATTTGGTGTCATTGTCAAGGAAGTGCGAATTAAAGAAAATAGCGAGGATCACATTTTTACTTTTTATTTTCTATCTTACTGCAACGGCACCCTATAAGCCCGCCGAAAATGTACCTATCCCTTTACCGAAGTATCTCTCGTACACCCAGATGCTGCATGCCACGAATGAAAATTATCTTATTTGGACCCAAGAATTAAGTAATTCTGAGCACTCAGCTTCCGCAGAAAATATAATAGATTTCCCTGTTCCTGGATTAGTAATTTATGTATTAGCTCCTCCTCTCCTCCTTTAAGTGGGGCATATGTTCCTTTCTTTTCTCAGGGTCTGTTATGCATTCAAAGGAGACCTAGGGGGCGGAGGCTGTCGGCCTGAGCTGTTTATGAAAAATGTCACAAGGTTAAATGAAGCCGAATGCCGCTTATCATGGCATTAAAGGTAACACGTGCGTAAATACATAGCATGATCATTATGAATAAAGTTTATAGTGAGGGTATTGTTCACTCAGAATGAATACCTCACACTCGCCCAGTTTAAGCGGTCCATCATACGGGTAGGCACTACAAAGAAAAAAGCGAAAGTTAAAATATTGTACAGGACTTTTAAATAGGCTCTGAATCGCTAACATGGCATTAACAAATTGGAGAGGACCTTAAGGTCTGCCTTACGGGTAGGGCGCGATAGATTAACAGGCTATCATCCGTATATGCAGAATGGATAATTCTCTGGTTAACGTTAATAGGTCCCTGGGAGTCACCGTAGCACTCCTGGAGGAGTGGTGCAGCGGTTAAGCGATGTGCCACTCCGTTCGATCGCATACGCTGCAACCGGTGGGGTTCGTGCCACCCCGTTTGCTATTGCCGAGCAACTTCGACCGACCAGTGATTAGTTTAACTGCCACCGGACACGGTGCACAGTTTGCTCACAATCCTTTGGGCAAGTTGTGATTGCGCCACAAGGTTACGGGACCTAAGCCGCCCACCTGCCTCCTAGGTTGCTTCTCTGCGGAATTTTAGTGGAATTTTCGTGCACGTTCAATAACCCGACGGCGACGACGAATATTCTGCGCCCCAACCTCTTTAACGCTATCCCGTTAATGGCCGTCATGGTTTATCGCATATTGTTGAAACAGCAGTGCAATGCCCGTCAGCGTAAATAGCACCAGGTTGCGGTCAGAGAAGCCGAACCGCAAAGGTGCATAATGTAACAGCAGAAAATGAAACCGCTTTTTTCTGAGACTGTTAAGATTTCAAGAGAAACAACGAGGGCAATCCCAAAAGTAAGGTCTCCAATGGGCTGCGGCCTCAGGGAAACTATTTGCGTAGCTGCTCGCCATACTGCTGTGTTCATTGTTCCCCGTCTTCCAAACAAGCCATGACTCAGCGCGAAAGGGACTGTCAGTCTTGGCACTGCAGCCATTTGAAATGGAGCTCCCGTTTGTCGCTACCGCCAGGTGCGAAGTTCGCGCAGTGGTTCGATTTTTGAACGCCGAAGGCGTTCAACCAATTGCAATTCATCGCCAGTTGACGGAAGTGTGCGTAGAGTCGTGCATGGATGTTAAAAACGTCCGCAAGGGGTCTAGGGGGTTCGCAACTTGTACATTGAAATTCACGACTTAGAAAAAAGCTGGAGACAGAGTCTGATAAGGCAGTCACGAAGTTTGAATAAATGATGAAGCAAGATCGGAGCATCACACTCGACGAACTCTGCATTTTGGTTCGTGGCGCTTCAAGAAGCACTATTCATAGGAATTTGACAGCAAAGTTGAAATATCGGAAGGTGTGCGCAAGATCGGTTCCGCGAACACTCACAGACGACCGCCAACGGCAACGCGTTGACTCCTCCTGCGAATTTCTTCGGCGTTATGGAGACGAAAAGGAGACCTTTTTGGATTCCATTGTTGCGGGTGACGAAACCTGGGCATTCCACTTCACACCTGAGACCAAACAAGAATCACGTGTTTGGCACACCTGAGACCAAACAAGAATCACTCCTCTTCACCCAAGCCGCAAAAATTCAAGCGAACACAGTCCGCCGGCAAAGTTATGGCAACTGTGTTTTCGGATCGAAAAGGGGTATTGATAAACTTCATGGCTCCTGGCACCAGAGTAAATGCGGCGAGATATTGTGAGACTCTTAAGGAACTCAGACGGGTGATTCAAAATCGCAAAAGCGGAATGCTGAGCAAGGGCGTGAGTCTTCTTCACGACAAGGCTAGTCCCCACGTTGCCTGCCAAACCGTCGCTCTCCTGGAACAGTTTGGATGGGACGTCATTAGCCATCCACTCTACAGTCCGGACTTTGCACCAAGTGACTACCACTTGTTTCGAAAGCTAAAAGAACATCTCGCTGGTAGGCGCTTCACCGATGATGACCAAGTGAAAGATGCGGTCAAACGCTTCCTCAACGGCATGGCGGCGCGCTGGTATGACATGTGCATACAAAAACTGCCCCAGCGTCTGCAAGAATGCATAGACCACAAAGGTGATTATGTAGAAATGTAGAAGAATGGTCTGATTTTAAGTGATTTGTAAGTTGCTTAAAATAAGCATTTCTTTCGATTTATAAAAGAACTGGTGACCTTAGTTTTGGGATGACCCTCGTACAAGCCCGCAGGCTAAGCAATTTCATACATCGAAGACGGTAACTTATCGAGCCAGTTTGAAGTATCATTGTCTAGTACCTTCTCTTCTCTGTTATAGTAAAAAAATGACCTCAAAACTACTGCATATTTTGAGTTCCTTCGACCATATTTGAGGTGAATATTTCCATCAAATGTGGACAACTGCTGCTTCGGAACATTATTGTAACGCATACTTACACAAATTCCGCCATGGACCAAGCAGATATGGCCTCCAAATTTCCGACATTATTCCTAAACGATCTCAATGACTTCAATTTGACACCTTAATAATGTGGAGGTCGCCTAGGAGGCGACCACGGCGACATTTGTAAGGAGACTTGCCGAAGAAGGGAGAGCTGTGGCGCGGTGGTGGGAGCGTCCGGCCGTGGATAAGTTTCCAAGCGTTCTAACTAACGCGTGCCCACCACTTCGTCTTCATTGAGCCGTGTGCTGAACCATATTGCTGATGAAGCATATTCTAGTTACAAGAGTGTGAGTGTGGTATAGGGTAGAATTTTCATGTTAGTTGGGGCTGCGTGAAAGTTGTGTCTCAGATATCCGAGCACGTGATTAACTTTGTTAGTGATGTGCTCAATGTGCGCGCGCTAGCTAAGGTTCGGCGTATTATGAATTCCGAGGTACTTATATCTTGTAACAGCTTCAAGTAAACACCATTAATACCATATACGGGCAAATCACTATTAACAGCAGAAATGCGCATAAGTTTGCACTTTTTACCATTCACCGTCATCTTCCAAGTTTTACACCGTGATGAGATAGCGTTATGGTCAGTCTGAATCATGTGATTGTCCCGATCGTTTGTTATTGCCTGGAAAAGAACGCAGTCATTGGCAAAAAGATGCACGGAGGACAAAAGATTACTGCGTAAATCGTTGATAAATATAAAAAAAAGCAGGGGTCCCAAGACGGTGCTTTTGGGAACACCGGAAAGAACAGGGTGAACAGTGGAACCAATGTTGTTGACTGCAACAAATGCTAAAGATGGGTAAGAAGAACTTCGGGCCACTTTAGAATTTTAATGTCTAATCCTACCATGCGCAGTTTTATGAATAAAAGGTGATGGGAAACATTATCAAATGGCTTCGCGAAATCTGCGAAGATGCAGTCGGCGATAGAGCGGCGGTCTAAAATTGCGTGGTTTGTGTGTGAATAAGAGTACCTGTGTTTCATATGGGTATGACTTCCTGAACCCGCGCTGGGAGGAATGAAAAAACAAGTTTGATTCAAGGAAAGTGACAATATGTGAAAAGAGTACGTTTCAAGATTTTAAATGGGATACTGGTAATATATATGGGCCGGTAGTTAAAAGGCTACTGTTTATTACCCGATTTCCACACACGACCCGCCTTACCTGTCTTCCAGGCCGGTTATTCACCTTTGTCCAATGTCTCCTGAATTATTTTAGGTAAGGCAAGGAATGAATATATTTTAGCTCTTTTTAGGAATTTTGTAGTAACACAGTGAACATCAACAGAAGGGGATGTCTTAATGTTGTTAATTATTTTAGCTGTGCCGTCAGGTTGGATGACCGCAAGATACATTGGAAGGAAGTTGTTATGAACCAGTTGAGGCAAATCCGTAGTTCCTGCTCTTGAAAAGAAGCTCGACAATACATCATTCACTACATTTGCACAGACACTGTCAAATATAGCTCCATCACTTAAATTATTTAGTATTATTCAAGACGTTTCAGAGGGGTGAATGACGCTCCAAATTTTTCTCGGGATATTTAGCAACGTACCCGCTTGAGTGCTAATCAGGTCATTTCTTTTAGCGTTCTTGACCTCAGAATTCTGTCGGCTGCAGAGCGATAACGGGACCAATGATGTTTGGTTCGCGGTTGTTTAGCTCATCGGAAGAGATATTTCCTTCGGTGAGACAAGCGTTTAAGCTGTGCATTATACCATGGCGGATGCAGATGATCAGATATTACGCGAATGGGTATGAAGTGGCTGGTGAAATCTAATGTTTTGTGGGAAATAAAATTTAGTTTTCGTTAACCGTTCGCAAGTGGAATTCGTCTAAAAAAGTGGCCAAGAAATAACCTAGTTCATCAATGACTTTGCTGAAATCAACGCGATGATACAAGTGCATTGTTTTAGTGTGACTAGTATATTTTGTATGGAAAATGATCACAGAAAATTTTATCAAAGAATAGTCGCTTAACTGGGGCACGCAGGTTATTTCTGAACAGAGTTCTGGACTTGTTGTCTGTACGAGGTCTAATGTACAAGCTGTAACTTCTGTAATTCTTGTAGCCTGAGTAGTCATTTGGGTAAGCTTGAAAGCGAGCATAAATTAATGAATTCCTTGCATAGTGTCGAAGATGAGGGAGATTCTATCAAAGACCAGTCGATACCGGAATGTTGAAGTCGCCCAATGGAGAGACAGGCGACAAAGGGTACCGCGTTACGACGACATTAATGGTATCATGAAGCTTTGCAACAAATGTAGGAGATGCACTAAGCGATCGATAGCATGCGCCTAGGATTAGTCTGCGGTAGACTATTTGAAGAGATACCCAGATAATTTCAATGCTTGAAGTTATGTAAAAGGAAGAATACTATTTTTGTTACTGACTACTATGAGTACGCCACCACCTTGCCGATCTTCCCTGTCACGACGATAGAAGTGTCAATGATTTGATGAACGGAATATTTCACAGTCAGGTGTGCATTCATGCAGCCAAGTTTCAGTTAACACGATGATGACAGCGCAACATGCACTTATGGCAAGGGAGAGTTCTGTACCTCTGTTGATGACACTTCGGATATTAGTAAACGAAACTGACGTTTCAGCTCGGCTTAGCCAACGGCCATCACCCCTCGGTACCCTCTAGTCAGATTTACCAGGAATCGGTGCAGCGGGGAGAGACGAAGGCGCGTATTGGGTTATCGGCTTGGTGCGTTTTATGTTAATCTGAAACGTTTTATCGTTGAAATCGCCGTACCAATACGATCTGTCGTTCACGAGCAATTGTTGTATTTTAGCTTAAAAGACGGGGAGGCGGCTTCTCTGATATTTTTCTTTTGCATTTCGCAATTTTTCTCTGAATTTGTAGTTCTCGCCTTGTCTTTAGGCGGTACTTCGGGGTCTCATATATTGACAGGATGCTTAGATTTATTTTCCGTTTGATCACATGTTTCATGATCAATGTCATCAGCGATGCCGAGAGACACTTTGGTCTTCTAATTCATGAATTCTTGCCTGAAATAGTTTACTGTGTTTTTCAAATATTGAGAACAGTGCATTGGAAATGCTGCTTTGCTTAGGTAATGGTAACGTTTAAATATGTAATCTATAAATAGGGACGTAAAAGCCGGTAAGTTCAGGTCGACAGTTCAGGAAGGCCGCCCTGCGGGAGAAACAAGATCAGGCGGTTGAGCCTGGCTGCTTTCTCAACGGGCGAGGGATGCAGCTATGTGAAAGTGATGACGTAGGCAAAAGTCACTCGAGAATTGTCGGCGAAATGTTCTTGAAGCAGTCAAGAGGTCAGCTTGTGGGCTTGAGAGTGTGCTCGAGGTTGGCCGGAAGATGGACCAGCAGCCGGATTTGCGTGCGTGTGATGTGCGTTGCCACAGCCAGTGTGGTAGATGGTACCACCTGTAGAGACGACGGTGCAGGCGCTGAAGACGGCAAAACATCAAGGCAAGCGAAGCAGGAGCGAACAACGGGTGGGCACAAGCTGATATGAAGCCTGTGACCGCTTTATACTGAAAATGGTGGCTGGGGAGCAGAACGCAAGTCCGCCACTTTAGCGTCGGAATGAGCGGGACGTCTTGGTGCTGAGACCACAAGCTGCGTTGCACGGAATGTGTTGTTGTGTGTGGAGGTCTTACGCATAGCACCTCCTTTTACGGCTATGTAATTTTTCACGGAGGCAGAGCCACTAGCTAAGTCGTCTCATGTCCAATCAGCCGTGGGCGCAGAAAGGTGAGTTTGGACTCCAGGCGACGGGCAAGTGGGCGTCGCGTTCTACGGGGCTTCACCGCAGAGAGATGACCAATGCGGTGGGAAGCAGTCGTGCTCGACACGAAGTCTGTCGCGGAAAACCTGTTATTCGGTGAGTTCCCGGCCAGACGCAGATCTAAAGGCGCGCACAGGACTTTTGAGGATGGAGGGGAAATGGCAGAGCTCGTTCCAAGAAAACCTGGTTTATCTTGACGTGGTACAGCCGGCCGGAAATGCTGGCCAGAAGTGTCATAGATACGACCAGTGGCTGCTCAGATGGCCTGTCTATCGATGGAGACCGTGAAGTAGGGAACAGGACTGGTGCTGAGCCGGACTCTGGCAGCAGCAAAAGCGGGACTCACGGGTCGTAGAGCGGCAGCGGGAAGTAAGAGTCAAAGTAATATGCTTGAATGGTCGCGCGCAGCTCGTCGTAAGACCGGCATCCCAAGGCAGAACAGGCGATGCGTAGCAACAGGGCGGCCGTGAGGATGTCGCAGAGTACTGCGTGTTTGAGAGACTGCATGGTGATGTCGTTCAGGTAAAGCACAGCCTCCAGCTTAGCCAACTATTCGCCGACACCTTGGGGCGTGAACGCCGCAAGCGGCCGGCCGAAGTTCGGTTCCGGCGTGCTTGCCATCCTGGAGCTCTCGGGTTCACGATAATGTGGAGCTGGCCTATGAGGCACCCGCGGCCGTAGAAAGCTTGCCGACGAAAGGATCGCGGCGGAGCGGCAGTGACAGATTTCGTGCGAAGCCAAGATGCCGAGCATTGTAGTCGTTGCTGTCGCCTGTTGGAGTATTGTAACTAGCGTGCGCCCACCGCTCCCTTATGACTTCGTCTTCCTTGCGCATCGCATCCTTAAACTTGCGCGCTACAACTTTTTAAAGAATTAGCTGGTGGTTTATTACCCGCCGCGGTGGCTCAGTGGTTAAGGTGCTCGGCTACTGAGCCAAAGTTCCCGTGTTCAAACCCGGCTACGGTGGCCGCGTTTCGATGGAGGTGAAATGCAAAGCCACCCCTGGGCTGTCCAATATCAGTGCACGTTAAAGATCGCCAGGCGGTCGTAATTATTCCGAGGCCCTCAGCAACGGCATCTTTTTCTCTCTTCTCTCACCCCCACCTTCCTGCCTTCTCTTATGGCGTGGCTCGGGAGTCCACCCTGATGTGAGACAATCACGGTACCATTTCCTTTCCTTAAAAAACAATTTTTCAACTTTTTGGTGGTTTAGCACTAACAACCGCCAAATACTGTGCGAAAGTGCACTTTGCCGAAGGCGGACTCACTGCCACGTACCTGTAAGAGCGAATTTGGTGTCTGCTGACCCAGGGAGCCAGTTTTGCATATCTTCAACTTTTTCGTCGTCAGTGCCAATTTACCCCATTTACCACGCGGCCTATGCACCAGTTCCGCGTTTTTGCAGCAATGTTGTCCACGCCAACCCATGCCGCGCACATTTCTCGGTTACTTCCGCCGCATTGCTGAAAGCGCGATTATTAGTCGTGTAGTAGAAGTAGTTCATGAAGAACTCGTGGTGCAATGCATAGCGCGAGAGTGTGTGTGTGGCCAGTGCACCAGAGTGCCCAGCACTCTGATGCACTGGCCAGCGAAGCTGATCTGGTCGTGCCACCACGAGTTTGAATCGCAGTCGCGTAAATATTTATTACATTCGTTTATTTGTTTAGGGTTTGCGAACGGTCACCTCAAGGTTGAGCTTCACATAATTCGATAATCCGGTTTGACCTCGTGAAGTAGCGCTTTCCCTCTAAAATTACAGTAAAATCTTCCCGGAGCACTCTTAGACATATTAGCTGCAATGTAGGAAAATAAAGCCGCTGTGATGACTCAGCCTTTCTGGTGTTTGGTGCGAACCCGAAAGACGCGTGTACAAACCCGGCCACAGCGGTCTAGAGGCCCGAGTAGCCTGCGATGTCGGTGCACGCTAATGAAAGCCAGGTGGTCGTAATTATCCGGTGTCCTCCACAGGGACGTCCCTTTTAGCCTGAGTTTGAGACGTTAAACCCCATAAAGCAAACCAGTCCAAAACAAGGAAAGACAGGGCCTATAGACTGTCATAAGCGTCGATGCTATCTCTGCATTGTGCTGAGCGGAAAGTACAAATAAAGGGGCTCATGTTGGTCCAGGTGAAAATTAAAAGAATATACGGCTGAACCACGCCCACGTCTTTCAGCTTCACAAGCTTAATCCAATGGCGGTTGAAGCGATGACAGGCGTTTTTACTGACGTTGGAACCCCTTTCAATAATTGCAGCATTATTCAGGTCTGAAGCATATCTACCAGATTTCATAAAAAGCCGTTCGACATTCCCAACTACCACTCTTTTTAGTTTGTGCACAAAAACAGTGCATTTTTTTGGCCGCCGCGGTGGCTCAGCGGTTATGGTGCTCGGCTGCTGACCCGAAAGACGCGGGTTCGATCCCGGCCGCGGCGGCTGGAATTTCTTTGGAGGAGAAATTCTAGAGGCCCGTGTACTGTGCGATGTCAGTGCACGTTAAAGAACCCCAGGTGGTCGAAATTTCCGGAGCCCTCCACTACGGCGTCTCTCATAGCCTTAGTCGCTTTGGGACGTTAAACCCCATAAACCAAACCAAACCAAACCAGTGCATTTTTTTGAAACAGTCCACCTAGAATCCTTTATGAACATTTTGACTGCCTTACATCGCCTTCTCGTGCGCCCAAACTAGCCTAATTTCTGGCACCTCTGGCAGAAATTCTCGAAAATGTGTCTATATGCTGTTTCATTGTCTTTTTCAAACAGAACGGGCCTTTATATACAAAACTATGACTGCCCAAAGAATTTGCTGTCGCAACTTCAAATTTCTCGGTAAGATTTGTCAATCGCCCCTTGTGAATATAACAATGAATAAGCAAAAATTACGAATATTCGCACTTTAAAAGTGCAACGTTGTACCAAGCAACCAATAAATATCGCCAAACCTGATGCGAGCAGACTACATTTCGTGTGCAGTGAATAAGTCCTGAGCCGCGGTTCGACGTTAAGAAGAAATTAACTCGCCGCCAGAAAGTTTTTCTATTCTAATGAAAGGTATATCATGACAGACAGGTATAAAACTCAAAATTTCAGATAATTCTCCTTAAGTGGTCTTCAAATAGGCCACAGGCCTATACTTACCTGGTTCCATTGTGCGTTTTTCAGCAACAGCACTTACGTTCACTCTAGGAGCGTCAAATATATGTTAATGTGTTGTAGTACAAGATGATCCCTTTAACATAGAACACCTATTCGGTGTAAATACGAATTGCAGTAGAAATTTTAAAAACACATCCATATTTAAGACATTCCAATTTGGCTGTTTCATTTAAAGCGCAGCATGTTCAGTACGTTCCCTATGCATAACCGCTATAAATTATCAGCAGCCCAGCAACAGTCCTGCAGCCCTACCTATGACAGTGCGGCAAATGGCATAGTGACACGAGGGATCTTTCGAATAGAAGGACCGTCAGAAAACTGTGACCTAAATTTTTCAGCATAGTCGGCAGACCTGTGACTGGTTTCCATGCGTACAGGAAGAGCAGCAACTTAGGAGACGGCGGAATGTTTTATGCGCTCTGATTACTTTTATACGCAAGAGCGTGCCAAATGCATTCATGTATTCCTTATATGCCATACAGAGCAATTCTCCCATGTCCTTGAAGAACAAAGAATATTACACAGAGAACCGAACATACCCTCGGTCCACACTTAGCGTTCGTTTCTTGTAAGAACCAAGTTATAAGTATTTATAAGAGCAATGCCCACTGGACTGTTTTAACCGGCGCCGTATTATTGTCCTGTTTCAGCGATGCTTTAGGAACACCAGCTTCACACCCGTTCCTATCGGTGTTCTCTTAGATGGGATAGCATTTGTCCGGAAAGCTGTTTTGTCATATGGATAAAAGGGAAGGACCGAATTCTTTTGCCGACCCTGCTACCTTGTTCTGTATTCAAGTTCTTGCATTGCGCCCGAATGAACGTAATGACGGCCTGCTGTGTTCATGAAAATAAAACTCCCCTGGCTGCTGATTTGTTTCTTTACTCTTAAAAGAAGCCTTCTGGATGTCTCTTACGTAACCTTCATTTCATGCGAGACAACCTCTGTGCGGAAAAAAATCAACCACTGAACAAGCTTTCATAGTAACATGGTGGACCTATTCACATGAATTATGTTCGTACATCTCAGTTACTACAACTAAATGTGGTAATTACCTTATGAAGACCTATGAAACTATTCGGAAAATGTTTCGCTATTTATTCCTTAGCAGAGTAGCCCACTTCACAGCAGTACTCATCTTGCGCCACCAGTCGGGTGGTGATATATATGCGTCTGAGATTCTAGTGATTAAAAGCTGTTCATACCAGACTGCGGTTATGTTCAAACGTTCTGCTAGAGTCTTCACTAGGTCCCTATTAACAGCTTTGTGAATTCTGCAAGCCAGTTTAACCGGAAAACTTTTTCCAACAGAAGCTGTTCACAGGCTCATTCATGCTCCCTGGCCTCCCTTTAAAGGATTCTCCTACATTGTATTCTAATTCATAAAAGAGAGGGCTTGCACTCTACAAGTACTATTTGCATTAAAAAGAAATTTTTAACTTCGTTTCTGAGTAGTAAACATTAAAAATATATAGGGACTCAGCAATACATTTATTCCAAACTTTTGTATTCAAATTTCAAATTTTGAATTAAAAAGTGTATTGAAAGATATAGGTATTTCTTTATAATTTATTTATATATTTATTTATTTTACCCTCAGGGCAAAGCATTACAGAGGGGAGTGGTTAATACATAATAACACTGAAAATACAAACAACGGCAGAGAACAATAAATTGCCAAAACATAGATAAGATAGATGAACTGATAAACACAATATATCGTTCAATAGAAGCAGTAACAGCACTGCGAAACAATACAGGGTCAGAAATTGTGGCAACTGAAGGAGGAAGGTGGTTCCAGTCATATGACGTGCGAGGAATAAAAGAATCCGAGAATGTTTTAGTTTTGCATGTAGAAATGCCTACCTTACGTATGTGATATGTGCGGTGTGAAATATATGAAGGGGGAAGAAGTAACTCGCAGCGAATGGACTCATGATGAAATATTTTGTGAAAAAGGCACAAGCGTGCAATTTTGCGCCGTGATGCAAGTGAAGTTAGGCCCAATGTAGCCTTCATAGCCGTTACGCTTGACGTACGCCGGAAGTCAGAGAGAATAAAGCGCGCTGATTTGTGTTGCACCATCTCCAGTTGGTCGATCAAACTCTTAACACCAGGATCCCAGACTGATGACGCATATTCTAGTTGTGAACGTGCGAGTGTGGTATAGAGTAGAAGTTTGATCTTAGTTGGTGCTGCGTGAAAGTTACGTATGCGATTAGCTTTGTTAGTGATGTGCTCAATGTGCGCATGCCAGCTAAGGTTGGACGTAATACGATTCCGAGGTACTTATATTTTGTAACTGAATCATGTAGCACACAATTAGGAGTATATACGGGAAGATCGCTAATAACACGAGAAATGCGCATAAGTTTGCACTTTTCAGCATTCAAAGTCATATTGCAAGTTTTGCACCACGTTGAGATAGCGTTAAGGCCAGATTGAATCATGTGCTTGTCGTTATCATTTGTTATTTCCGAAAAAGGACGCAGTCATCGGCAAAAAGATGTACAGAAGAAGAAAGATTGCTGGGTAAGTCGTTGATAAATACTGTATAATAAAAAGCAGGGGCCCCAAGACGGTGCCTTGGGGAACACCGGAAAGAACAGGGTTCAGTTCAATTCCAGTTTCAATTCAATTCCAATTCCAACGAATTCCAAAGAATTCAATTCCAATTTCAAATATTGCTACATTTTCACTTTATATCAAACTTATGAGCGTTTGATTTGAATCGCATTTTATACTGGATTATATTTTTGGTTTCAAAATTAGGATTCTTCAACTAAAATGTTATGGCATCTTTTATTTCAAATAAATCTATATTTGAATTTAGGCTCGCATTTTATATAAGATAAAGCATTATCTTCAAACAAATTTCAATTTGATGGAACAAATAGCCAAGGCGGTACTCCCTGCTACGGACTTGGCTTCAAAGATGGTTTAGGGAGGCTCTCAATATCGAATGCCGCTTAAAAAAATTCGTATTTTTGCGCAAATATTAAGCGCCCAGTCTGAGAGGAGCTATGGAAAGAAAATTACAGGTGCAACGTTAAGCTGGGCCTTAACGGTAACGGTTTGGATTCTAAGAGAAGGCAAGCGTAGCAGGGGGCGGTGGAATGTTAGGTTGGGGGATGAGAGTAAGAAGTTTCCTGGGATACAGTGGTCGCAGCAGGCAAAAGACAGGGTTAGTTGGAGAGACATGCGAGTGGCCGTTGGACTGCAGTGGGCGTAGTCAGGCTGATCTTTACGATGATGATGTGAGAAGACTGGAAATGTTTCGCATTTTCGTGTATCTAAGAACGCACTACGCCGATCTAGGAAGCGCTTGGCTCATGACTACCATTTCGTCCACGGCGCGTGTCTTGAAGCTAGCGATAAAATGTGTGAGTTCAAAAAATGATGGAATGAGTTCTTAGTAAAATCCTAGGCATGACCTAAACAAATACCGAAGGTGTTAGCACCTGGCAAGAAACTGAGTGTTTGTCACCATTGGCACATATAAATGAGCTATCGAAGTATCAAAAACAAAAACGATACATTTTCAAATCTTCTGCGTATGGTGAAGCCAGTTGTGACATTAGGTTCAGAATCATGGTTAGAAACTGGTACAGTCTAGAGACGAGTCCTTCTTAGATGTACACATGCTATTGATAACAGCGCGATGATCGTTACGTAGGCGTTTTTATGTTTGTTAGTAAAGATATCAGATTACAAAATGGAAACATGATGTCGGTGTGTCCTTTCTATCGGGCTTCAGGTAGTCTAACTGATATCTTCTGCGAATTTAAACATCCATTAAGAACGATAAATAATGACTGTTCGGTTTTCGGTGCGGATTTCAATCTCCCCGAAATAAATTGGTTTCGGGTTTATGGAGGTTTAAAGTCTCAAAGCGACTCAGGCTATGACGGACGTGAAGGGCACAGGAAATTTCGAACACCTGGGGCTGTTTAACGTGCACTGCCATGGTGCATTGTACGGGCCTCGAATTTCTCCGCCACCAAAATTCGACCGCCGCGGCCGGGATCGAACTCTTATCTTTCGGGTCAGCAGCCCAGCGCCATAACCACGAAGACACCACGGCGGCCTGCCCGACATATATTGGCCGCACGAGACAGTTGAGATTCTCCTTTACGTGGCGACGTTAGGAAAGACTTGTTGATGATGTAATTGGGTTTCTTAATGGATTGATCGCTCGGACTCGCAAGCATTCACAGTACTCGACGGCAGGAAATGAGGGTTTTAACTATTTATTTACACGTAAATAAACAAGAAGAAACGAGCAAGGAGAAAACTACTTACAGCATGACTGAACGGTTGATTAAACGAAATCAGCCCCCGCTTAAACGAGAGCGCTAAGATTTGAGCCCTCAGTCTCCGCCTTTGGCGGGGACAGCAACCAATAATAAATCAGGCTACGCTTCTCACCAATCGTTGGTTAGAGAAAGTAAAATAAAGTTTCCGTCAGCTAATCAAAGACTGGGGAAAGGATATCAGCTAACCAAATACTTGGGAAAGGAGAGGTTCCGAGCACCCATACAAACAGGACTGAATTCACTGCATTCCGAACCTCTGCCTTCCCCTACGTTTCCTCTTCCGCGCACGTGCATACGGGACACACGTATGCCTCGGGAACAATCACTTTATAAAAAATTTTCGCTGTGGCTTAGCTTGGTTAAGCCCGGTAATTGCGAAAGCAATATCCGTACCTACGCCATGGTACAGCTGGTAGTGTAGCTGGTGGTGGTGCTTGTGGTTAGACTTGTGGTGATGTGTCGGTTATACAATCCAATCCAATCGAATTCAAACCAATCCATTCCAATTCAATCCAATCATATCCAATCCAATCCAATGTAATCTACTCTAATCTAATGTAATATAATCTAATCTAATCCAATCCAATCCAGTCCAGTCCAATCCAGTCCAATCCATTGTAATGTAATCCAATCTAATCCAACTAATGCAATCAAGGTCAAATGAAGGTCAATGGTGGTCACCACCGCGGCACGATGGTGGTCACCCTGCAAAGTGCAAGTAGTATTGCTTTCGCAATAAAAGGAGAAAGAAAATATTCGTAAAAAAAGAAGAAAGCCGTCGCTGAGGGGTCAAGCGCCAAGTGGCAACTACAGCCTAACCAGGGGCCTCTTCTGAGTACCCAAGCTCAAATGACTCATTGGCGCGCCATCGCGCACCAATTAGCCATCGTACACCTGCGTCCTCTCAATAAGCTATGTGCATGAGCAGAGCGAATGATTGACGCGTAGGGAAACGAGAAGGTTAAAAAAAACACCCACCGGCCACAAAAATGACGACTGCAGGCATTCAAACACCGAAGACTGGACAAAGCTGCTCGCAGGGAAGATATCTGTGGTAGAAGGCAAGACGGAGATGGAACGAGCACCCTGGCGGCGGTGCCGCCGGCAACATTACAGCAGCCACCGAGATTCCGACGTGCGTACGCGGTTCCACGAATTTGGTAACCCTTCGAGCGGGGACAGGTGCACATGTCGAAGTAGCCACCTTGCACCGTACACTCTGGGCTGGAGACTGAATGGCGCATCAGAAAGTTCCGCGAACTTCGCAGAGACCCTTCACTTAATATGAATAGAAAGTTCAGAAAGGAAATATGGTCTTGCAGCTCATCTTCTGTAACTCAACTGGCTACAAACCCAACGTGGAAGCAGTGTTTTAGACCCGTTGCTGACTGACCAAACTGTGGCAGCATGGTCAACACTTGGTGTTGCCAGGTATAAACGACTACATGGCGGTCGTGATCGATATGAATTAAGAGCATTGTGAGGAGGTGGCAGATTGCAGGTTGAATTTACACAAACACTAAATGTATAAGCAATAAACGAGGCGGCTTTTATAGGAAAGGAAACTAATCTCGGTATGGGCTTGAAAAGAGGAAAGAGACAAGAGAGCAACGCAACAACACACGGAAAAAACACACGGGGGAACAGAACAAAATCCTTGCGAAAAATACAGGAAAAAGAAAGTCAAAAAGGAAAGGCACACTACTTGTCTCTCATACGAGCATCGAGCGGGGAGGACTGGCTGGGTGTCGGGCAGTCAGGCAGTCTCTGGGCGTTCCAGTGTCGATGCACTGTTGCCGGCGTTTCCCACGTTGGCCTTCAACGCTACCGCAGCGTCAGCGTCTGTGGGCTCCCAGCACGGTTCCCAGGTCTGGTAGCCCGGGTGCGCCACGTAGGCTGTGTGGAGCAGCTGACGGATGGACGGAGAAGAGTGGCGCCTGGGCCTGGTGGTTGAGGCTCTCGACGACGGATGTCCGGGTCTGGTGGCCCGGACGTCTGCGGCTGAGGCCCAAGCCCGGAACTCGGGGAGCCAGCAGAACTCGTACACGTCCGTCGCCGACCGCACTCTTCTCCTCTCTGCCACGTAATCCTCTTCCACCTGTCCCGACGTACCCCTCCGCACGCGCTCCTCGTGCTCTTTCGTCTTCTGCCTCACAATCGACACTGGGTGGCGCTATCTCCTTACAAGCATATACGTTTAGCAAATTTCAGACAGCAGCGCATATACACTTTCGCGAAAGCACGCACGCCAGATATCTTGTTTTAATTCAACAGATGGATGTGTTTCAAGCATTACCTGAACCTGGGAGTGTTCCGGATTTATAGAAGACATTAAAAAAAAACCTTTTCAACTGCGTGACGAATCTGTGCTGTGTTCGATACTGACCTGGCGGCGCAGCAAAAGCAAACCTCGGTGCACAGGAGAAGTGCGGAAGGTATCCCAGGAAAAAAATACCCTACGCAGCCCTCTAAGACACCTCTTCAATTCAACGAAAGCAAGAATTATATGCGTTTAGTGAAGATTTAAATTCCATTCTTACATATGCGAAGGGCCCATGCTTTGCCTCATTGCATTTCGAGACAGAGAACACCTAAAAAAATAAGGCAGTTTATCACGTTTCGATTCCGCCAGTTTCTGTCAACTGTCATATTAATCAAAGAAATGTTAGTAAGTCTGTTTGCCTAAATCATTATGGAAGTCCTTGTTTTCGGCCCGTAGGCACAGCAACCGAGCATTATTTCTTCCCGGTACTCTACTCGGTGAGCTAATGGATCCTATGCGATCCATGAATAGGGCAATGAAACATGATTACAGCGTTCCGATAAGTCCAGAGCCACTGGCCCAGACGGTTTGGCTACGGCTCTGGCGGTCACATATACGGACAATTAACTATGAAATAAATTTATTGAGATTACGTAAATATAGGCAATCCATCACTCGTCACCCCAGCGCAAGAATTTTTGAGCTAGCATCAATAACAACGAAGTTATAGACGATTAAAAATCACGCTCCTCCTCTCCCCCCTCAACTAGTACGTGCGGGGCACCATAAAAAAGTAAAGAAAACAGCTCCGGGACTGGGCTCCGCCCATGAATACGTCATTCCCTGAAGTTCGGTTTACGACTTCCGGTTGTCGCACTCCCGAGGAGCAGCGTGCGTCGGCAGCGTCTCTCCGGTCTCTGCGCTTTCTTGGTTCCCGAACTCACGACAGAAAGAGGCGGCAGAGGTAAATTGAAACCATACGTGCGAAGGCAATGCCTAGCTGGCTCGCGCTTGCCCGAGGGGGTCGCGCGCCTCTCGAGCAGACGATTTTCACCGCTACCGGAAGTGTGCCCGTGACGTCGTAGCTCGAGCGAATGACAGCGTGTGGTGGCCTGCTGACGTCATGGGACTAGTGACGTCTGTTTTCCCGATTTTGGTTCCAAAATGGCTCCCTACGAAGACACCAAACGGCCCGCGAATTTTAAAAAACGCGATTTTTAAAAATTCATAATAAATTGTCGGCTCAGTTCCGAAGACTCATACTTGGTGTCAATGCTTCTGAGCATCACTTCTAACATGTACAAGCGGCTTTTAATTATTTGCATGGTCCCTTTAAGATTTGTACTTCACTGCAAGAGAGCGCTTTGCCTCTATAATGGAAAGTTGCCAATATCGTTGCAATGCGCGTATAAGGACATCGTAAGGTTGTAAACAATTACCGTCCACTTTCTCTAAGAGGTGCCGCTTGTAGACTTCACGATCATGAACTCTATACTAACACAGTGCAACACTCGCTACTCAAAACTCGGCAGCAGGGTTTCTGAAGCAGTTTTTCATGTACTACCAACTTACAAAATTAAGGCGTAATAAAAAGTGTTTCATGCAAGCCAAATTGATTTTCAAAAATAGGCTTTTTGAGGTAAAAATGTGGGTTTTGCGGCATGGTCTTAAAACTGCGCGCGGACACTTCGAAGCCGGCGAATTCTTTTAAGTAGTAAGGTAGTTAACTAATTTCGGACGATTAACTATTGAATTATCACTGCTAGGCAACTGAGCGTAATTACAGGTTTGAAGTCGTTCGTTACTAAGAGCCTTATCAGACTTTAGAATTTCGATAACGTGATTGCCTTCAGCGCTGTTACTCGACAAAATTTGACTAGATCGCGCCTACACTATACTCTCCGCAGTGCCCACACTGTGGAGAGGTAGCTAACCTCTACCATATGGTGTGGGCATGCCAATTTAATCCCTTAGTTGACCCCATTCCCAACCCCTCGGCGGAGCAGTGGGAGGCTATTCTGATCAGCGATGATCCTGACCGTCAGCACTGACTGGTGGGGATTGCCAGCGCAGCAGCAGCAGCAGCAGCAGCAGCCAATGGACTACCGGACTAGGCGGCGCACCCACATGTTTTGAGAATACTGAACAAATAAAGGTGCTTTTAATCAATCAATCAATCAATCAATGCCAAAATACATGCGCTTTCCAAAACATGCAGGCAATCCTGTGTCTCCAGTGCACGTAACTAGTCAAAAAGCCAAATTTTGTCGAGCCACAGCGCCAAGGGTAATCGCGTTTCCAAAATTCTCAGAAGTGATATGGCTATTAGTAACGATCGGCTACAAATATCGGAGTGTAGCTGGGGGCCTAGCTCTTCTAGGTAAAAGTTAATTATTAAAAATAGTTACCCAACTTACTAGTTTGGATCATTCCGGTGTTTCTGGTGTCCGCCAACATCGGTGATACTATGCTGAAAAAACCGTATTTTTACCACAAGAGACCTATTTTAGAGAATTTCTTAGAGTCTTACCTGAAGCACCCTGTAGAACAGATGTTCTCAGACTTAAAAAGAAAGCTTTTAATGCTCTTTCTCATTCCCTTTTATTCAAAAAGCTGTCATGGTATATCATAAATGCTTCGGCTGCCAATAGAATAGCACAGCATACTTTTTTATGAAGACAACATGAAATTTTACTGGAGAACTGTTAAAGTTTTTGTGATGCGTCTTCAGGTGTACAAGGGTCAGGTCTGGGCCCACTATTGTTTTCGATTCATATAAATGATAATTGTGAGTGTTTTCTCTTGTATGCAGGTATTAACTCTCTCTTGTACGCAAGTAGATAACTAGAATTACCTTGGCGTAACTTTAAATAAGCACCCTAGTTGGCCTAGTCACGTCGACAACATTTGCGCTGCGGCTGCAAAGAAACTTGGCTTTCTCCGCCACAAATTAAAGTCTTCCCCACAGTCCGTGAAGCTATTAGCATACAACACATACATTCGACCTAAACTATTTGGCATGGGACCCATTTCTCAAAAAAGATATACATTCACTAGAGATGATACAAAGAAAAGCAATCCAGTTCATTTTCATCGGTTATCGTAGGAATGCTTCACCGTCCGCCATCATGTCTGCAAATAATATTCCATCCTTAGAAAAAAGAAGAGCACTCGCTAGGTTAAAATTTCTTTTTTCACTTTATCACCAACAGTTTAATTTCTCTTCCAAGGACTACCTGCGCCCACGCTTAACCCGGCATACTAGTAACGTTCATGACCACAGCCTTACGCCGTACTTTGCCCGTACAAACCTCTTTAAAAACTCTTTTAAAGAGGTTCTAGTTGTTCGCACTATCGCTCAGTGCAACAGCTTGCCAGCTCTGGTCTTTTCCGCGCGTGATGTTGATGATTTTGAAGAACGCATGTTCCCTCTCATCTGAGTTCTGTTTGGATTCCTACGTCTGGTGTTTTATAATATTTCTTCCTACTTTTTCTTTTTGACAATGTTTTTAAACAGGAATCTTTTACTTCTGTCTGCCTTTAAGTTCATCATACAGGTGTTCTGTAGTGTTTGTCTGTTTTCTTGAATTTTGCTGTGGTGATCTTTGGCTGTTGTTATATTGCCCAATCTGCTTGGCCCTCGGGCTGCAGTATTTTGTAAATAAATAAATAAATAATTCACGGACAACTGTGTGTTTTACAGCCAAACTAGAAATTTGAACGACGCCCCCGCGTTGGCTAAGTGGTTATGGTGCTCGGCTGCTGACCGGAAGCACGCGGGTTGGATCCCAGCCGCGGTGGTCGAATTTCGATGGAGGCGAAATTCTAGAGGCCCGTGTACTGTGCGATGTGAGTGCACGTTAAAGACCGCCAGTTGGCCTAAATTTCCTTAGCCGTGCGCTACGGCGTCTCTCATAGCCTGAGTCGCTTTGGGACTTGAACCCTATACAAACCAAACCAAACGAGTAATTTGCAGTGACAACATCTAAATACAGGAAGGCTTATACAGGATGCCACATGATGCGATATGTGAAACATGCAGATTTAGTTAAAACTTTACAGGTGTGTTTCATTAGTAAAAAGACAATTCATGAATCTAATTGAAATATTAAATGAACGAACTTAGAATTTGTGCCTGACAACAAATAACTCTCATGGAATCGACAGTTTATTTTTTTGCATCCAAAGCGAGCAGAGTTTTAGGGTTCATCCAGAGATACATGAAAGATTTTGGTTTTGAAACGAAAGCGTTATTACACAAGATTTCTTAGAGGCATATACTTGAATATGGGCGCCCGGTGCGGGTGACCTGAGCATAAATTACTAGAAACGCTACAGAATATAGCAGTACGCAAAGTATTTCAAACTAACAACTGCAAAGCTACGGCTTCGGCTGGGATGAGCTTAAAGGTGCACTGAAGAGGAATTTGAACTTGTCTTTTTGCTGCGGGAACTCTAACTACACGTTCCGAGCTTTCTTAGAAACTGCGATTTACTGCCCTGTGTGGCCGATTTCCCCAATTAAATTGAATTAACGTCCGGCTCCCGCCTTTTTTTTTTAATTCTGCCTCGTATGGTGGGCGGAGTCGACCAACGCGTGGAGCGCCTTTCACCCAGCCCCGTGGCGGCTTGCCGCTCTGTCATCGGCGGAGTAATACGTAGTAGTCCGTAGTAGCAAATAGTCCGCGTGTATTTTTATTTCTTCGGGCTTATTTTGCGGCTATATTATCTGCGAATGATGGAAACCTAAAAAACAAAATAAAGCGATAGCAAAGCCTCCACGGGACTGGGTGAAAGGCGCTCCACGCGTTGGTCGACTCCGCCCACCGTACGAGGCAGAATTAAAAAAAAAAAGGCGGGAGCCGGACGTTAATTCGTTTTAATTGGGGAAATCGGCCACACAAGGCAATAAGTCACTGTTTCTGAGAATGCTAGGAACGTGTGGATCGAGTTACCGCGGCAAAAAGACATGTTCAGAATCCTCTTCAGTGCACCTTTAAGAAACGGGGAAATATTCTTCGTTTTACATTATTCCGCAATACCTTTCATTATAGATTGCAGGTATAGAACTCGGTCGGCACATGCTAAGTCACGGCTACATATCGTCACAACTATATCGTACAAAGATGGGCAAAGCGACATATTGTAGAATAGTTCACTCAAAATGTAATTTTCAACCGAACTGTTAAGCAATAGAATAGACTTCACGGTGCTGTTTCAGCTGCTTAATCGAAGGATTATTTCGTTACTAGGCTGAATGGATTCATATGATCAAAATCTTGTTGTTCTATAATTCACCAGCAAAATGTTTTCTCTTGTATTATTTGTGCCTCTATTCTCCTCCCGCTACGGTATTTGCGCACTGGCGAGGTCTGTACACTTATAAATAATAAAAATAAACGTGCATAATGAAAGGTACGTGTTTCATTATTCCTGACCAAGCGTTGCAAATCGGCCGCTTGTCTGTCAAAAGTGCACCGTGATTCACTCTACATGAGACTTCTTGCGACAAATGCGAATATTATATGTTTTTGCGCGACCGAGACAGAAGCGTCAAGGTAGTCGTTTGGTGACAGGAGGGAGGGATCTTATTTCGCAATGAACGCGCTTTTATTGCGTAAGCAATATTACGATAGGTTTCAGCCCTTCGCGTCGGGACGGCCGCGAGGTCATCACGCAGATTCCAGGGTAATACTCCCAATGATATCACTGGCATTTTATTTTTGCAAATCTGGCGTGCTGTACTTAAAAAGCTCCATTGAGTATGCATGCCACTTGTTTGTACTTTTGAAGGAAACATGATCAGATGATGATGAAATAATTTTCCTTGGAACTAATATTGGTGGCCGGTCTCCCAATTTCGGCAGTGCATTGTACCTTGCAGCCGTTCCTCCACATTTGGTCAGCTCCTGCTGAACGATCGGGTTCGAGCTGGAGAGGCTTTTCTCCACTAGTTCAATCGCTGGTTCATTTATCCTTTCTATTAGTGCTTTGTTTTGGCAGGATCATACCGTGTGTTACAGGTCCACCCCTATGCAACAGTGAGCGCAATGTGGGTTATAGCCTTCTGGATGCATAACATTGTCTTTTTGAGTTCGAGTTGTTTTTGCATCCTTCGCAGTGTTATTTCCTGATCCTTTAGTTTCTCATCTGGTGTCGAGTATTCTGTTTTGTTGTCCTAGAGCGTTATACGATTTCTAAGTGTGCGGTCTGCGTCTTTAAGTGGTTACATTCGCCCGCGTATTACGGTGCCAGGGGTAGGAACTGCTCCGGCTGCAGCGTATGCGCCTTCATTCCCATCTTCGGGCTGATGCGCTGGTGTCCATACAATCTTTGCTTGCTTTCTGCCTTCCAATATGCCCTTGAGAATCCTAATGCCTACCTGCGCTATCCTGCTTCTGATGTAGTTCCTGCAATACTCTTGCGAATCCGTGATTACAATCGTTCTTTTGTGAGTGGTTATTGTGAGCGCTGTCTGCCTCGTCCACTTGGGTTGGGTCTCCTAACCTGATTGATGCGCTAATTCTCAGGTTGCCGTCCGAGCCTGTGAGTGCTATCGTCATCATGCCACCAGCCGACCCTACCGCATCTGTGTCAAATGTATTTCTGAGAAAGAAAAGCATTCTAATGACAGGAAAGGAGGACAGGTTGGCCGGTGGTAACATGGCCCTGGCCTGCTACTTCACACTGGAGAAAGGGGAGGAAAGAAAAAGTGCGAATGAAGGTTGATGATAGCATAATACAATGAGTTTCAGGGGTGATGTCCACGCAGCACGCTGGCTGGCACTCGCATCGCGGTGAGTAGACGCACATGAAATTCAAGTCTTGAACACACGCACCGACGCATGCCATTAACATTTACTGGAGTAGAGGCTCCACGGAATCACAAATGTGCACTCTGAAGCATGACAAACCTTAAACCAATTAAACTGTGATAACTGTGTGGGCAGTGCACGTGGTCACAGACGGGTAACCAGGCCTGTTTTATATAAAAACTTGAGCACGGCATTTGTCACACACCACCAATCAGAACGTTTCGCCCTGCCGCCTGGAAGAGTTTCTTCAGACAGAGGGCGAGAGTCCAGTTGTCTCACGGTCGCTTCCATTGTTTTCCTCTCATCAGTGTAGTTCGGACACTCGTCAAGCAGGTGTCCAATAGTCTCTGGAGGGTGGCACTGTACGCCATTTGGTTTACTTCCTATTCCGATCTTGTGAAGGTAGTGTTTGGTGTAGATAACGCCAAGGCGTAACCGGTGGTGTAAAGTCCCTTGACGGCGCATTATCCTTGATGGCAGATGAAATCGAGAGCCACCGTCAAGCTTAGAGATGCGGTCGTGTTGATGGCTTAAACCGTTCCAGTGCAACTGCATTTCGGCTTGCATTAAATGCGCCAGCAAGGCTCCAATGTCATATCTAGAAAAGGCTATTTCAATGACACCATCATCATGTGCTAGCCGAGCCTCGGCATCAGCACGCTCGTTTCCCCCTATGCCGCAATGGCTCGGTATCTGCTGAAGCCTTATGATATGGCCGCTGTGAAAAGTCTCAGCTAACGAAAGCACAATCTGTTCGACGAGGTGCTCGCATGTACTTGGTTTAACGTAAGTCTGTATGACCTCTAATGCCAATCACGAGTCGCAGGATATAGTCCAATGGTCCGCTGACTGTTGACCAATATAACGGACGGCCTCTCGTATGGCTGTCAATTCGGTTCCCGTAGATGACTTTCTATGCATTTGCCTTAAACAGGTGACATAAGGCATTTCATGGCACTATCAACGCTGCAGCTGAAGAGGTGGTAGTCACTGATCCATCAACAAAAACGTGCTGGGAGTCAGCATACACAGATGCAATGTATGACAGCGCCAGCTGTTTCAAACCAACTGTTGGGATTTGCGTCTTCTTTGTTATCCCTGGAATGGTTGTACGTATGTACGCTTTAGGTACTGCCCAAGTGGCACCTCCGCAATCTGATGTGGCATGTAGTTAGATGGCACCGCATTGCACTGCATCCAGAGGGCTTTAAAAAAGACTGAATCTGAACGCACAGCACTAATATTGGTCAAGGGGTGATGAAGATGCCTGATCAGATGTCGCAGATGCACACGAAGTGACCCCTGTCGAAAAGAAATTCGTGCTGCGCAGGCGCGGGCCTCGTAAAATGTGCCCCATGGAGAAGCTTTGCACGGCAAACCCAAGCATACTCTTAAAGCACGAGCCTGTGCGCTTTCAAGCGCGCGCAGGCCTGATAATCTGAACACGAGAGAACGGGTGCACTGTACCTCAGGAGACCGACTACGAGCGCCTGGTACACGTGAAGTAAAGGTCGCTCAGAGGGACCACCTGGTTTCTCGGCTATACACCGCACTATGCTTTTTGCTTTTTCCCACTCCTGCTATAGCGCAATAATTGCGCTGCAGTGTGTATAAATAAAATAAAATAAATAAATATATAAATGCTTGCAAAGCTGTCGAGCGTTTTCTTCAGGAAAAAAATGCGCTTCGTCCAGGACAGGTCACGGTCTATCGTAACACCTAAGAATCTGTGATGTGTTATGCACGGAGAAATTTGTCCGCCGACTGTGACCGGGTAGCACGCAATTAACTGGCGTGTGAAAGAGTAATTACGCTTTTAGTTGGCGAAAGTTCAACCCCCTGACGGCGCAAGTACGCAGACGTAATGGAAACCGAACGTTGAAACCTTGCTTGCACTTGAGGACGCGTGACACTTGGTGTCCATATGCAAATATTGTCTGCTCAGGCGGATATCGAAACAGTGTTAGATAGTTGTTTGAAAAGGCCGATAAGCAGGAGATAAAAAAAAGTTGGACTGAGCACTCCTCCCCGAGGAACACCTCGAGCAGCATGGTGATCTGCTGCGTATCCTTGCAGAGTCTCCATTTAGACTGTCCGGTTTGTCAAATAGCTTCCAATCCTATTGTGCATACGTCCGTCTGTAACACACTCATCGACTGCATTTAATACTGCATCGTGCTGAACATTATTGAATGCGCCCTTTATGTAGAGGAAAAGAGCAGCAGTCAACCTGTGACTGCGTTTTTCATGTTCTACCTTCGACACAAGTTCATTTACACTGTCTATGGCAGACCGGCCTTTGCGGGAACCCGCCATTGTCGAAGGGTATAGTACACGTTTTTAAAGGAACCATTCTAGAGGGGTAAATACTATACGCTCCATCGTCTCGTGAATACAACTTGCAAGAGCTACTGGTCTGTAGGGTGTTATGTCAAGTGGCGATTTTCCTGGTTTCAGCAAGGCCTCAATGCGGCTTCTTTTCCCCTGCTGTGGAACAGTGGCAGAGGCCCAAGACTGGTTCAACAATGTTAAGAGGGCTTCTATTGCCTGTAGCCCCAGATGACGAAGAGCGCTGTATGTGATCCCATCAGGAGCTTGGGAGAAGGATGCGTACAAAAAGAACGCTCTGCTTTCAGTTCTTGAATTGTGAAGGGAATGTCCAGTCGATCGTTCATTGTGGGAGGAGCACAGCGATGCTGTCGAGGTGAAGAAGCGCTTCCGGCAATTGTCGAACAGAAATCTTTTACGACCTTTAGTTCTTGCCGTTTTTCATAAAGTGCCAATGCACGAAAAGGGTGCTGCTGCTGGCGAAATCTCGGCAGTGCCCTGACGACGTGCTAGATTTTGGACGGTGGTTTGCGGGGATCCAGTCTGCTGCAAAACGACCGCCACCGTTGCCTGCCTAAATGCTGTAACTAGCGCAGTATTTGCTTCTGGGCACGTCGAGAGACACGCAGATCTGAAACATCCTTTGCCCTTCGATATTTTTTTTCTGCGCGCCGACGAATCGCCCGAAGCTGCAAGTAGATAACATCCACCGGAGCTTGGGAACTGGGCGATGAGATGTTTCACATTGTTTCTTGCATGGTCACAATAATACGCTGCTCCTCATCTGTTCGGTTAGCGAGGTTCTCACAGCTCTTTTCTAGAACAATGCGGAAAGCACTCCAGTCGGTGCAGCGTATTTTGGCATGTGGATGACGATGAAACCACCGTAGCTGCACATACGTTGGTATGTGGCCACTTCCATACGTTTGATATTCTGCATATCACGTTGCGGACAATGAGAGGCACCTGGATACAAATGCCAGATCCTGGCAGCTGCTGTAGGTAGTCCCGCGCAAAAAGGGCGGCGTGGTATCATTAAGCAAAACAAGACCTGCACTGTCTATGAACGTGGCGATATCCTGTCCTCGAACGTTCGTAACGGCGCTTCCCCAGCCATGGTGACGCGCATTGAAATCTCCTACTATTAGATGGGGCTCTGAAACCCTGTCAAATTTTAGTCGTATATGGTGTCAAATCGACCCCTTGGTGGGATGTAGCCACCTATAATAAAGACTGTGCGTCCATTAAAAGCCACGGTGATGGCTACATACTCGTTGCTACTGCCCCCAGGAATTTGATGCCGAACGTAAGTGAGGTTTCGGCGGACTTATAGTAGTACCTTTTTCAAATGCCAGCAACTTCAGACAGGAAATTCTCATAACCAGACAGTCGAAAAGGAGATGTGATATTCGGATCACATATTATGAGCACAGGAAATCGGTACTTGAAAATCCTCTGCCTGAAATCTGCTAGGTGGCCTCGGAGACGTCGAGCATTCCATTGCAATACTGCCGATCGAGAGATCCTCTCCTGTAGTGATGGTGATGACGACGGTAGAGCCACAATTTCTTACTGCTGTTAAAGAGTGGCAAGCACCGGTTCAATAGCGTCTAAAACTTGGACAGCAGCCTCAGCAATGAGCGTGTCCACTTCAGCAATTATCTTTTTGTTCTGTGGCTTGAGCTGGGGCCTGTCTTCCTGCGTGCTGTGCGGGTTCATGTTTTATGATCTTTACTTTAGTATCATGATGTTCAGCTCTTCTGGCGCCTCAGCCGCCGCGGTGGCTCAGTGGTTATGGTGCTCGGCTGCTGACCCAAAAGACGCGGGTTCGATCCCGGCCGCGGCGGCTAGAATTTCTTTGGAGGAGAAATTCTAGAGGTCCGTGTACTGTGCGATGTCAGTGCACGTTAAAGAACCCCAGGTGGTCGAACTTTCCGGAGCCCTCCACTACGGCGTCTCTCATAGCCTCAGACGCTCTGTGACGTTAAATCCCATAAACCAAACTTCCGGCGCCTCAGGTCGGTCTTGCATGGTGCGTACGTATTCCAGTTTAGGTCTGTCTAACACTGCTCAGGCTGTCCTACTGTTTGTTGTCTAGGCGGCATTTCTATGATGTCACGTGGACTTTACTGTTTAATCGAGCGTGTTGTGCACCTCAAGCTTCAGTAGCGCTTCTGTTTATTTATTTTATTTATTTGATACTGCCAACTGCCTCTTGGCAGTCCAGGCAGGAGTGAGTAAGTACAGGAAAGACAAGTCAAAGTCGGCACTACAAATCAAGGTAAACAAGAATGTGAGTGGCAAGAAAGCATAAGGAAATCGCTTGCAATACAGACTACTGCGTGAGTAAATTCAGCTTATACAAAATTACAAAAAGACGGACACTGACGTCATTGAAAAGAACAAAAAAACACACATCTGCAAACTGCAAATACAGGAGAACTGGACACTCTAAAACTAACGCGCTTCATTGCAAAGAGTGCACGGCAGACGCAAAGGATTCGACCGAGGTCAGACTGGCGACTTCTTGCGGTAGAGCATTCCACTCTGCAATAGTTCGAGGGAAGAACGAGAAGCGATAGGCGCTAGTCTTAGCCTGTGGCATCAAAATTGTTTTGCTGTGCTTGCCTCTTGTTTCTCTTCTTTTATTGAAATTGATGTAGTTGTCGGAATCCATTTTTGTTAGTTTGTTAACTATATTAAACATAGTTTGAAGGCGATGGAGTCTACGCCGAAATTCTAATGTCGGGAGGCCAGACCGTGTTCTGAGATCAGTGACCGAGGCTCTTCTGCTGTAAGTATTATAAATAAATCTAAGGGCTTTCTTTTGCACGCTTTCAATGTTACTGATGTCATTTTTTGTGTGGGGATCCCACACAACATCGGCATAATCAAGCAATGGTCTAATGAGTGTCGTGTAGGCAGCGAGTTTAGTCCTACTAGTGCAATGTTTCAGCCGGTGTTTAAGTAGCCATAGCCTCCTTAGCGACGCCGAAACGACGTATTAAACATGAGCGCTCCAGGTTAGCTTCGAGTCAATTACTACACCCAGGTATTTAAATTTGTCAACCGGCTTAATTGCTACATTGTTGATTTTATATGTACAAATTAATGGTTTTTTCTTCCTTGTAATGACCATGTGTGTGCATTTTGAGGCGTTTAAGTTCATGCGCCAGGACTGACACCAATTATTGATTGCAGTTAGGTAATCATGTATGTCAGTCTGATCGTGCAATGATCGAATGTTATGATACACAATGCAATCATCTGCGAAGAACCGGCATCGTACCGGGGAATCAAAGGTCAAATCATTCAGATAAATCAAAAAGAGAAGGGGACCAAGTACTGAACCTTGCGGTACACCGGGAAGTACGGGAGCAGGTGGAGAAATTGAGTTTCCTATACGGACGTATTGTGTTCGGTTAGACAAATATGAGTCAAGCCAGCGGAGAATTTGTTCATTTTTTAGCACACATTGTAGCTTCAGCTTTAGTCTATTGTGACAAACACGATAGAACGCTTTCTGAAAATCAAGAAAAAGCACGTCTATTTGCCCGCCCCGGTCCAGCGCTGCCATGACCTCATTGGTAATGTTTAGAAGCTGTGTAACTGTGGATAGGCCACGCCGAAATCCATGTTGTTTTTCGGAAAAGAAACTATTATTTTCCAGGAAGCTACTCACGTGCTTAAAAACAAAGTGCTCCATCACCTTACTAGCGGTGCACAGAAGAGAGACGGGTCTGTAATTAGTAATGCTGAGTTTATCTCCGGACTTATAAATGGGAATTACCTTTGCTGCTTTCCAATCATTAGGAAGGACACCTTGCTTTAGACTTTCATTAAATATTATAAACAGATATTTTGCGCACCACTCCGCGTACCTAAAAAGAAAATTATTTGGTATGTCATCGGGACCAGCAGATTTCTTTATATCTATGCTTAGTAGGGACGAAAGAATACCTTCTTCAGAAACAAAAAGGTCCGGAAGTTCACAGCCAGAACCTGAAAATTCTGGATTATTGTCTTCACTACCGCGTAGAAATACCGAGGCAAAGTACTCGTTGAACGCTTCGGCAATATTCTGGTTATCGCTTGACTCGGTATCATTCACTCTAACTTTGGTGACCGGATCCTTTTTTTCCGTTATGTGCATCCAAAACTTCCTTGGAGCGTTAGTAAAAAAATGATGTAGCTTAACATTGAAGAAATGATACTTTGAGTCTTTTATTTTGTTCCTAAGTTCTGTGCGCATGACTGTAGCAGAGAACGGTCGACAGATGAATTGGAACGTGACAGGCGTTTTAAGCGGGGCTTTAGTTGCAATATGTCACGAGTGATCCAAGGGTTGTTGCGAGCCATTCTCTTGCGTTTTGTTGGAATGTACCTGTGCATACATTCTTGGACTGCTTGTTTAAAATGCAACCATAAATCATTAACACTGAATTCACCCTGGATAAAGTTTTGAGAAAAAGTGTCGAAATCTTGTTCTAAGTAGTCTAGTACACTTTCATCTGCCGCATTCCTAAAATCCATGAATTCTTTGTCTGGACAACGTATCATTTTTTGCGGTAGATTGCTTTTAAACAGGACCGCCCCATGATCTGATATGCCTGGCAAAACTTCTACAGTAAATCCTGTTTCACTGACAGCTTCAGAGATAAGAACCAGGTCGAGGATAGTTTGCGAGTTTGAAGTAACACGTGTAGGTGTTCCTACTACCTGTTTAAGATTAAAAGAAAATGCCAAATCGAGTAACAATTCAGCGTGCTGGCAAGAAGGTCGAGCACAGAGATCATCCCAGTTGATCATGGGCAGATTAAAGTCGCCGCACATGATAATATGAGTGTAGCGTTTACTATGGGTGTAAAGAAAACCGTGCAGCGATTCTAAAATTGAGGTGTCTGCATTCGGAGGCCTGTATACTACACCAATAAGAACGTTGCACCTGAACGACGGCACAAGGATCCAAGCCATCTCAGCACAAGTATTGTGAGCAATGGATGTGAACGGAATGCCCTTTTTTATTATGGCCGCAACACCACCCCCTCTCGAGCCACGGTCCTGGCGAAGTATGTTGTATGAGCTGGGTATTATGTCGGAATCAGGAATAGCATTATGAAGCCATGTTTCCGTTAGTAGCGTGACATCCGGGTTGTAACTAAGAAGAAGGCTTTCAAGGTCGTCAGACTTGTTCACGACGCTCCGGGCGTTAACAGTTAACACAGATAGCGGACTGAACGCATGGGGTGATTCCAACGAAAGAGATTTACTTTTACTCTTGCGCTGTTTTTGAGTGGAAATAGACCGGGTATGTCAATTCGTTGCAGACGGGACTGCCTTATCCATTGCTTCGTCCCATCTGAAAGTCTTGTCATTGATTCTAACTTTGTCAAAGGTTAGAAACACCTTGTCTCCTCTGTCTCGATTTTCTTTGGTCCAAGTCCAAAGCCTTTTCCTTACTGCTTGGACCCTAGGAGAGAAGTCCTCAGAAATGCTATATTCAGTGTTTTTGAAGGCGCTGCATACTTTCAGTATCTTTAGTTTGTCTCGGTAGTCCAAAAGCTTGAGTATTACTGGACGACATTTGCCGTCCCTAGGCTTCCCTATTCTGTGGACGCGCTCCATTGACACGTTTGAAACTTTTAGTATGTACTGAAAGATTTTTTTCGAAACCTCTTGTTCCAAAGATTGGGACGGTTCTTCCGTTGGTTCCGGTAAGCCATAAAGTATTAAATTGTTCCTCCGGCTTCGATTTTCTAGATCATCTACTTTTAACAGTAGGCTGTCAACAGTTTTCTGTAGATCGTCCACCTTGGCTGTGTAGGTCTTAACGCTGGTCGAAATATCCTCCACTTTTCGGTCAATGGAAGCTAACTTATCAATGCTTTCATCTAGGCGTCGGTTTGTTGTGGCCACGCTTTCTTTGAGCTCTCGCAAGTCATTCATAATGGCCTGCAGCATGCTTTCGGTAGAGGGGCCTGGATTTAGTTCAACGTCCCCGCAGGAAGCCAGTAAGTTAACAAAACAATGGTATACATTTTTTAGCACATCAGTAAACGGCCGTGGGCACGGCAAGAGCAAAAGGCACACATCGTCACTACGAAAGCCATAAGCCTGGCGGTAGTCTCTCACCTTTATCAAGAACAAGAAGGGATTCTTTAGACGCATGGTTCCAAAGCTCTCGCCGCGCCCACTGATCGTCTGCCACGCTTGAGTCTCTTTTATACGCTCTGACAGTGGTGACGTAGCGGATGGTGGCGCTCGATGTCGATCCAAGTGCATCGCCCAGCCGCGCAGACCCGGTGTATCGTCAGCAGGAAAGCCTGTCGATGCATTGCGCTGGTGGTCGTGCAATTCCGTCGGCTTCACCGTAGCTGGGTCGCACTCAGTAGCTGAAGCCGCATCGCTGTGGCTGATGCAAATCACGGCCTGTATCAAGAACAAGAAGGGATTCTTTAGACGCATGGTTCCAAAGCTCTCGCCGCGCCCACTGATCGTCTGCCACGCTTGAGTCTCTTTTATACGCTCTGACAGTGGTGACGTAGCGGATGGTGGCGCTCGATGTCGATCCAAGTGCGTCGCCCAGCCGCGCAGACCCGGTGTATCGTCCGCAGGAAAGCCTGTCGATGCATTGCGCTGGTGGTCGTGCAATTCCGTCGGCTTCACCGTAGCTGGGTCGCACTCAGTAGCTGAAGCCGCATCGCTGTGGCTGATGCAAATCACGGCCTGTATCAAGAACAAGAAGGGATTCTTTAGACGCATGGTTCCAAAGCTCTCGCCGCGCCCACTGATCGTCTGCCACGCTTGAGTCTCTTTTATACGCTCTGACAGTGGTGACGTAGCGGATGGTGGCGCTCGATGTCGATCCAAGTGCGTCGCCCAGCCACGCAGACCCGGTGTATCGTCAGCAGGAAAGCCTGTCGATGCATTGCGCTGGTGGTCGTGCAATTCCGTCGGCTTCACCGTAGCTGGGTCGCACTCAGTAGCTGAAGCCGCATCGCTGTGGCTGATGCAAATCACGGCATGTATCAAGAACAAGAAGGGATTCTTTAGACGCATGGTTCCAAAGCTCTCGCCGCGCCCACTGATCGTCTGCCACGCTTGAGTCTCTTTTATACGCTCTGACAGTGGTGACGTAGCGGATGGTGGCGCTCGATGTCGATCCAAGTGCGTCGCCCAGCCGCGCAGACCCGGTGTATCGTCAGCAGGAAAGCCTGTCGATGCATTGCGCTGGTTGTCGTGAAATTCCGTCGGCTTCACCGTAGCTGGGTCGCACTCAGTAGCTGAAGCCGCATCGCTGTGGCTGATGCAAATCACGGCCTGTATCAAGAACAAGAAGGGATTCTTTAGACGCATGGTTCCAAAGCTCTCGCCGCGCCCACGCGGTGATTGGAATACTCATGGCTCTTTTGTATGCCTTCCTTGTCAGGACGTTGATTTTCTTCCTGTGTAGTTTTTGCAATGTAAGGTACGGCGCGGCGTACCGAATTCTGCTGATGACGAAAGCCTTTACTTGCCGCAAGGTGTGTTTCCCTTTCATGCAGATTCTCCTGTTGGTGATTTAGCCGGTCAATGTTGCTGCTTGTTCTGTCGTATCTGCTAGTGGTCTTATTACCTCTTAATTATTGCTGTTTGCGATAGTCAGCCCAAAGATTCTGGCCCGAGGGACTTCCTGAGTTCTGGTTGTTTAACCGCATCTCGATGGCGTTGCTGCTTCTCCTTTCCCTGAGTGTTAAGAGTTATGTTTTGTTCATGGCTCTTGATAGGCCTCGTTAGTCTTCTTAGGCATTATTCTGTTTGTAGCCTCCTGCAGTCGGTGTTCTATTTATCATTTGTTGCCGCTGGTGCCCTTATCTTAATGTCATCAGCGTAGAGGGCATGCTTAATGCACTCTAATGTGTTAGGTTTCTATGGAAGCCCCAGCATGGCTATGTTCAATAGCACTGGAGATGATACTGCACCTTGTGGAGTCCCCCTGACGCCCTTTATTATGGGCCCTGCTTTTGTCTTGCCGTCGTTCAGATTTATCGTGTGTTTCTCCAGGAAATCTAATACATCTGTGCCCCTTATACTGTTGCTTGAGTTCTAGAGGTTGTTCAGTATGGTCTCTTGCTTAACACTGTCACATGCTCCCTTCAGATCTAATGCTAGAATGGCTTTAGTTCGGTTGCCTCTCGACATATCTATATTGCCTCTTTTAGCTGAACCAGGATGTAATGGGTTGATAGGTTTGCTGTAAAGCCAAACGGGGTGTTTGGGGCTCTGCCTTCTTTTTCCGCGTGCTTGCTTATCCCTTTGTAGATTATTTTCTAAAAAAGTTTCCCCGCGCACGGTGTCAGTGAGATCGGTCTTATCTCCCCCATGTCCAGAAAGTTCGTGGAGTAGCCGCGGCCAGTGGAGACTTGGTATGAGGAAGTCACCCACTCGACCACTCGAACGAGATCAATAATCTCGTTGTTCTTAATAAGTGCTTCTCTCCTTGTTCCTCTTTCCCTGGCTTTGGGATGAATAGTACCTTAGCGGTCTATCAAACATGGGCAATTTTTCCTTCAGCCCAGCAATTTTTAAAAAGTTTCTGTTAGTCTTGTTATTGCGACGTTATCGAGGTAAGCCAGCATCCTGACTGTAGCTCCGTCCTTGCCCAGAATGGCATTTCTTTTCATTTCCAGCGCGGCTGTTGTTACCTCCCTTATCAATATTTCTCTGTCGTTTTCAAGATTCTGCTCTCCTCCGTACTCTGGTGGCGTTTTGTTGTTTCCACCGACCTGATTGTATTTGTGCCTTTTAGTTTCTCGATTAGTTCCCTCTCGCTGCCCTTGTGGCCATTTAGGGCTATAGTCAGGTTCTCTGTCTCCTCCCCTTTCTTTCTTTAGGAGATCGATTTTGTTAGCCTTTATGTTCTTATTAACTCCGTTCCGTTTAAAGGGGTGGAGACACCAAATTTGTGGTTCGCGCGTTCTTAGTTTCAAACGCTTCTTATGGCTCCAGGAAGCACGATACACACTCAAATATTCATATATTCACAGTGAATAATTTATTATCGCATTTTTAGGTGAACGATTTTCGGTTTCGGTTTCGGAACGCCGAGTTGTACAGTGACGTCACAGAGGGGGAAGATCAACTACTTCGCATGGTCACGTGGGCCCACAAAAGTTGTGGCGCACCTACTGCTGCATCGTCTGCTTTCTCACACACGTGCTGACCAGCGCATGAAAAAAAACAACGGCATGGCTATAGCAGCTCGGATTCTGACGGATCTGATTCCAATGAGTGAGGACATCGACCTTTTTTTTATCACACGCTAATATCGCCTTCGCGGGTTCGCGTGAGGATGCGAAACACTTTGCATTATGCCAGTGAGCATCGCTGCGCCGCTCTACCCAAGCTGCGCCCACAACCGGTGTCACACTTCGCCGCCGTGCAGCCGTACCTGAGCGCTGCTTGGGATGGTGTACAAATATCACAAGAAAAGACAAGATCACCTTGTTATCAGAACTGCCAGCTATACTCGAGCAGCGACAAAGCATATACCTGCTTATGTTGGGAGCTTTCGGCAACGGCACCGCTCGCGGGCGCTCCGGGCGACGAGCTCTGCTGCTGCCTGGCTACCATGGTCGTCGCTAGGCCTATAGCCTGTTTCGCAAGCGGCCGGCGCTTCGGAAGTCGCCTGCGCTATAATAAAAGGCCTACTTTTCACAAATAGCTTTTGTGTCAACAGCATCATCTCACAATAAAATAATAGTATGGTCAATCTCTTCGACGCCTTCGGCAGCGGAGCTTGCGGGCGCCAGGCGAGCCGGACCCGAACGTCGGGCCAGCGGCAGCTGCGAGGCGGTTGTGGCAAGACATTTGCTCATATCACAGTTGTTACCTCTACCAGCAGCTCAGTATTAGCCAGCGATCCTGAAAAATGACAATTTTTTCACATTTCTTGTCCCATGGTTTATTATTTACGTCAAGAACACTCTTCAGCTCGCTTTTATGACGTCGGCAGACGGTATCCAGGCTGGCCGACCGGCCGGCAGGCTCGGCGTACTTCACGTCCGCACAAGAAAATACAAAACAGCCATGCTACCAGAAAGGATATGCTTCCTAGATTCGAGATACGACAGCATGACTGTGCTAAAAGTGGATCTTTCGGCAACGACACTGCCTGCGGCAACGCCGGGCGACGACCTGCGCGCTGGTCCCAGAATGCCCTAGTCGTCGCTAGGCCTAGCTGGTTTCGTATCGACTTCGCAGCTGAGGGCGCTTCGGGACTGGCCAGCGCTCAGAAACGTGCTCCGCTCGGCACCCCTTTACTGTGAACTCGTCCCATAATAAGAGATATGTTCGATTTCCACGACGTCTTCAACAACGGAACTAGCAGACGGCAGGCGAACCGCACCAGGTAGCACCAGCACAAAACCGGCTATGGGATGAAATTTGCTTGCTTCGCAGTCATCACTTCTACCAAGAACTCGGTATTTGCCAACGATCGTCAGAAACGATGCATTTTTGTTATTCATATATCCCAGGGTTTGCTATGAACGTGAACAAACAATACTATCGCGTTCTTCAGATGCCGGCGGTCGGCTAGAAGACTGGCGCAGGCCGCCCGGCTCCAAGGAGTGCGCCCTATGTCATCATGACGCTGCCGCTCTCCGCGTTCGCATTGGCTGCCGCTTCCCGTCGTTGCGTTTGCCGCGAGCGGCCCGCCGTTGACATCTAGCAGGCCGGACGCAGGCATGCGCAGGCGGCGAGCTGCAATCGGACCGTGCGACGCTGCTCGCAACGGCGCGCCGCAAACCGAGCGAGGGGCGGTTAGCAGCAAATGCGGCTCGCTGGTGCGTCGACTGCGCTCACGCGGCTGTGTACCGCACATTGTACGTCACTGTATTTTGATATGACGTCACTAAAACTTTAATTTTTCTTCCCACCTTGTGACGTCAGGGTTGATGGCGCTAGCGATGGCTCTAGATCGTGAGAGTGAGCATTTAGGTAATCTTTGTAACCGAATTAAAATATTTTTTAAGCGTTTGTTGTGTCCAACACTTGGCTGTCAGTGCCCTTGCATACATAGAAATCCCATAGCAGGCTTTTTATAGCTTCAAAATTTGGTGTCTCCACCCCTTTAATGAGTAACATTGTCAATGCCAGTTGGCCTTGGCAAGCGGCAAGCCCCCAAGTATATTGTTCTGCTCTTTCATTGAGTATGGCTATTCGTTTCTTTACCTTCTTGTTAGGCCGCTGCTTGTTCTATACATTCTTAAGGCTTCTTGAGGCCTCGTATCGGTGTTGGCAGTTCGGGTTCATTCTTGGTGTTTCCTCAGTTGTCTTTATGCATTTCGTATGTTGCCTGATTTCGCGTAGAAGTTCTTCGGGCCTCACTTCGTAGTCTGATTTCTTCCCCCTCTCTCTGCATTCTGTGTTCCCTGGTTTTGTTACAGTCTGTTAGCTTGGCTTCCTCTCTTGCTCTTTTTCTTCTGCTGCATTCTATCGTAGTTATGAGAAGGTAATCATCACTGCCTGGATTTTTTTTACTGCCCTCTGAATTCACCCTCCTAGCACTGTTGACCAGTGAGATCTTGGCATGTGTCTAACCTACTAACACCCTAACATTTCCTAACCTCGTTGCTTTCTTGAATCTATGAGTACGGTGATGATTTCTTTTGTTAAAAGGTAGGTTAATGGTCTTTTCTTTCCCCGCCTCTTGTAGTGCTTCGTGAAGATATCGAGTTTGGCATACTTGTTGCTCGTTCTGCTACTTATACATATAAGATAGAATTGGTGCGGTTGTATTTGCTTACTGATATAATTTTCACAAACATCACGTATTCTCTGAGATCTGGCTCTGACGCTAAGTATCATTTGCTAATCATTATGTATTTCTAATTACCTTCTGGTATGTATTGTACCCTGATATTCCTGCTGCCGTATTTTTCTCTTGTAGCGCTGTTATTTCAGGGTTATATGTTGGTTCCTCTGTGTATTGCTGCCATATTGGTTGTTTTTTGGTTGAAGCGTGTGCAGTTTTATTCAAATATTGTTAGTTTTGTTATCATTCGTTCAGTGTTGCCTCTGTCCACCTTGAATTCCTATCCAGCTAACTTGCCGCTGTGCTGTCAATGATGCGAATTAAAATCAAAATACAGCGGCTCTCACCTCTACCGCTCTCTCAAATTAATTTCTCAAAACAGCGTGAACTGTACGACAATGCGGTCTTTGCACGCGAATTTTGCGGAAGTCAGAGATTACGTCCCTTGTAGTTGTAAGTAAAAAAAAAAATTACTTAAACACTCATCTATAGGCAAAATCTGAATGTTTGCTTTCAGAATTGGAACTGAGGAGTAAATAGTTGCTTTTTGCTGAAAAAGGTTCCTGACAATAAGAGACCATTGCTTTGTATCGGACGCCTCCGAAAGCCACGTGGCAAATGGGTGCCATTATTCATTCATGGAACGCTAACATTTTTTTGATGTACAAAAACAAAGCTTTGTGATATACGGTATGACAAGATGCTGAGTAATTTACACAGTATTTTATGCCTGGGCTGTCTGAGAGTCCACTACATTTATCCTGATGTCCCGCTGGCGCATATGTAATGGAGTTGGAATCCACGCTATGGAAATCAGGGAAGCTAGGGAATGAATACGATGGTTCGAATATTGGGTTGGATACTCTGAAAACCCCATAAACATCTTTTTTCCCAAAAAGTCTTTTTTTCCAGATTAGAGCTCCGAAAGTCTAATTGAAGGACGGAGTTAGGACTGGTTTCACTGGAAAAAACTGCGTTAGTTAAGTATTAATGCAATGTTTATTTCTTTGCACCAATTGCTGTGCCACGACGAGCCAAACTGCAATAAAGAGCTCGATAGTTATATTTTCACCAACATTAAGCACATTAAGTGAAGCCCTGACGGGGCGATTTATAACACTGATTGCAATATATTGATTATTTAAGTCAAAAAACACAAAGCGGATACTCTTTCTGGCGAAGCCAAAGCTGGTAACCGCATATATGACAGGATGAGAAGTGTCACGCCGCCACCACTATTACAATTCCTCCCTAAGCTCACGGCAGCAAAAGCAGCTGGAGCGGAGGTACCTTTATTCACCAAGCCTGAATAATGACAATACCGTCGGGTAATGAATATCCATGAGCGAAAATAAATCTAGAAATGACTTACCAATACTGTGAGCTCTTTTATTCACGACGACAAGGACATCAAACTATGGTACCGAGTAGGTGACGCGAAATGTGGAATCCCTGGGTCAGAAGAAATGGGATATTTGCAGCCCTTACAAATGAGTTTGAACTGTCCATCTGGCTATAACAAACGTTCTCCACAAAACCATAATCACATACACCCCAGTAGCACAAGGTGGCGGGTCCATGCTGGTCCGACATAGCCAATGAGGGCTGGTGGCTGCCCGCAGTAAACCCGCATGGGTACCGCGTGAGAGCAGTGCTGGTACAAAACGCTGGGGCTGTCCACTTCACGCCTGAGTGGGACCTTCCTCGGCAGTGCTTGGGCTTAAACAGGCTGGGCAGCCCACCTGGCACAGTGGGGCGGGGTTTGAACCCAAATGCCCGATATTTTCTTTTTCTATTTTCGGTTTACAGGAATTGTGGGAATTTTTTCTGGAGGGCGACGCCGGGATTTCAGCTCAACGAGCTCCTTATTCTGTCGCTTATTACCTGCCACTGTTCAATATACCCCTCTCGGAATGCATCAAAGCTCGTGTTTCTGGTTCGATGGGCAAAAGATAGCGCGCACCGAGATGTCTCTAATCGGGAGAATAAATGGGGCGGGGGAGTGATCGTACCAAGCAAAAAGGATTGAGAAGCGAAAGTGCGAAAGTTTTGCCTCTGGGCCTGGTGTTGGTGAGCCCATGTGGGCATGGCGAGGGTTGGCGCATGTGGGCATGGCGTGGACTAGCCCACGTGGGCCTGGCATGGATTCGCCCTCGGGGGCCTGGCATGGGTTAGCCCATGTGGGTCCATGCTGCACTGCTGCACTGCCCCTCTGAGAAGCCCATTACTGCCCCTATGGGTCCCACAAGGGACCGAAGAAAGCCCCCTTTATCATTTTTATGCATACGGGCCATAGGGGTCCCCTGCTAGTCCTATGTAGCAAGCCCACTGGGCTGCCCCTGTGGGTACCGCGCGATGCCGAGTTGGAAATCCCGCACATATTCCACATCGGGCCCCCATGGGCAGCCGTGCCGGGCCCACGAGGGCCCGCAATTCAGAACACCGTTTGAGCTACTGGTGTAACTTCACGACATAATGACTTTGCAAAAACAGTCTGGTGCCTCCTCTCCACCAGAATTTTGTCTGAATGGAGTAAAGCGCTCCATGGAAACCCGCATGAGATATTGAGTACTGTCATGATCGTACTTCTGGCCACGTGGGCCTAGCAAGCAGCAGCTGAGAACCGTCGACAAGGCCGACAACCTCGCGGCGGCGGAAGACCAGTGTAGTGCTTGTGATGCCCCCCCCCCCCCCACCCTAGCCTAAGTGGATTAGGGCAGCGGACTCCCTCGACTGGGGTGAGCACGGCGGCAGCGGCTAAGGTCGAAGACCGGCGGAGGCCGAAGATGCGAAGGGAGCTGGCTAGGGCATTGGCAGCGGCGGATACAGCAGCGGCGTCAATTGGCCGAGTCTACCATTGGATCGCTGGACGACGGAGTGGTACTACACAAAGTCAAGCAGTTGCTGTTAATTGAAAGACGTCTGTGTACTCGACAGACGTTTCGTGTTTTGGGCATCCGGTGGGGTAGCACGAGGACGTTCACGGGATGGTAGACTGTGGGAGATTCATTTCCAGCAGTGTTTGATTACTCGGCATCTACCCCTTCCCATCGACCGAGCGGCGGACCGAACTGCCGAACGCTGTCCGATTGGACAGCGTTTTTCGAACTTTATTCCCCAGTCAGGGATCTGGGGAATGCGAACCCTATTTAACTCAGCTGTGAGTGTGGCCGAGAGACGCCTATTAACTCCCGTCGGCTCCCTTCCACTGATAGTCACTCTCTGTCGCTCTTTTGTAAATAATGTAAATCATTGTATAAAGTTTTCTTTGTCTTCCTCCTAACCCAGTTTCCCATCCTCCTCGTCCCATCACCGGTCAGGCCATGCTACCCGGGTAGCAACAGTACTTGGCTTCGTCGTTAGTGTCGTGAACTTTTAGCAAAACTGGAAGAGAATAGCCAACGCTTCCTGTAACGAGCCTGTGGCAGCGTTCGTTATGGGAGCACTTATTGTCCATGCTCTGAGTTAATACAGATGCAACTCTTGCAAACAGTGCGCAGTATGCCAGAGTTATCATTCACACACCCTGATACACCGTGTATAATAAGAACATTTTAAAGAAAGCATTCTTGTGATCTTTCTTCTTTTGGAAGCAGCAGTGATGTTACAATAGTTCAAGTGTTAGTTCACCACCTAACTCGCAAAAACGAATGAGAGTGTTTGGATGCAGATGGGGATTGCAGTGCAGTGACACCCAACTCTAATCATCACAAGGCCAGGGAACTGACTGTTAAAACGGCAATATCCGCCACGCCTTCAGTCATGGTACTCGAATCGGTTGGTTGTTAGTAGAACATTTTTGATACAGAAGGAGCGTCATTGCCTTGGGGTACAATGGGATAAAGTGCAAAAGTAGCTTCACAGACGGCGCGACTACAATTGCACTTAGATAGAGTTGTACATCTGTTACCTGATTTAGTGCACTTACTGGAGCCCACTAAAATTGTTGAGGGACCTGGATTGAGTTCGCTTCACTGCTCAAGACATGGTGAAATCTCAATAATATGCCTGCGAAAATTACGACATAAGAATGTGTAGGCAAGGGAACGGTGGCAGAAGCGAACGAGTAAAAGTGCGTAGAGAGAACGTGACGAAAGGCACACATAAACATAGACGAGATGCAGTACTTGGAACTGGCATGTTTACAAGAAAATCAGCTTCACAAAGAAGAGCGCCCCTTGTTGATTGTCCTTGAGAAGGAGAGAAGAGCCAAGGGGAAGAAGAAATGTACTGAAGTAGGACGCTCTGGTGGGCTAGTTGGTTCATTGGATGCGAAGGAGTAAAACTGCGCAAAGAGAAGAGAACGAAAGGCAGAAATAAACATAGACAAGGCGCAGTACTTGGAACTGGCAAGTTTACAAGGAAATTAGCTTCACAAAGAAGAGCGCCGCTTGTTCATTGTCCTTGAGAAGGAGAGAAGAGCCGAGGGGAAAAGAGATGTACTGAAGTAGGACGCTCTGGTGGGCTAGTTGGTTCATTGGATGCGAAGGAGTAAAACTGCGCAAAGAGAAGAGAACGAAAGGCACAAATAAACATAGACAAGGTGCAGTACTTGGAACTGGCAAGTTTACAAGGAAATTAGCTTCACAAAGAAGAGCGCCGCTTGTTCATTGTCCTTGAGAAGGAGAGAAGAGCCGAGGGGAAAAGAGATGTACTGAAGTAGGACGCTCTGGTGGGCTAGTTGGTTCATTGGATGCGAAGGAGTAAAACTGCGCAAAGAGAAGAGAACGAAAGGCACAAATAAACATAGACAAGGTGCAGTACTTGGAACTGGCAAGTTTACAAGGAAATTAGCTTCACAAAGAAGAGCGCCGCTTGTTCATTGTCCTTGAGAAGGAGAGAAGAGCCGAGGGGAAAAGAGATGTACTGAAGTAGGACGCTCTGGTGGGCTAGTTGGTTCATTGGATGCGAAGGAGTAAAACTGCGCAAAGAGAAGAGAACGAAAGGCACAAATAAACATAGACAAGGTGCAGTACTTGGAACTGGCAAGTTTACAAGGAAATTAGCTTCACAAAGAAGAGCGCCGCTTGTTCATTGTCCTTGAGAAGGAGAGAAGAGCCGAGGGGAAAAGAGATGTACTGAAGTAGGACGCTCTGGTGGGCTAGTTGGTTCATTGGATGCGAAGGAGTAAAACTGCGCAAAGAGAAGAGAACGAAAGGCACAAATAAACATAGACAAGGCGCAGTACTTGGAACTGGTATGTTTACAAGGAAATCAGCTTCACAAAGAAGAGCGCCGCTTGTTCATTGTCCTTGAGAAGGAGAGAAGAGCCCAGGGGTAAAGAAATATACTGAAGTAGGATGCTCTGGTGGACTAGTTGGTTCAGTAAAACTGCAAAAAGAGAAGAGAACGAAAGGCACAAATAAACATAGACAAGGCGCAGTACTTGGAACTGGCATGTTTACAAGGAAATTAGCTTCACAAAGAAGAGCGCCGCTTGTTCATTGTCCTTGAGAAGGAGAGAAGAGCCAAGGGGAAGAAGAAATGTACTGAAGTAGGACGCTCTAGTGGACTAGTTGGTTCATTGGATGCGAAGGAGTAAAACTGCGCAAAGAGAAGAGAACGAAAGGCACACATAAGCAGAGACGAGGCGTAGTGTGTGCATCAGTGTGTTTTCCGTCCCATTCTCCTGGTACTGTCTCTAGTTTTTCGCTTTTGCACCCCGTCCAGCCACGCCGGACAGAGGGATAGAAGGACGCAGCGGTCGCTATTAGAGACAAAGGAGGCTCCAAGGCACCCCTGCCGTTTCCAGGGAGGTAAACATTGTAAGGATTAGTTTTCAGTCTCCTGGAAGCCTGTTATCTGAGGAACATTTTTACGCTATATTAACTGTGGAATGATCGTGAAACTAATATTGCTTTGCATTAGGTGAATAAAAAGCTGCATTTTTGGTTATTGTAGTAGTACTACCAACGCAATTAACAGCATCAGTGATTGGAGAGTAGTGTGCAAGAAGGGAAGTTCTGTGCCAGATGCACCTGCTCCTAGTTCGAGCCCATTAGACAACACAGAATAACGAAAACAGTCGCAGTAATGTAAAATAAATCACACGTCGCAGGCAAACCTATCAATTCTTTAGGGTGAGCGGGCGCCCATGGCTGCAAAGCAAATACGCTAAGGTGAGGCAAAGCCTGGCTGTGCTGCGGAATTCCGCCAGATATGATCCTCTTTTCATCTAAATGACCCTTTTTTCATGAAAATACTGTGTATGCCCAGCTGGCGGATGAGCGGAAGTAAGCCTGTCTGGGAAAATGGCCCTGAACGCAAAAAAAAAACAGCGTCAGGAGCTAAATGACTCCAAAAAGTGCCAAAGGGTAAAGGCAGCGCGTTAAACTTCCCGGTTTTCAAACTTTGAGCCAAAAGTCTGCTTTCTTACTTGCGCGACCACGTGCCGCGTTTGCTTTAAAGCTGTACAGCAGAACTAGAGATTGAACTCATCGTCACGTGTCAGCCCAAGCAATTCCTGCAACATAAATTTTGCTGGGTTACGCTTGAAATTTTGGAACTCCGCGTTTCACAATCTTGTGCCCAACTTGGTGAACACAACTGCACCTTTTTCAGGTATGAAAGCCCTCAGTGTCTGCAACGATACGCTTTTTGTGAAGTTGCTGTGCAAACTCAGGACAACGGACAGCAGTGCCTGCAAACAAGTTATGCTAAACGGCCAGTAGAATGTGCGCTGGACACAGCACGTGAATGAACTCGCGTCGTTAAAACGCTAAGCCGAATGCGACTATTTCGTGTAGTGTGGATTCCTTCATGCTTCATTCAGGCAGCCCGCACATACCTGTCAATTTTGGTGCTGAATATTTTTGCTGTTAACGTCTTTCGGGAAAATATTGCGCACCAGATTAATTCCGCAAAATTTAAGTGCTCCTCTACGCGGTGACACACCCCTATCGCGTTTTGGTGCTCAGGCCACGGTCACGGGACTGATCTTTATAGTAGCGATGGGTACATTTCTATAGAGGAGTGTTACGACCTCACATACTGCACGCGCCCACACGGGACTTAGAGGCAAAGAAACACCGATGTCTTCGTCAGAATGAACGGAGGGACTGCGGAGTTGATCTTCGTTACCTGAGGCTCTCAGCTTTTCTCCTCATGGCGTCGATGCTTGGGGGCACCGGAGGACCGACTTCCAGCGGTGTCGTCTCGGGCCTTGCTGGTCGCCCTACTCAATAGCTATTCTTCACTTCTTGTCGTCCACTCTGGCGATCCTTCTTTCCAGGCTGGAGCGTCTCTGTCACCCTTCTGCTCTGCATTTTCCCACTGGCTTGGGCCTTTTGTCGTCCGGCAGGCGCCATTGTCACTCTTGCAGGGGTGTGCTTTACCAGATCAATGCTTGTTGGCTTGGGAATAAAGATAACGTCCAGGCAAGAAATGTTGTTGCCTAGTTGGTAAGCCGTAACCTCACAAGAACGAGCGCAAAAGGTCAACAGACAAGTTTGAAGGACGAAGACACGAACAGAAGCGCTGCAGATCAGCACTTGTGTCCCTGTCGTCCTCCTTAATTCTTGTCTCCGGTCCCTTTGCGCTGGTTCTTCTGAGACGGCCAGGCGTCACCCTTTAGACCACTAATGAGCCTTGTCCCCTGACGTCCGACGATTCTTGGCGCCTTAATGTCTCTTCTTCGAGCATCCCAGGAGTCCCACAAACGGATGTCAGGAGAACTGCCTTCAAGTTTTGTGTAGACCCATTTTGTGCCTGCCGAGGTCCTTTCTTGAAAGAGCGTTTGGTTCCACCAAGCCTGGCGCTATTTTTTCTTTTGCATTTTTTCTTTGTGCCACTTTCTCTAACCTTTTTTCCTCTCAGGCACAACTTCGTTTTTAGCTGCTGATGTGCCTTCCCTCGATCTCCCTTCCATCACATTTCAGGTGCAAACTTTCTCTTGCGGCAACAAAAGGTCCCGAAAACGAAACGACCCTATCTCCCCCTACCAACAGCCCACCGTCGTCCCCCCGTGACTCGCCTTCGAATACCGTGATGCATCACTGTGTCAAAGCCTGGACTCGACGGTTACGGTATGTGACTGGCACTGCGGCGACGCAACCAGCACGCCGAAAAGCATGCACGCTTGAGCTGACGGCATTCGTACTCTGCGCAACCGAAAATGCACATCTGATACGTTGTGTGAGCTCTGACGTAATTCATTAGTCTGGCCTCCAATATCATATTAATTTCATAACACCTTCCTTTTATATTGCATTCGGAAAATATTATTGTTCTGGTTGAATATGCTGCGTTGACTACGCTCCGCTTTATTTTTCTCCAGCAGGAAAAGAGAACGCGACAAAGCGCTGGGACGACCTCTTTGTGCCAACTATCATTGCGAAATCTCTAGCTTGACGTCATGCGCGAACGAATGAATAAAGAATGGTGATAAATTTATTTTCCGTCTTTTGTGGAACGGGTTAACCGAACGCTGACCACCTTTCGAATAAGCGGGGTGGAATTTCATGTAGCCCGACATACGTTGTGTTCATGAAGACCTTTGTCACATATAATTCGTGCAAGGTGGGAGTCAGAAACGCTCAATGTTCTACTGGTCAAATGTTTATGGGAATCCCCCAAGGTGTAGTAGATTTTTTTAAGAAGGGAGTCATTACTCATTGACATCCACCCAAGTGCAGCCACAAGGTTACAAAGGAAAGGGAAACTTCGTAGTTAAAAAAATTCATCCTGCTCCGGGGTTCGAACCCGGGACCACCACTTCACTGGAGCAGTCGCTCTACCAATTCAGCCGACCTGGATGGCAAACTTATGGTAGGGCGAGAGCGAATTGCTCAATAACTCGAAGTGGGAACTGTGGCGGTGAAATGTTCAGGGGAACCTCCCGAGGTGGAGTACATTTGTAATAAGGAAGTCATTACTCATAGACATCCCCCCGGGCGCAGCCATACGGCTACAAAGGACAACGGCTACAAGCTTTTCTCTGTAGCCGTATGGCTGCACTCGGGTGGATATCGATGAGTAATGACTCCCTTATTATTATTCCACTGCATCAGGCCACTCATATTATGTGTAGCAGCTTCACGCCGTTTCTCTTTCGATTGCCAGGTTGCAGGCATTCCAGAAAATACTGAATTCCTGCCTCTTGCGGAGTTTCTCCAAATAGTCTCTGCTTAAAAAGGCATGGACTGTCAGCGGAATCTTTTCGTGTGCTTTTCAAGTAAGAGCTCCGTCCCCCATGCTACATGCATGCAAAATGTCATAGATGGATTCTTCAGTCTTTTTTTCAAAACAGAGATGCACGCACTCTCTTCACCGTTCAGCACATTTTGCAAAACGGTGCAAGCCGTCTTTGAATGCAATATTATCACTTTGTTCAATCACTTTGTTAAAAATTGTTGTTTTGATGTCTATGGGGATGTTCTAGTACTACCTATGCCCTAACCTTGCTAGAATAAAAAGCAAAACAAACCAGCTCGTAAGTTAGAGATATGTAAATATGATATAAAGATAAAAACAGCTTTTATTCTCTTAAACACTATATTTTCCTGGTGTGGCTTTTATTACGGTTATTTATAGTGTGACACAGCGCATTAATATAAGCAATCGGTCATTAAGTGAAAGATAAATTTTAAAAAATCGATTTGACATCTTGCAGTTAATGTGTCTGACGTTTTTAAGCACCGTGTACAAATTATCCTGTAAAAGTGTTTTCGAATCATCTCCTCGCACACTGTGCGCTGCTCTGCTAACTTCATTGTAATATTTATAAATTTTTGTCTTTTTTTGGCGTGGTCATCGATATGCTGCTTATCGCATCACACATCTCTTTGCAGCTTCGATGCATTCTGGAGTCATCGCGCAAAAGCTGGGCGAGGAATTCGTTTCAAGGCAGTGAAGCAGTTCTCTTGCAATAGGAGTGCTATCAGTAATTCCGATATGACTCTGTGATGCCTTTAATGAACTCAGGTCTCTTCAGGAGCACCAAGCAGTAAACAGCCTTCATTCAGCATCATGATACTTTTTTCCCCTTGAGCGACCAGGAGAAGACACGACATATCTAGCACGCTACCACACATACACTAAGGACCCTCAAACAACCCAGTGCGATTAAACACGAGGAACGCCAACTTCCTGCTGGGGGTTCCGGTGCTAGCTGCTACGTCGTCTTGCCTCTGCGTGCTGCAGGTGCAGGACTGTGGATGGTTGTTGCCGGCAACGTAGCACACGAAAGGACGGGCAAGGCTTGGCCACCGGGAAAGGTATACCCGCATGCAATCGGCTGACGGTGACGTCCTCGCTACCAGGAGGCTAGTACCAGCAGGTAGGAGCGGGTCGGTAGACCGCCTGGCTACCAGGAGGGCTGTATCAGCAGGCAGGAAAGTGTCGGGAGACCGCCTGGCGACGTAAAGGCAGGCGTGAGCCTGCAGCAGGGTAGTGTGGTGCTGCGCGGGCAGCCAGACCCCGGACCTCTGTGTCCGGCTGGTGCTGGCTAGCTGGCCTTGGAAAACGCCGAGCTCCAAAAAGGACGTCCCGTTGCCCAGCCACACACAGCCACGGCTGCCTTGACCCAGAGATCCGACGTTCTATCCTTCACGTGCCCCGGCTCACCCACCGGGAACCGCACTGTGGCACAACCAATATCATCACAAGCACCCCCAGTTTCAAGACTGTGTTTTGCAACAGTTCTGGCACCATGGGGGGGCGGGGGGGGGGGCGCGGGGGGGGGGGTGGAACGGGAGAGCCCCACGCGAGGAAGTTTTAAGGCGTTCATGCGTACAAACCAACGCGAGTGCACTCACGGGAAAGGAGAAAAGAGGGGACAAGAAACCATCAATGTCATCGATTTAGCATAACAGCTATACGCTTCAGTCACCAGGAGCTGTGATGTTGGTGAAACGCGGTTAAGATAATCAGCACCCACATTATCGGTTCGTTTTATGTAGTCGATGGTGTAAATATACTCTTGTAAAATAAAATCCAAAGCAATACCCTGTTTTTTATACGTCTAGCGGATTTCAGACATTGATGTGGCTGGTGGTCGCACTGATTGACAAACGGTTTCGCATGCAAATATATATTAAGCTTCTGCACCGCCCACGCTACCGCTAAGCACTCACGTTCAATGGTGGAATAACGGCTTTCTCTGGGCAGCAGCTTGGGACTAGCGTAGGCACTGCGCCAAGACTTATTCTAAAGGCATATGTACGAAGAACGAAAATCTTCGATAGGTACGCTGCTTCCAGGATTGGCGTATCACTCAGTTGCTCCTTGAGGATGGTGAATACATTTTGGTGGGCAGGTCCCCAGGTGATCACGTTATGTTGACCTTTCTTGATTGTGAAACCAGTCGAGGGCTTCGTAATCTCACCGTAGTGCGGAATAATCTTCCGTTAATATCTCAGGAATGATTGCAGAGCTTTGTTGTTGGTTGGCCGGTTGGCGCCCAAAATCTTTTCTGGGTTTTTCAAAAGGGGTTGTACTTACCAGTTCCCCTTTTAGGTTTTTCAAAAGGGGTTGTGCTTACCCGTTCCCTACACGCTGGCCTAAGAAAGAGATGTTGCGCTCTCCTATTTCGCACTTGCTCGGCTTTATAGCCATCTTCACCCTTTCTATCTTCGCGAATACCTCTCTGAGAGTTTCCAGATATTTCTTCCACGTGTCAGTGGCGATGATGACATCATCAAAATAGAGTTGAAGGCGTTTTACATCGCCAAGCACCGCTCTTATGAGCCATGCAAAAACTGCAGTCTTGATGCCGACAGGCATATATAAAAAGTGGTGACGCCCCGACATGGTAGAAAATGCCGTTTACTCGTGGACATACTGGGCCATTGGGACTTGCCATTAGCCTTTAGTAGAGTCAAAATAGGAACAGCACGATTTGGGGCGCCTACCTGGCGCAACAGCTGACCGCTACTCAGCCAGTGTGGCACGGCGTTAGGAAAGCGGCATTCTAAAATGAAGTTGCATAGGTAGTGGAACAGCTGACAAGCTCTTTCTTGGGAGATATTAATATGTCCTCTCAGTGAAGCTCTAATGCTGCCGCATATTGGCGTGTTCGTGTTCGACTTCGCCAAAGACGATTCAACACCACCGCCTACCAGTCGTATTTTTTTTTTTATTCAAATACCTCACGGGCTCCGACTGGAGTATTATGTGAGGGGGGTTACATAACTGGGGTGGGAAAAAGAAGCAAGTAGAACATGGTTATTTTAACATCCTTATACAAAGAACAAGCAACCAACCAGAAAATAGAACTAAATTGAAAAACGCACTACAGAACACACTTCAGAAGAAAATGCTACTTATTTTTTCTTTGAAAATAACATGATCTGAGATGTGAACAATGTTGTCAGGAAGACTATTCCAATAAATGATTGCACGGGGCAGGGCTGATGAGTTGAATGCAGTGGTCCTTCCCGAAAGGCGCTTAAAACTGAGGTGATTATGCAATCGGTGAGATGTGCGGGCCGGTTTTGTAAGGGGTAGTGTGAAGGAATGATGGCTGTACACAATTTTATGGAAGAGACAAATAAGTGCTATTGTTCTGCGAGATTCTAAGGATGGAAGGGATAACGAAGCCTTAATGTTAGTTATACTGGAATGTCGGCAATAGTTGCGAGAAATGAAGCGAGCGGCACGATTTTGTACGCGCTCTAGGGAATTAATTAGGTACTGTTGGTGAGGTGACCAAATGGAAGATGCGTATTCAATTTGAGGGCGGACGAATGTCTGATATGCGAGCTGGCGTGTGGAAGAAGGCGCACCTCTGAGGTTACGCTTTAAATAACCTAATGTACGGCTAGCTTTGGCAGCAATTTTTTCTATGTGGGTTTTCCATGAGAGATTAGATAAAAAGTGAACGCCAAGGTACTTGTACGATGACGCAAGAATGACTGGACTGTTGTTAAGCGAGTAAGTGAAAAGGTAATTAGACCGTTTACGGCTAAATGTCATTAACTGGCATTTATCAGTGTTAAGGGACATTTGCCATGATGAGCACCAGTTATTAATGCGATGTAGACCTTCTTGAAGGGCAATGTGGTCATTAAAGGAGCGGATTTTGCGATAAATAACGCAATCGTCTGCAAACATTCTGAGTGTTGAGGTAATGCCTAATGGGAGGTCATTGATATAAATCAGAAAAAGTAACGGGCCTATTACACTACCTTGCGGTACGCCTGATGTTACATCAATTAAAGGGGATGAATGGTTATCAATAGAAGTGAATTGTTTTCGAAATGATAAAAAGTTTCTTATCCAAGAAATTGTTCATGAATCGAGGCGCAATGATGAGAGTTTCGCTATTAAACGGCAGTGTGGAACGCGGTCAAAGGCTTTAGCATAGTCTAGGAATATAGAGTCGATTTGAAGATTTTCGTCCATACCGTGAAACAGCTCATTAGTAAATTCGAGTAGTTGTGTTTCACATGATAACCCTTTTCTGAACCCATGTTGTTTTGAAAAGAAGAAACCGTTGCCTTCTAAATGTAATGCCGTGTTAGATGCAATGATGTGTTCGAGAAGTTTGCAAGATATACATGTCAGAGATATTGGGCGATAGTTAGCAACGTCAGTTCGGTCACCGGATTTGAAAATTGGAATAACTTTTCCAATTTTCCACTCGTATGGTATCTCGCCTGTTGAAAGTGATTGCCGAAATATATGAGTGAGTATGACGCTGGAATGAGCCACGGTATGTTTCAAAATTTTCGAATTAATCCCGTCAATACCACATGAAGTACTTAATTTCAGATTGTTAATCAATGTCGCAACGCCGTCAACAGTAACGTCTATTGGGCTCATGTAGTCATAGTCATATTCTGATGCCGATGGAATATTGGAATAGTCTTCCTTCGTGAACATATTGGCGAAAAAGTTATTGAAAGTCTGAGGGCGTTCGTCTTGAGCAATGGGGTCTCCAGCCTCATCAATCAACGTAAAATCTGAAGAAGTTTCGGAAGGTGATAATGTTTTCCAAAATTTCTTTGGATTGTGCTTAAGGAGGGATTGCAGATCGTGAGCCATGAACTTATGCCTAGCTTTCCGTATGGCCGCGCAGTATTCTTTATCAGCGTTTTTATGTTTTTCCCATGATGCGGGTGTTTTGAGCCGTATAGCTGTTTTAAAAAGTCGTTTTTTTTTGTTCATCAACGTACGCAGGTTCCTGTGGTACCACGGCTTAGATGAGTTAGCACGGAAAGATATGCGGGGTATATAGGTGTTCATTAACTGCGTGAGCTTATCTTTAAAGTGACGCCAGTTTTCGTTAACAGATTGATTAGGAAAGGATTGCAGTAAGGAATCACAGAATGTTTGTAAGCCGAGGTTAAAGGCATCGTAGTTCGCTCTGTTATAGTCGAAGATATATTTCTGAGGTGGTCTGCGTTGGTGTGACGGCATTTTTAGAGTGAAATGGAGCAGTTTGTGATCACTGAAACCATCCGTGAGGGAGATCGGGCTTATATTGTCTGGAGCCGATGTGAGAACAAGGTCTAATATGTTAAGGTCGCGCGTAGGTTGAGAAACTAGCTGAGTTAAAGAAAAGTCTAATGTTAGTTCAACGAAATTAAGCGAGTCCTGTGCCGATGCAGTTAAGGTATTCCAGTTGATATTCGGGTAATTAAAATCACCGAATAAATAAATGTCGGCCTTTGGGAAGTTACTTCTTATATCTAAGAGGTTGGCATGCAAATTTGTTACGAAAGAGTCTGAACTATCTGGTGGTCGGTAACATATGCCAAGAAGAGAGTTAAGCGATGAGGACGTGATGCAAACCCATAAAATTTCTAGAGGGGACGAAATGTTAACACGAAAGGAAGGAATGTGTTTCTTTATGGCGATCATCACGCCGCCTCCTCTTTTATTAGGTCTGTCATTGCGGTAAATAACAAAATCACGAGAGTCAGGTAAGATTTCGTCGTCAGTTATATCCGAGTGCAGCCACGTTTCTGTTAAAGTTAATATGTCAGAGTTACTATCTTCAAGATATGAGTAAAGTTCGGTGCGCTTTGGAAGGATGCTACGTATGTTAGTGAAAGATATGGAAAGCGAAGAGTGGGCAGTGCCGCCGTATGAAGGTTGTGGCTGATAGTCAGAATTGTGTACAACCGCTCTTCGTTTTTGCTATCGGGTACATTGTTTGACAGTGTCAGAAGCAGCGTCGTACATATATACAGTGTCGTTCATGCGCAGTTTATCGACCCTAAGCTTAAACGATCCGCCCTCCGACTTTGCGAAATCTAGCAGTTTTTTCCTGGCCAGGCGTGTTGGGAAAGAAAAATCTTCGCGAACGACATACTGTGTGTCTTTAAACTTGTGGCCTTTATCTATGATCTGCTGTTTGTCCTTGTAGTGCGCAAACTTGACGATGATCGGCCTACACTTCTCTGGTTGGTATCGACCATCACACGATCAACACCGGACATAATAAAGGATGTTTAGCGCAACGACACAACACAAGAAAGCTCAGACGTTAACCCTCTTAAAGTATATTTCTTCTACATCAAGCTCGCAATCCTTTCTTCCTTCTACTGACCTTCAGGACGTCAATGCGCTCCTGACAAACATTTTGTCTGCGACATGCTGCCGTGCTGCCGTGCTGCCGTGCTGCCGGTACCATGCCGTGCTGGGTACCTGGGATACTGCATCAGGAAATCTGTCACGCCAGTGGAAGTGAGTGCTTTGTTCGGCCCTTTGGCACCCTCAAGGGGTCATATGAAGCGTGTGTGCAAGATCTGGCGATCGGAACTGTGGCGACAAGTTCGTTTTTACACAGACTGGCTGCGAGTAATCTGTTTTGCTCAGTACCCGGAATGGATCGCTCAAAGAAGGTTCCATTATCTTAGAAGCAAAGCTGCCCGTCTCACAGAGGTTTGGTGGAATTGGAATTTGAAATGGCTTCTTGGTGCTATGGGAAAGTTGAAGAAGCCGCAACCTAAAAATGGTAGCCTTAACGTCATGGGTGACGCATCCATTCCTTCTAACATTTCTAGACTTCTTGAGAAAGGCCCCAAGTTTGGACTAGAGCCATGGGTTTCTCCCCACGAGTTGACGGCCCTCAACAGGCTTGTGGCGAAAAAGGCCCCTCAAGAGGACCGAGACCGCTGCCTCCTGGACGGAATGGACTGTCTTGCCAAGAAAGTTACACGGACAGAACCGAACTGCTCTAGAGACCCTTTGCGTGGTGTTGTCAAGTTCTTCAGGGATAATCAGCTTTGTCTCTTGGTGGCTTTGTAGTTTTGCCAAAAGCCATGTACAAAGATAAGGCAGCACAGGCCATAAACAAAAACTTTGTAGCTGTAAAAAAAGGACAAACAAGGATCAAAAGTAAAGCAATAGAACTGTGTAAACGTCTGGATCTGCATAGACTTGCTAAAAATATTTCTAATAGCGGAAGCGGGGCCTTAAATGTATTTTTCAGCGTTAAGACACATAAGCCCGAAGCCCCTTTCCGTACAATTGTGAGCGAAGGTGGGACAACGCCATGGTCACGATCAGCACGTGGTAGCATATGCCAGCCGTTCGTTGAGTAAGAGCGAAAGAAATTACACGGTTACTGAGCAAGAGTGTCTCGCCGTTGTTTTCGCTGTACAGCGCTTCCGCTCCTATCTGTACGGGAATGCTTTCACCGTCGTGACCGACCACCACTCGCTTTGCTGGCTAGTGAGTCTTCGTGACCCCTGTGGCCGGCTTGCTCGATGGGCTTTGCGCCTACAAGAATTTAATTTCACTGTGGTGCATAAAAGCGGCCGCAAACACTCAGATGCCGATTGTCTTTCCTGTTTGCCGCTTCAAACTACTGATGACGACGCAGACAACTTTGATGAATACTTGGCGTCACTTTCACAAGCCTTCCCCGATCTTCAAGTTTTCCGAACTGAGCAACGCAAAGACCAAACATTAACCTCTTTGTTTGATGCCGCTCAAGATTCTGTAAAGAATACTTTTTGCATTCGCGACGGTTTGCTTTATAAGAAGAATTTCGCTTCAGGAGGAGCACACATGCTTCTTGTCGTACCCGAAAGCCTACGCATCACAGTTCTTGAAATGATGCACGACGATGCCACGTCTGGGCACTTGGGAGTGACACGCACACTCCACCGCACACAACAACGATTTTACTGGCCTAACATGCGTTCAACCATCCAGCACTATGTAGCCAGCTGTGTGCAATGCCAGCGCTTTAAGCTGCCGACTTCAAGTCCACCGGGCAAACTGCGGCCAATCACACCTCCAACAGCCCCGTTTGAGCAAGTTGGCATTGACCTCCTTGGACCTTTTCCACGGTCCTCTAAAGGAAATCGATGGATTCTTGTGTGCGTAGACCACTTAAACCGTTATTGTGAGACAGCCGCGATACCAGCTGCTACTGCGTCTGAAGTATCTAACTTCTTACTTCGATTCGTCATTCTTCGGCACGGCCCTCCTGCAGTTCTCATTAGCGACTGTGGACGCCAATTTACAGCGGACGTTGTTGAAGGACTTCTCCGCCTTAGTAGCTGCAGTTTTCGCCACTCCACGCCATGTCAGCCCCAAACGAATGGTGTGGTAGAATGCACTAATCGGACGCTCACCACCATGCTTGCTATGTACGTCGCTGCAGATCATAAGGACTGCGATGGCGTCCTCCCGTTCATTACTCATGCATACAACACAGCGCAACATGAGACAACTGGCTACAGCCCCTTTTACCTGCTCTATGCTCGCTCGCCTCGCTGTGGCCTTGACACCATGCTACCATTTTTCATCCACGATGAACCTTCTCTTGCGACCACACTCTGCAGAGCTGAAGAAGCTCGCCAGCTTGCCCGCGTTCGAATTTTATCTTCGCAAGAGCGTTCCAAGAACCGCTACGACGTCCAACACCAAGAAGTTTCTTATGTTCCTGGTGACATTGTGTGGTTGTGGACCCCTCTACGCAAGCGTGGTCTGTGTCAGACACTGCTATCCCACTACACTGGACCGTTTGTTGTGTGGGAGTGCATAAGTGACGTTAATTACGTTATGTCACGACTAACTGCTAGTGGTCGACGGTCACGCCAGTCTCGGGTGGTGCATGTAGCCCGCCTCAAGCGATTCCATCCCAGACGGTCTATTTAACTCGCCTGACGGGCTTCGTCTGCGAGGAGGGAAATGTCACGTGCTTCCACAGAACCTCGACGGAAGAAGCAGAAGATGAAGGACTGACCAGCAGAGAGAAAGGAAGAGAAAGAGCTGAAGGACGCTGGTAGGCGTCCTGCTTCCTGCTTTCATCCTGCTTCGACCAATCACCTCTGTGAATAAACCCACGTGCGTGCTAAGCACGTAACAATATAATGGCGCACATATACACGTCAAGCGAGCGAGTGCAGCCAAAAGCGCCCCGCTAGATGACATTGTTTAAATTTAAACGCCATCACATAGATGCTATGGTATTGCTCAATCAGTCAGGCATTTCTTTTTATTCTGGGGCGCTCTATTTAAAAGGTGCCATTGAGTGTTCATGCCACTTGTCTGTACTTATGAAGGAAACATGATCAGATGATGATGAAATAATTTTCCTTGGAGCTAATATTGGTGGTCGGTCTCCCTATTCCGGCAGTGCATTGTACCTCGCAGCCTTTCCTCCCCATTTGGTCAGCACCTGCTGAACGATCGGGTTGGAGCTTGAAAGCCTTTTCTCCGCTAGTTTAATCGCCGGTTGATTTATCATTTCTATTAGTGCATGTGTTACAGGTCCAACCCTATGCAACAGTGAGCGCAATGTGGCTTATAGCCTTGTGGATGCATAACATTAGGTCCTTTTGAGCTTGAGTTGTGTTTGCATTCTTCGCAGTGTTATTTCCTGATCCTTTAGTTTTTCATCTGGTGGCGAGTAATCTCCTTTGTTGTCCTAGAGTGTTATACGACTTCTAAGTGTGTGGTCTGCGTCTTTCAGTAGTTGAATTCGCCCGCGTATTACGGTACCAGGGGTAGGAACTGCTCCAGCTGCAGCGTATGCGCCTTCATTCCCATCTTCAGGCTGATACGCTGGTGTCAATACAAGCTTTGTTTTCCTTCTGCCTTCCATTATGTTCTTGAGAATCCTAATGCGTACCTGCTCTATCCTGCCTCTGATGTATTTCCTGCAATACTCATGCGAATCCATGATTACAATCGTTCTTTTGTGAGTGGTTATTGTGAGCGCTATGTCTGTCTCCTCCACTTGGGTTGGGTCTCCTATCCTTATTGATGCGCTGATTCTCAGGTTGCCATCCGAGCCTGTGAGTGCTATCGTCATGATGCCACCAGCTGGCCCTACCGCATCTGTGTACAATGTATTTCTGAGAAAGGAAAGAGTTTCATTGCGAGGAAAGGAGGAGAGGTCCTGGCCTGCTACTCCACACTGGGGAAAGGGGAGGAAAGAGAAAGTGCGAATGAAGGTTGATGATGGCATAATGCAGTAAGTTTCATGGGTGATGTCCACACAACGCACTGGCTGGCACTCGCATCCCGGTGAGTAGACGCACGTGAAATTCATGTCTTGAACACACACACCGATGCATGTCATTAACACATACTGGAGTTGGGGCTCCACGCAACCACAAATGTGCACTCTGAAGCATGTAAACCGTAAACCAAGTAAACTGTGCAAACAGTGCAGGCAGTGCACAGGTGGTCACAGACGGGTATCCAGGCCTGTTTCATATAAAAACTTCAGCACGGCCTTTGTCACACACCACCAACCAGAACAATTCTTCTCCAGAAGCGACACCAATGACAGCTGCCGCATCCTGCCGCATTGCTCCGCATTGCTCCGCAGTATGCCTAGAAGCGGCGCTCCCGCTCGTTGTCGGTACCTTCCTAAGTGAAAGCAATCGTCTATTTGTGGCAACTATTGGCAAAAATATACTAGATAACTATTTACATTCGCGAATCTCGTTAATTCACTGCGCACAATCGCAGATATCGCGCACACGCACTCCACGATCTCGCTAGGCCTACTCATCGCGGGAGAGGCCCGGTATCGACATAAATTGCATAATCCAGTGTTGGCCGCTCCTGAGCAGCGGCATTTTAACGTAATGAGCATACTCGCTCATTCTGCTTCTTTGTAATACGGGTAGTGCAGAGAAAATACAGCTAGAGAAGTTCAAGTTTCGCTCAGGCGACCACGTTTCCGGACAATCACGCCATCGACCGCCGCCATCGTGGACACCAGTCGTGGCAGGCCACTTTGCTCTGCCTTGACGTCAATACGGTATTCAGCGGCATTTCTGAAGCGGACACCCCATTAACTACCCGGCTAGCGACGGGTCTCAGGAAATGGACTCCGCAGCCTAATTATATCTTTTAAACATTCGCTGTACAAAATACTTCGCCATGGCCTATAGTCAATAAAGGGCGCTGCGGTGCTAGTTGAGGGTGCATAGTTTCTAGATTAGTAATTCAGCAATATTTATTTCTGTAGGCCATACAGACAGACGTGACAGGACGGTCGCCGACTCTTAAGTTGTTGGTTGGAACATGCATTCTTTTATTTATTTACAAAAGAATGTAGCGAGCGCATGCGCTCATAGCCTTTCAATAAAGTACGGACACGCCGTGAGTAGCAAACAGAAGCTCGCCATCTTCATGTGAAGAGCAGCATTAGTACACATGTAGCAGGGCATCAGTGCATCGCTTCGTTCACTTCGCGACTGTCGTCTCGGCTTGAATAAGGATATGGACGAGCACTGTTCGGTTAACTTTCGCGGTCTCTGTTTTTGGCAGTGAGTCCACGAAGAAGACGCCACCGTAGAGCTGCTTGTGAACGGCGAGGTTACCTGCGTAGAGAGGAGAAATTTGTTCCTAGAGCTTATAGCATCAATCAACCCCGCCGCGGTGACTCAGTGGTTATGGCACTCGGATGCTGGCCCGAAAGACTCGGGTTTGATCCCGGCGGCGGCGGCTGAGTTTCGATCGAGGCGAAATTCTAGAGGCCCGTGTGCTGTGCGATGTCAGTACACGTTAAAGAACATCAGGTAGTCGCAATTTCTGGAGCCTTTCACTACGGCGTCCCTCACAGACATGAGTCGCTTTGGGACGTTAAACCCTAATAAAACAATTCAAACCAATAAACCAAACTCATAGCATCAATGGTAGCTTCTAATCAACTTCAGTCTGCAGTTCGCCATTTATCATCGCCACCGCTACAGGTCAACGGTAAAATTCTAGAGCCCGTCGGCTTGCAAGAGGAGTCTCTAGCCTCGGTACTCGATTTTTGGTACTTCAACTGAGTACCCGATTCTGGCCACTTGCAATGGCGCACGGCATCATTGTTCCTAAGAGCCCGAGCGCCCGAGTGTGTTTCTCGGTGGCGGTGGATGGGTTTTCGGCATAGTGTGTTCAGCCTTGCGGGTTGAAGTCTACATGACTTCAGACATGAAGGTACGCACGCAACTATGGTTGCTTTTAAATGACTTAAATAACCGTTGATTTCATATTTTGCTCGTCAAACTTGGCGTGGTGACGCGGAGCGATAGATGCATTTAAATGAATTTCGCGAAAAGGTATCACTCCGGAATCGTGCTTCGACACGCAAAGAAGCAGCCATCTTTCCAATCAGCGGAATTTTTCGCCTCACCAAGACAGCACAGAAACATGAAGCTGCTCTCGGCGATGCTGAGCTGCGTTTCAAAGACCACAGAGACTACGATAGTTCCGAGGAGGATTGTCCGCTACCCTAAGCCGCGCACGATCTCGTCTTTCTCGGCCTCACGTCGCAGAAGGTTCACCGCACCTGCCCGCTGGTGTGTTTGTAGAAGTGTGTTTGCGGGGAGGTAGACGTAAGACTTTTGCTGCGAACGGCACGCTTTCGACTTATTCTATTTCACGAAGCGCTTGAAGAACGTAGCGTCGGAGGGGTCCCTGTTCGTCGTGAGGTCTGGGTGCTGCCATGGGATCACAACGGCGCATTTGATCCTAGCTGATCTTTCGAGGCAGATTTGTGCGTTCATAACTTACACTACTGACGTGTGTCATATGTGATAAATTAGAAAGTAACAAATTGCTCTCTTTTGCATTTCCGGGAAACTACTGGTGCGGAACTTTTGGTTGACAAGGATAGATTGCTCCCAAGTGCATGCATGAAAACATGTAGTGTGGCACACATGCACGTGCTGAACCATATATACACCTTTAAAATGTGCGCCGAGTCTTATAGCTGCACTGCAACAGAATTTTTCTTATTGTGTGCTGCTTCTGCGGGAGGAGGAGGAGGAGGATATAGAAGAGGAAAGGCAGGGAGGTTAACCGAAAGAATAATCGGTTTGCTACACTACACGGGGCGAAGGGGGTGAGGGGATAAAAAAAAGAAAGAGAAAGGAGAGTAACAGAAAATTGAAGTCAAGTTTTAAAACAAGACCGTCAAGAAAATCTACATTTAGGCCCTTCCAGCCCATCTAGTACATTTCTTTACAAAAAAGCTCTAAGCACAAAGTGTACGTGCAACCTTTGCAGAACACAGCATCACTCGAACCCTTATGTAACAAGAGACGCCTTGGGATAGCGCTGCTCACCGCATATGAGCTGATTAGCTCATGTGTCTCAATCACAAGCAAGGCACAAACAACGTACCTGATTTGGCCCTTAGTTCCAAGCATAGTCACTTATTTTCTGCTGGATATAGTGTAACGAGGGTGGCCAACATAATGCGGAAAATCTTGGTCTTTGCAATGTATTGGTTGTTTAATATCTTCAGTAGTCAAAGTAATGCATTAATGCCACAAATGCATTTTTGGTTAAAAAAACATTTATTAAGCCTCTCTTGACCAATAGAAACAGCCACTGAACATATACTGAGTGCTTAGCTACAGTAGCAATGTGCCACTATAAGCACGAATACCGTGCACTAAAAGCAGAGATAATCTTCCGGTTAAAAAGTGCTAAGTGTGAATTTTAATTCTTGGCTCTCACCTGCAGATGTCACCGTCCTACAACAAAGTGTGTTCATAACAGTGGCCTGCACACATTACATAATTTGAAGAACAAAACTTTCTACCACCTGTAAATATAGAAGGCTCTTCTGCTAAACCATTTTAAAAGTCTAGACCATGTATGTTTCATACAGAGCGGACATAAATAACCACAAAAGCTAAATATGCAGTGTGAAATCATACCATGAAACCGAATGATAATGCAGAGTGACAAATATGTACGAAAATGTCCCAGAAAGCGTGTACATACGTACATGCATTACGATACATGAAAATAAAGGGGAGAGAAGGACACATCCTACACTTTGAAAGAATAAATATTGCTACTACCTGTAAACACAGGATGCCTTGCTGCTAGAGCAAGAGACAGAAACCAAGTCTATGTATGCACAGAAAGGAAATGAATTAGCACTGTGATAAAATATGTGAAAGTGCACAGACATGCGCAAAACAACAAAGTGCACGTGCCTAGTTATATTTGCGTTAATTGCTGGAAATGCTGCACAAGACTGTTAAAGAAAGCCAAATGACTCTTCACTGGCAGCGGTGACGCAGAGGTTAGAGAATTCAGCTGCTTGGCATGAGTTGCAAGCCTTATCTCACCTGTAGCAATCACATATTTTTGGGGACAAACAGCAAGCAAGTCCATGTGCTGAGCGACAGCGTCAAGGACCCCAGATGCGTGAGATCAATTTGTGACAGATGTTCAGTGTGGCATCTGTTGTTGCTACAACACAGCTTCAGGACATGCAGACTCCACAAAAAATACTAAACATTAGTGATATCGAGTTACACATCTGCGCATCGCTCATTCTATGCGCGATCACAATAAATCATGGTAGAGAGAGGGCAGGTAGACGGGTCTCTTGACAACACAAAGTGAACAAGCGAGGGGATAGCCTCAGGGGGCTTGCCATTGTTTAGACAAGACTTATCTTCACCCAGACGAAGACAAGCCCTCTTGTTGAAACGCTGGCAAGGACCCTTGAGGCTTTCTTCCCTTCTTCACTTTGGGACGATCACAGTCATACCATGCTGGCTGAAAAGAATGTATGTTAGTGCTCATCAAGCATTCTCTAGCACAGCATGCAAGAGAACACACAAACACGTCAAGAAAACAATACATCTGTAATGTAACAGCAACGTATGCAAATTACATA